>NW_022147487.1:1856600-2456600 GCF_002938485.1 Sitophilus oryzae
ACAAGAAGAGAGGATTATTTTGATCATATATGATCAATATTTTAATAATATTTATCTAAAAACATGAAAACGGTTGTTATAAAATATATTTTTTTTTTATTATGACAAAAAATATGATGATGTGATAACATTTTAATATGCATAGTCTAAAAAAGCATATATGTATAACTGTTTTTGTGTCGACAATGAATAAACTCTCTCCACTTAGTGTTTCAAACTAATATTAATAGTGCATTTTTAGAATTAGAATCCATACTGCATAGCGTAATACTTTCTAATAGTAGGATTAGTTTTTGAAAGATAAAATGAAAAAAATAGTACAAACCATTTGAAAATATCAAATTTAGGTTGTAGCATGTGACAATATATGTTTATATACATAACTAAATCAAGGATAACGAAGCTGACTGAACTAAGTGATTGTTATTAACTTAATGAAACTTCAATAATGTCTTTGTTTGAGACCATGTCGCAAATTAGCAGCTGGTATATTGCTATTCGGACATAAAATACTGTCTTAGTGAAAACAAACGCTCTTGTGTATAGATGATGTTGTCAATGGTGTGTAAATAAAGTGTTATTTGCAAGTTGATTTTATACTCGTACATATAAAACAAAAAAAAATTTTGAAATTATTTTTCATTGTAATCAGAGCCCACAGCACAGCCATAAACAAGGTGACCGTATAAGACAATGCACAGGAGCCGAGCGGGAAGATAATGGGTGAGTTTTTCTTTTTCACAACTTGTGTTTCTAATTTTGTCTTTGCGTTAAGAAAATAATCTGTAAAGGTACACGGGTAATTAACATAGTAATAGCATTAGATATCTAACAAAATATAACCTTAAAACCTCAGATTTTCAAAACATTTTTCCGGATATACTAACTATTACTTAATGAAAATTTGTTAAATAATAGAAATAGCAGGTAAACGCATAGTTTTTTCAAATCAAAATACGTGAGCCTATGATGCACAAGTTAGTGCTGAATCAAATTATGCTACAGGGAAAACAAGCGGAGTTATGATTTTAAAAAAATATATTTTTTGTGATTTTATCATTAGTTTGGGACAAGACTTATACAACAAAATCATTTTAGTATAAGAGGATGCACCTTATAAAACCATGGCAATATTTATAATAACTACTTTTTTCACTATTTCGTCTAGCAACGACGAATATTCGAACTTTCTACACACTTATGGGCCAGCCCTGTATCTTACTCTAGCTTATCCAACGATTTACCGCGCATATCCTTCTTAACCATTGTTTCCCATGATCTGTTTTCTTGTTTTTTTAATTTTTCTAAATATTTTTTTTTTTTTTTTTTTTTTTTTTTTTTTTTTTTTTTTTTTTTTTTTAAATTTTAATGAATCATCGTTACTTTACCTGTATAATTGAAAACGTCTAACGATAAAGAATTTTTTGTATATGTTTGGCATCCAAACGCCTAAATTTATTATTAGGAAGTTCTACTAAAATTATTAACTGATACATTAATTCTCCCCGATATAATAATATACAGGTTTTGGCCACGTACGTCCATAAGAGCGAACCAGTGTGCGGCGGCGTGAACTATATAATAATTTCAGATTTTTGCCGTTGAGGCGCTGCGGTCGGAATTTGTTGAAATCAACTGAAATGCACCAAGCATATACAATGTATTTGAGAAAGGTAATAAAGACAAAGCCTATACACAAGATTTTATAAATTTTATTAACTAGAATCCATATCAAAAAGTGTTTCTTCTTACATAAAGCCTAAATTTACTTACTGGTCGATAAACTAAGAGTTAAAAAAATCGAAAGGTTTATCTAAGAGATAGATATACAAGTAAGTGTTTTTTCATATCAAAAATAACGTTTATCTTTTTAGTCTCGCAATTTTTTCTCCTCCTAAATGCTACGATTTTTCTTTCAGAGATCAAGACATTTACGGTAGTTGTCTATACAGGGTGGCTCATTATTCAAATGAAAAAATCTCCCCAACAGAGTTCCTTTTTGATATTTTAAATTCAGTAGTGAGTATATAAAAATGGTCAAGTTTTAGTACAAACAATGAATCGCCCTGTATATAGTTTATTTTTTCGTTTGTTTTAATATTTCCTTTTCACTGTACAAACTTTTTCCGAAAAAAATAAACGTAAACAACTATTGGCACGTAAACAAAAAAACTAACAACTAACACAAAAATACAGAGAGTATTACAGAAATGTGTTTTTTATAGCATTAATATATATTTTTTTAATAATACCATGTCATCCATAAGTCACCGCATTTTTTTTAAATTCAACAAATAATAAATATTTTTTTAATAAAAATTATAATCAAGAAAAATGAAAAATATATAAGAACTTTATTTTGCATAAAAAAAGTTGATAATTTTGATGTTAAATTTTAATTTTATGGATGACACTGTATACAGGGTGATTCACGACCATGGTACGTTATACGATTTTTTTTAAATTTGGATTTTTGCATAAAGGCACCTGCTCCATCTATATAACATATTTTCCGCATTACAGTGTTGCCGCTTCACTCTAAAAGTGGTAACATCTTTGCTATTTTAAATGGAACACCTGGTATATTATATCTGATAATTTTTCTATTATACTAACCTCTAATAGTTCTAGAGATAAATATAAAATATCTGTAAAATTGACAAAAACATGATCTTGAATAAGCATTTTTTAAATCATAACCACAGCTTAAGAAAAAAACAGCTCGGACAGTGTAGCGTGCCGCTTTGATCTTTTTACGCTCGGATTTGCGATTCGAAAGAGGGAGAACACTAGAGCGGCGAGCTCTCTCGCCACAACCAATAGCCGCGTAAGCGGCAGTCAGCACAGAGATGTATTAAAAAAATTTTTACACGTGACGTAAAAAATTATTCGACTGGTGCTAGAACATAATTTAGATACACGTTTTTTAAATTGTTGACTTTAAATAAATATGCATTCTCAAAGAAAAACATTTAAAAAACAAATTAATTTATTTATTTCTAGAAATAACAGCAAAATGAAATAGGTACATTGATTACTTATAGTTATTTAAGAATGTTTCCAAATTAGGAGCTTTCGGTTTTTGTTTGCTACATTTAAGTTCTTATTAATATTCTTTAAGGTATTAATAAATTAACTTTTGCGTATAATTTTAACAAAAAATACATTATAGGAAAATTTTGACAAGGATGGTTGAATTTAATTGTCTGAAATAATTTAACGAATTTAATAATATATTTTCATTTAAGGAAAGTTCTTCAAAATTGTTCTGATAAATTTTAGAAAAAAACTTTTTTAAAAACAAGTTTTTATTTAAATACACTAAAAAGAATAAAATAAACTTTTTCTTTAAAACTTTTATTATGAACTTATAACGTCATTACACAATTTTAATATTAATATATAAAAGCTTGCCGCGAGATTTGAGTGTACAGTTGCACTCATAAAAATCTGGTACGACAACTTTATCTTGTAATTCCTGGTCTAGTGGTCTATCATAACACAAACTTTGAAAATGAGACAGGGTAGACACAGGTTTTAGTTAATTTACTTGTTTATCGATGTAGAGAAATCTCGTGCCAAGCTTTTATATAATATTAAAATTGTGTAATGGCGTTATAAGTTCATAATAAAAGTTTTAAAGAAAAAGTTTATTTTATTCTTTTTAGTGTATTTAAATTTAAATAAAAGCTTGTTTTTAAAAAGTTTTTTTTGTAAAATTTATTTTCTACTTTTTAGTTATGCTGGTTTCTCAGTGCCACACATTTAAACTCAATTTTTTTCTTAAATAACTTTCTATGGGCATCCTAATAATATGTATATCGATTTTCATTAAAAAAAAGAACTTAAAAAAACGACAGCTGTCAAATTTGACAGTTCAAATGTGAGACAAATAAAATGAAAACCGACTATGGGGTAGGGGGCATCCAATATATCGATTTTTATCAAAATCGGACAAATCTGAAATTTTTTTGACAGCTGTCAAGTTTGACAGCTCAAAATTTTTTCCTTTCATTTTAGCCCATGGCCATCATCGATTTTTATCCAAATCGGACAACTTTGAAATTTTTTTGACAGCTGTCAAATTTGACAGCTCAAAATTTTTTTTCTTTCATTTTAGCCCATGGCCATCCTATATATCAATTTTTATGAAAATCGGTTGACTTTGAAATTTTGACATGTCATTAAACTGTCATTTTTTCAAGATGGCCGTTCATATATTTTTTTCATATGTATATACCCACAATATACCTATATATATATATAATTTTAGCCCGAGCCATTCATAAATAGAATTTTAAAAAATCAAAAACCTCAAAAATGCCGCCATTTTGATAGCTGTCAAAAATTCGGGTCATGCCTTGCAAAAAATGTATTGTCATCGGGTCTGAACCTACATGCCAAATTTCAATCTCCTACAATAAAAGGAAGTGGTTCTAATTTAGCTTACAAGATTTGTCCCGCAAAAACATACATACATACATAGATAGTTACATACAAAGCTTATAAAAATAGCCTCCAATGAGGACACTAAATAAAAAAATGGCCACTTGGCATTAGCAAGCCTCCAAATAAGTGGTCTTTATCGTTTTGAAAAGCTCTAAAGTGTGAATACTTTTGAATTGAACATTAATTTTGAATTGAATTGAAAATTAAACAGACTATATTTTGAATTATTTCCATAATTATTTGTGTAACCAGCAGCCGCACGTCCCGGAAAACCTTTTCCCATTCCAACAATAAAAATAAAATTGAAATAAAAGCACAAATACCTATGGTTAAATATAAGAAAAAATCGAATTAAAATCTTCCGTAATACGGCCCTACACGTCATCGGTGGAGGTTATGCATCGACTGAATGAGGCTGACTGTCGCTCGCTTAATTCAGTTAAGCATCGTCGGAGTGGGGCGTTTTAAATTCGAGCGTGGGAAAAATTGGCGAGTGTCCAAGAAATACATAGGTATAGGTTAGTAAACTAAAAAAAGTATGAGACATAAAAGTAGTTTCCAAAAATCTAATAATATACCGGGTGTTCCATTTAAAATAAGAAAGATGCTACCACTTTTCAAATGATGCGGCAACATTGTAACGGTGAAAATATTTTAGATAGATGGAGCAGGTGCCTTTATGTAAAAATTCAAATTTTTCAAAAAAAAACTATCACCGAATTTCCATAAACTTCTAATGTGCCATCGCTGTGAATCACCATATACATATAATTATGTTGCAAATGATCATACCATTGAATTTACTGTAGAATTACGTAAGGCAAATCAATAAATGTAACAAATTAACAATTTATTACGCAATTTCCTGAATTTATTACGTTATATACCATGCTATGTGTAATAATTACACATTTATTACACTAGAAATAAAACTATTAATTTGTTACATCTACTCATATACAAAAATTTATTTTAAACCAACTGTAGCTTATTACCAAAAGAATTAAAAGTGTTACAAATTAAGAATTTGCTACTTCATTCCTCCAGGGATGGGTATTTAAATTACTCTTCCCGTTTTTTACATTTTGCAAGCAAATATGTGCGTAAAAATCATTAAAACGACCAAACATAGTGAAGCATATTGAAATATCTTTTTTAAAAAGGTTTTTAACAAATAACAGAGTTTTTAGAGAATCTTTAGACCGAAATTTTTTAACAAAAGTAAAAAACACGTTCTTTTTGACTAATTTTTTACGCCAAGATTTTTCTTGCCCATCCCTGGATTGCACTAAAAAAATTATTACATTCTTTACAAGAAAAATGTGTAACAAATTCCCAATTTGTTACAGTTTTTTTTAACAATTATTGAGTAAAATACTCTAAAAACAAGCCTGGTTCAAGAATAGTCTAGATTTCTACAGCTACACAATCATAGACTTATTACATTAAAATTACAGCATAAGAGATCTTTATACTGTGCCTAAAATATAACAAAATAAAACGCAACAACTTTACAAGATTTCTTTAAAAACTAAATAATAATAATAACAACAAGGTGTCGGCCACAGATGTTACATACATATGTACAATTCTTTCTTCACTTTGTATAGGGCAGTATTATTAAGTGTAAATAAAACGTCGAAAATGTGTAAAAAATTGTTATTTTTACACGTAGAAAATCTAGTTTTTTACAACTCCAAACTATTTCTATACCATAAAAAAATCTAGTTTTTACACCTAAAAACTATTTTTTACATGTAAAAAAGACTATATTTTACACGTAAAAATCTAGTTTTTTACGTTAGGGTTTTTTCACTTGCCCATCCCTGATATGAATATAAAAAATTCATGCTGTGAAATCATCGAGAATCTGTGATACGTTCTTTTAAAAATGTTCTGTTAATATATTTTTTTCTGTTTGTGATTCTTAAAATAAATATACTTTCATTAAAAATAATAATGATAATAATATTCTACCTTTGTTCTAGCCACAATTTGTACAGGTTTTTCTCGAAATCGCTCACAGTGGGGCTGTTGTTCTTCATTATGCTTTCTAAGTCATTATAATCGCAAGCTATTGGACTAGGCGGTGGTTGAATCAATTCGTAGTTCAAAGAATCGTTTATTGATTCACTCAGTTGCTCTGATTTACGTTTCTGTCGAATCTTACTGGAAAAGGAAGATTCTCCATTGTTTAGTGTTTGTCTCGCCTTGTATATTGGTTCGTACTCAGAAAGTTGAGCACAGAAACCTTCATTGGGGTTCACAGAAGCCCTTTTTGTTTTCACAAAATTCAACGCCTCACTAAAAGAGATTCAACAAATTAAACTAACATATTTTAATTATTTCCATTACCTTACTTCAAACCAATCCCAAATTTTTCCATGACATAAGCTAGAACTAGGGTTGCACTTCGAGAATTGCCATTGTTTCCATGAACAAGTACTTTAAAATTCTTCGAATGGGCTTCATCAATAAAATTCTTCACTTTTGGGAAAAACCTGATGATATTTTCTGTAACCTGATCCGCTATGTCCAATGTAAGATACGTAAAAGAGGGATCACTAATTTGCGGTCGGATAATATGTGCTTCTATGTCTTGCCGGACACATATTATATATCTAAAAAGAAAAAAAAAATAAGAGGTGTACACCAGCTACAGTTGGGAGAAGAAAAACCTTACCTTATACCCTTATCGACAAGGTTACTGAGGCAGTGAATTTGTGCAGCTGCATAAGGCCCTAAAAATACTCCTGGAATGATTTCTTGCATGTTTGTGTCGCAAAAGTAGTCCCAAGCAGGCGTCGGATACAAAATTGTCGCTCTGTTGCTAGCGTTGTTTATCTGATACAGAAAAATCCTTGAATTTCTAATTTCACACAGAAAAAGTAAGGTTATGAGGCAAAAGCGCCAAAAAAATGTTAGCAAATTTAAAGAGTTCTTTCATTACGTTCTCCATAAGTAGCAGATTTTCAATGAAATATTTATTAACATTAAAGTACAAAAGTTTATCTAAATCTTTTAATGTGAAAACTAAAATTTCTACATACCTCATCTTCATAGTGAGATGGAGTCACATCAATCATGACTGACTAGGGCTACCAGTAAGAAAACAAAAGATATTCTAACAGACGAAAATATACACTGAAAGATTTCCCCACGATTTCCCGAAATTAGATTAATTTGATTGCTAACTCATGGTAAATTTCTGGCGAAAATTTTGGAGGAAACCCATCGCACAACGTACTTCAAACAAGTATGCGACGTTGCCAGGTTGCGAGATAAAGACACGATAAAAAAATATGAGGAAAATGTCAGTTGCATTGACAAAAAAAAACGTTTTTTCCTAAGTTTTAAGCCCTAATTGATGTTATAAACAGTACCAAAATAAATAAAAGTATGAGTGCATTTCTTCAGATAATTTTTAATGTAACAAATAAATTATTTTTTAAACTTTAAATTGGTAGTTTCCTTTTTTATCAACATTCCTTAAAACATGTGACAACATTGAAATTTTATGTCAATTGTCAACTACCAATTGTCAATGTCATAAGTCATCAGTCACTAGTCAGATGTGAAGAAATTGGAGAATTTTGTTGTTGGTTTATATTTAAAAATAATATTTAAACTTATCGATAATGTTTTAATAGTACGTTCTATTCTAAATGTAAAATAATAACGCTTCTAACATGGACAACATTGGGGCCGAAGTGGGCCAAAAAATGCGAGTAAGTATCGATTTCTTTTGCAATGAACAATTCTATTTATAAATTGCTTTCAGAGTGCTATTAAGGCAAAACTAATGGAACTTGACTGCTATGTAGGTATGTATAAGATAAATTTAAGTAAATCCGGCTTAAATAACTGATTAATTTATGCAGACGATGAATTACCTGACTACATTATGGTTATGGTGGCTAACAGACGATCAAAATCACAGATGAATGATGACCTGAACTTATTTCTTTCTTCTAAGACATCTACCTTTGTAAATTGGCTTCATATAGTGCTTAAGAAGCTTAAAGAGGTTACTGTAACTAATCCTGAGATTTATTCGAAAGTTAGTAAACGAAAAAGCACTGATAATCAAGTTGATGATAAAGGTAGCATTAAATTAAAGAAAGAGAAGAACTCCAAGAAGGTACATAGTTTCATAGATACTATAAGGAATAATTCTGTATTTAGATATGTTTTCTAGGTTAAGACAGAAGAAGATTCCGAAATAGTTGATAAAAAACCTGAAGTTACATTAGATTCTAATGAAAAGTCTCTTACCGATGATCTACCCTTAATAGCAAATAAGTTTAGTGATAAAAGAAGGATAGTTATAGAAAATGAAAGTAGTTTGTCGGTCTCAAACAATATCGGTAAGTAAGAACTATCTAATCAAGAAATAAAGTATTAAATATTGAAAAATTTTAGTTGATGATAACTTTGATATACCTCTCCTATCGGAAGTAAACGATAGCTCAAATGAAAAGGAGTTACAAGATATTGAGAGGAAAATTCACAATGTTAAAAGTAGGTTGGGATTGTTGGTTGAAAGTGATAATGAAAATGATGAGGAATGGATTAATAATCAATCAAAAGAAGAAGGTAGGTGTCTAGTATCTGTAGGTCTTATTAAAAAAAATCGAATTTTGTTTTACCTAGTGCAAGCCTAAAGTATGTACTGGGATGTATTTCAATAAAATATTTTAACTTCTACATGATGGATCAAAAAAGTGTTAGTGGATCAGGATGATATTTTTGATTTTTTTAAATGGAACATCCTGTATACTATTGCATTTTTGGATTCCTTTCTGATAATTAGTTGACTTAATCTTAAGATATTTTTTTTGATATTTGTTTTGATAGTTTTTTTAGACGGTTTGAGAGCTACTGTATGATCGATAAAAAACGGCATCCAGTTGGCTTGGAAATGATGATTGTTGACATTTTCTATATAATTTTACATATAAAATGACAGCGATCTTCATTTCATAGCCATCGCTGACGCTGTTTTTTTTTGACCAGACGGTATTTATAAACAAATGAATAAAACATATATTTATCAGTCTTTTTTAAAAAAATTATTAAAAATACAAGAACTGTCCTGAAATCAAAACTATACTAGGTATTTGTTATAGATGGTATGTACTTATTTTGCTTTAAATATCGTGATTTTAAATCATACAGGGTGTTCAAAATTTCTCGCCAAAATTTCTAAAATATCAAATAATTTTTTTTTTAATTTTTTTAAAGGGATGTATTTTTGTTAAATGCAGAATTAAAATTATATAACTCTTCTTGTATTTAAAGTATTTTTAAATTTTTAAAGGTTTCGCAAATATTAAGGTTATTTATTACCTTAGGTTCTTTCATCAGTAAATTTTTGTCAGAGCGACCTAATTATTTTTAAAGACTAATGTCATGTACGGAAAACACAAATTTTCCTGCGGATATGCGTAATTTCCAAATTTCGCACTTTAGAATAACTGAAATCTGCTATAAAAAATACATTTTGCGTTTTATTTTTAATATTTTTCTGAACATAATATAAACACAAAAATTTTCCTGCGTTAATAAGCTGTTTTCATTTTCTAAGGAAATTTATTAGACTTTAGAATAGATGAAATCAGTTATATAAAAAATAAATATATTTTTGCTTTTTAGAAGCCTTTACAAACGCAGGAAAATTAATAATTTCCTGCGGAAATGCCTGTGCCTGATTTTCATTTTCCATTTTTGTAAGCATAAATACATAAAAAATTATCACTTTTGAACTAAAAAAATCATTTAAAAGTGTCTAAAATGCTAACCAATCTAATAATATTTTTACAAAATCACAGTTAATTATTAAAATATAAAAATCACAGCTTAACACCCTCCACAAAGAAAAGCTAACCAAAGCAACCCAAATGCTAACCAACCTAATATTTTTGCAAAATCACAGTTAATTATTGAAATATAAAAGAAAACTGCATGATCCAATGATTTTTTGTTTTGAATCAGCCCTATTTACGTAAAGCTTTAATAAAAAACAAGAATAAGTGCAACATTCCGAGGTACTTATAGTTTACAAGAACCTATATTATCTATTCTACAAGAATTGTTATTCCTCCGAAAGATGTTTTACCCCACCCAACACCTCTATTCGCTCCCGGGTCCCGTAAGCCAAGGATACTATAGAGATAAGGATAGTTCGATTCCTATCTTCCTGCACTGTCAGTTTTTTTACGTCATCTACTGACCGAGTTGAAGTTGGCGCTAAAGATTTTAGACAGTGACAGTTATTTTTGCATTTGACGGACGAGCGCACAGTGCGTTGGAAGATAAATTTAGCGGGACAAAAGCGTTTGGTTAGAAATAAGCCAAAAAATGTGTACTGATAAGAATAAATAGTAGACATTCCAATTGATACAAAAATGCATGAATATTCTTTGTATTTCGATACATTTTTATCAACCAAATTTGGTCGTTTTCTGCTCAGCAAGGCAGAGATCATACGAAAACAAAATATTTACAAGTGCTTATACATTTTATTAGAAAGCCAAATTATGTTGAAGATTGCCAAAGGTATGTACTTTTCTACTGTACGTATATTATTTGTTAAAATCCTTCGTGCCTTTGTTCTGCAGATATCAAACTTTCACTTTTTTTTCAAATATCGATATATTGAATGATGTAGATCAACTCAAAAGTTACCAATAGTTACCAACACAGGTAGTCACAGTCACAGGGAATTCAAGCTTAACAGGTGAATGCCCAAAAAGATTCATTTCAATCGGATAGTATAAAAACAAAACAACTCCATTAAAAGGCACTGAGTTTAAAAAATTGTCTTAGATACTTACTATATATGAATTTACAATTACCGAGTGTTAAAATTAAAATTAAAATATTTATCTCATTTATTATTTTCAAAATAAAATATATTTTTTAAAAATAAATTATAGAGATTACGAATTAATTAAAAAAGATTACAAATTAATTAAGACACAAGATTACAAATTAATTTAAAAAAAACTGCTAAAGAGTTTTTTGATATCATAATTTTATGTATTTGGCAATAGTTTACAATACGGTTTTTGTGTGTCATTGTAGCGTTTTTTAAACCACTACCACTGCGAACGGCAGCTTTTCATCGGAGAGCAGTCGTGGATAAGGTATTTCACTAGAGAGAAAATGAATCAGTAATAATTAACAAAAGATATATAGATATTGGGCGCCAAGCATGTACAGAGAAAAAAAACACAGTTGTGTAATACTTAAAACTAATGACTATATTTATTCATGACGTTCTTTGCTGATACATGACATTTTAGAGTTCTAGTAAATATATAGTGGTTATATGTCAAAGAAAGTGGTGGTAGGAGTCGTACTAAATATCAATGAAAACAACTACGGTAAAATACAGGACATGTAAAGTTTAAGAGAAAATATGAAATGTAGCATTACTTTAATTAATTTGATATATTCCATATGATGCTAAATCGAAGATGTTACACCTGTAGATTCTAGAATCTATGTTTGATTATCCATCTATTAAAATAGTGCAATAATATCTATAAAAGTAATAATACATAATCAAGGGTAATACCATTACAAGATGTAATGCAATGAAACCTAAGATCTAAATTATATTTTAAAGATTATATCGACATGAATGTTCTTAACAATCTAACCACTGAACATAGTCTGTACGATATTACTTAAGATGTACGTTACTGTTTAAGACTGAAAATATTTTAGCTGTTAAAATGTAAAACTAGAACTTAAATATACACTTAGCTGTTCTTTTATGTAACCTTGTTTCAAACAGTAGCAGCGTGAGGTGGTCTAGCATCTCTGTACTGTCTGTCGGCGATCCTGTTGGTCAAAACAACAAAAAAAGGGGCCAGATTGAGGACACCATGAATCCTTACAGCCGCAGCCACTGATCAGGCTTAGAAATGGGAGTGAAGCAGCATGGGACTCAAGCTACATCCACGCTGTGGCACTTAGATGCAAGAAAAAATCGCTCTCACTGGGGACACTTGTCCACAGGACATCCGTACATAAGATAATGTCTGTACATAAGACACTACCCGTACCTTGGAAATAGTCCGTACCTTGGACACTGTTCGTACCTTGGACCCTAAAAATATGAAACTCTTGTTTAAAACCAAACAAGATCTTATAAACAAAATGAACCTACCTCGAATTACTTCCGAGGGCTCACTAAATAATAAAGAACCTGTCCTTCCTTCCATGTGACATTCTGGAGGACAAAAGAAAAGGGACGCCAACGTGCCAGCAAAATACAATTACAAGTTAGGTTGGGGCATCCGCAACTCTACCCTAAAAATACGCAGTAATAGTAACGAATCTAAAAGGATAATATCTCATCTTTACCTGTAGCTTCGAAATAGCAGCTGATTCAGATTATACAGCAAGATTTAAATAATCACCATTTCTCAAAAACTGGGACTAATGGCGTCTGACAGGCCAAACGTTCTAACCAAAAGTGAAGTTAAATCACAGAGAGTTGACAGAAGCGACGTTGACAGAGCGCGCCTCCACAGAGCGATAACAGGGTTGTGTCAAACGAAAACAGGGTTGTGGACTAGAGAACGTAACAATTCGTCAAATAAATCATCAGGCCCGAACGATACGGAATCGTGTGACGATATGCCAGACATCATATATTATATATAAAAAAGACATGTAACGAACTAAAAACGTTACATCATGTACGAATAATATCATAGTTTTATTATCTTGTATTTATTTATTAATAAATTAAGTTGTTAATAAATAAATAAATTTAACCATATAGTTGCTCTATATTAGACCATTTGCTACGTTCTTAGATTTTAAGTCCCAAACATTGCTCTTGAGATTTTGTCCCGCTAGAATAACCATCCGCCGCACTGTGGAGCGCTGGTCAGCGCGTGACGTAGCATTCCACGGCGACTACGACAGCGGCGATTTGACGCGATCGAACCAGATCGAACAGTCCTAGAATATATACAGTCCTTGCCCGTGTGTGACTTGCCAAAGTGACATTGACACATTTCCGCAGGAATTTTTTTGTATTTCTTTGCTCGTAAAGGCTCGTATAAAACAAATACAAGTTCATTTTTCATGTAACTGATTTCGGCTATTCTAAAGTCAAAGCATTTTTTTATGTAAAATAAAAATAAAAAATTTCCGCAGACACTTTTTTGTGTTTTTATGTTGTTTAGAAAAATGTCTAAAACACACCCCGAAGACTAGTTTTGATGTAACAGATTTCGGCTATACTAAAGCCCGAAAAATGAAATTGACGCATTTCCGCACGAAAATTTTTGTATATTTGCACTCCTAACGCCTTCTAGAACGCATATATAAAGTCATCTTTTATATAACAGCACAGATTAGGTATCCTATAAGTATACAGATAAAATCTTGTCCCTAATTCGTGGTACGAAAATTGTTTTTTATGACGATGTGCAAACGAGTCAAATTTCCTGTGCGCAAAAATAAACTCGCGTAAAATAACAATAAACAGCGTAATAGAGAGATATCGCTAAACCGAATAGCGTGCATGGACGTTAATAAGGCCAGGTGTTATTTCCTTTACGTGAGGTGGTATTAACTCTCTTCATTTATAGTTATCGGATCGGAAAGAGTTCTGTTCGCGTCGCGTCCGCTATTTAAACTTAACCTAACTTTGAATTTAAAACTTTGACATTGTTTTGTTTACTAGGTATTTTAAAACTAAAGTGCTTATTTCCAGTGCTTTATTGTTCAACGTCTGCCAGTGGGTTTAGGGCAACAAGCAACAAACAACAAATTCTCTTAGAAGGGCTAAGTCGTCATCTGCTGTAAACCTATGACTCTTTATAGGTTCTTTAGTATTGGAAGAGGTGGAATCCATATTTTGGCCTATATTTATTTAACTAAAACTAATCCCAGCTACTTAAATATCAAATTACCTAATAAAACTAAAGCAATAATTCAAAACAATTCAAACATAACCTAAAATAAAAGATATCGCCGGCCGGCTCCGGTTGTCAAATACCCGCACATGCCCATTTAAGCAATTTTTAAACGTTATCAGAGGTTATTTAGAAAGAGCGCTTGGTGTAATTGATCCGCAAATTACTCAGGCGGTAACGTTATGAGCGGGTGTTGCGTTAAAAATTGACTCGCGCATATCGTAACCATGATAAGGTACGCGTAAATACTGGATGACGCTATTCGGTTTTCCGATATCTCTCTAATAACTGTGCCGGTCAGGCGCTGTGCACAATTTTAGAGGCCATAAGTGGGCGTGCTATGTGCGCAAACTAGTCACCTAACTAGTGCCCGATTCCGAAAATTGGAACCACGAAAAACAATAAAGAAAAAACAAAGATAGATAAGATCTATATAATCTGTGATAACAGATTTCAGCTAAACGAAAGTTGAGCTGTAAAGGGTAATTTACATTTTTTTCCTTAAAATTCTTATTTAAGTGTGATTCTTTCGACTGATATAAAATAAGTACAAAATTTGAAGGATGTTATAATCTTTCAGATAATCCATTAGCCCATACCAGGCAAGTCAGTGTTATAAAAAAGAAAATAAGCGGCTCGGAACTGACTAAACTTGCCGAGTCACTGCTTGCCGCTGAAAATATTGAGGAAACCGACCAACAAAAAGAAGAAACAACCGAAAAAAAATCAGTTCATCAGAGAATAACTTTTGAAAATGACTTTAATAATGACAGTAACGCTTTAAAAAGTGACAAATCAGTTGTGAGGAAATCTTCAGTACTCGATAGACTCGGAAAGAGAACTGGAAGTCCGGATTTTTATGGAGAGCCGAGAAAAAAGGTTAGCCTATCGGAGTATAGGAGGGAGGAGGAAAAGTATACGGGGTCTGTCAGAAGTAAGAGGAGGAGTAGTTCTAGAGATAGGTCGAGAAGTCGAAGGTATAATGACAGGAGGAGTGGGAGTAGAGAGAGAAGTCCAAGAAGGACTAGAGGGAAGGAATCCAGAAAAGAGGTAAGTAGTTTTTTATTTTTATTTTTGTATAATCGCAAATAATAAATTCACCCTCGAGAAGGGATGAAATAAATAAATAAAATTATTTTTTTGAAATTTCGGTTCCATTAAGTTCAAATAAAAGTTCTAGAGCGTTCAATTTTACCTAAAAATGGTCTCTATAATAGCTTCTGAATAACGGTCTAGGTAAAGCATCTAGCTTATTTACCAGCTCAGAATTAGAATTTAAAGTTAGTAACTCGCATTTTTTTTTGGAGGACACTGTCATATTTACTTTAAACCAATAATAAACGAGAATATTTGTATAATTTAATAAAATTACCAGGGTTGGCATGATTTAAATCAAGTTATTTTTTTAATTTTAATCATTTGATTTATATCAAAAAAAAATATATTTTATTGAAACTTTGTAATAAATAAAAAAATAACTGTAAAAGTTATAAAAATGTGTCCTAGAAAACTATATAAAATATTTGTATCACAGATATAACAGATAATAAATCAAAAAATAATTGTAAACTTTATAAAACTATATAAAAATAACTATTCATCAATTTAATTGTTGGACCGATTTTTAACTAATTTCGTGTGAATTCCGGGGTTGGCAAATATCATAATATTTATATAAATATCAAATATCGGATATACAAGGTGTTTCAAAACAAATGCGAAAAACTTCAGGGTGTGATTCCTTGTTCAAAATAAAGGGTAGTTTGCTTCATAAACGTTGGGTCAAAAGTCAACCATTAGGGAGATATCGCGGTACAAAGATGGCGGAAAAATAATGTTTTTATTTTTTATCTTGAAAACGAAAAGAGATAGACTAATGAAATTTTATGGAAGCATTACTGTTATGAAAACACCATTTCTGGTAATTTTTTCTCTTTTTTAAAATGAGTGGAAGGGGTTTAAATAAACTACCCCTATCATTCTTGTTAACGAAATTTAAAGAAAAATCTTATCAAACACATGCAAAAAAAAAATTAATTCTGATAGTTTAGTTTGTTTAGAAACTTTTTATCTCTTGTATTTTTTTTGATAAAACTCACCGATTTGAAATTAAAAAATAAAATGTAAAGCATTACATGTCAGGACAAAAAACATCTTCTGATAAAGAATCTAGTGGGCTGCTGTAATTTTTTTAGGAAAAAATCTAGTCGGCCGCTGTTATTTTTTAGGATGTTTCTAATATTATTTTATTTGACATTACTCTACCGCAATACGTTATTATCTAGATGATTATTATTATCGTTATTTTCTTTCTAAGATTCTGAATCTAAAAATGTGTTTTGTCCTGACATGTAAAGATTTACATTTTATTTTTTAATTTCAAATCGGTGAGTTTTATCAAAAAAATACAAGAGATAAAAAAGTTTTTAAACAAACTAAACTATCCAAATTAATTTTTTTGCATGTGTTTGATAAGATTTTTCTTTAAATTTCGTTAACAAGAATGATAGGGGTAGTTTATTTAAACCCCTTCCACTCATTTTAAAAAAGAGAAAAAATTACCAGAAATGGTGTTTTCATAACAGTAATGCTTCCATAAAATTTCATTAGTCTATCTCTTTTCGTTTTCAAGATAAAAAATAAGAACATTATTTTTCCGCCATCTTTGTACCGCGATATCTCCCTAATGGTTGACTTTTGACCCAACGTTTATGAAGCAAACTACCCTTTATTTTGAACAAGGAATCACCCCCTGAAGTTTTTCGCATTTGTTTTGAAACACCCTGTATATCAAGTTTTGATATTTATTTTTGTTTCTATTTTTTATGTAAAACTGGCGTTTAGTATCAAGTAAAATCAAGAGCTCAAGCAAATATTTTTATTTCAACTTAATTATTGTTGCTTTGCACATAATAGGAACAACATTAAAACATAAATATATAAATATATAAAAAATATACAGAAATTCTAAAAAAATAAACAGAACTTCTAAAAAATAAACAGAAATTCTAAAAAAATAAACAGAAATTCTTAAAAATAAACGGAAATTCTAAAAAATAAACGGAAATTCAAAAAAATAAACAGCTATTCTAAAACTAACAACAAACAAATTTATATTTGATTTATTAATTTTATTAATGGTAAATCATCGTCAGATTCGTCGGCAAGGTTTTCGGTACATTTGAATTTTCCCAGATCCAATCAATATTATCTTTTTTGTTTTTTTTTTCATTCTGATTGTTGTATTTAAATAAAAAAGTCAATTTTCCAGCTTTTTTGTTCCATGTTGACTTTTTTAACGTAGAAATTTAAGAAAAGAGTTGAGTTTTATTTTATTTTATAAATATCATGATATATATCAAAGACATTATAAAGATAGACCGAACATCTCATTCATAAATACTCGTTGGTAGTGTATCAAACATTCCAATGTGTCAAACAAGGACAGAAGAGACAGAGAAGTCTAAAATTTCCGACCCCGGTAACTAGGCGCATTTGGGATTGTTCTAATGGCCAGTGACGTATCGTTTTTTGGAGCGAGTTTAATTAGTAAACTAAAAGTAAATTAATTAGTAAAATTTTTACTCCATATTAATATACTACATTAACACTTTTTCGTCAGATGAGTTTTGTTATAAGGTCTAATATAATAATACAATTAATATCCCACATATACTTATGTTGAAACGTTAGTAGTTTTCGAAAATTACTCCAACGTCGATTTTCAATTTAAACTTTCAGTTACTTCTATATAACCTTTCAGTTACTTTTGGATATTTACAGGGTGACTCAGGCTTCCAAAACAGTTCTATATTAGGTTTGTGGTTGGTGACTTTTCTTTCAATTTTTTTTTCAGAATATGGAGGCATTTAGGCACATATTAGACATTTTTGTAAACACAGGTGGCCGGAACATATTTTCAAACCAAAGTTGTAGATTTGCCATTAAATTTCCATTCCAGAAATACCTAGGGTTGCCACTTGTCCTTTTTTGAAAAGGACAGTCCTTTTTTGGAATAACTTGTCCTTTTGACTTTTTTTGACTTAAAAAGTCATTTTTATTTACGTATTTTCCCTGAGAAAATTACCTACAGCAAACAGAAATATTCTTTTCGCCCAAATTTAATTAGGAATGTTATAAAACTTAACTTATAAATAAATTTTTCTTGTTTAGATTGGCAACATTATTTAGAACTTCCCGTTTAATCTCAAATGATAGTTTAGGTTTTAGTTTTACCTTTTTTTTATCTTAAAAAGAGCTTTTCAAAATTAGTACCTAATTAGTACCGATTTAGTTAGTTCGCAATCGATAGCTTCCTGTGAAGTACTGTGTAATAGTTGTTTAATCTTGTATTATTAATAACTTTCTATACCTAAAATCAATATTTAATGAGAAAATTGTGTTTTTTTTTGAAAATATAGAACAAGATTTGACTCTCTCTCTTTCGGTCTTCTTCTTGTATTATGATGGCTCTGATACGAGGCAATTGCCTTTTAGTCTCGCAATAGAAGGCATTTATCATTAAAAGTATAAAATCTGTGTGCTACAGTATGGGATTTCTGTCGAATAATAATGAATACCTATTACGTTTATTTACAAATCCATTACTTTTAAAGGGAGCTTCATCAGATAATCAAATTTTAGTTAAATGTCCTAATCTTCATGAACTGTATTAAGCATATGTGTTGCGGTTTGAATCACCCTGTATGTTGACAAAAATATTTTGAAAATGTGCGTTACAATGGCCCCCATCTTATGTAAAAAATTGAAATAAAAATCACAAACCAAAAACGTAATAGGTAAAAAGCTTTTTTGGAGGCCTGGGTCACTCTCTATATAGGTATGTATAAAACTAGTAGCCTAAGAATTATTTACAGTTCGTCCCATTCTAAAAAAAGTTAAACACACCGTACAAATAACTCTAGGAAGATGTATTTGTACGGTGGTAAAAAATTGTCTAAACAAGGCCGAAGGGGCAGATATAATAAGCAATAAAATGTAAAAAAGGTCGGTAAACACCTTTGTTTATTTGTTGAGCAAAATTCCTTTAGAATATCGTATATAATGACCGAAATAGGACGCAATTTTAAGAAAAAAATGTCACTTTCTGGCTTATAATAAAGTTTCAAATGTAATGTTTATATTCAAATTTGTTATGATCTACAACAGTTAGGTAGTAATTGAGACGAATTATAATTCAATTACCAGCTACTACGTTCTTGTTTTAATAGATCAAAATTCAACAAATATAATTAGAAATTATTTTAATTGTGAGAGGTTCCCTTGTGGGACGCCTATGTACGATTACGGCGCGGCGGAAATAATACCTACCTATGAAAAGACAAATTCGGGTAATTTGAGCTTATTTGTCTACACATTTGACACTGTCGTACCATATTGAAAATACGCAGATTCAAAAGTACATTAAACAAAAACAAAAACTACTGAAAAACAATGAAAAGTTCACTTCGGACTTGATTCCGACTTCAAACACACCGTAAGCTAACGTAGTACGCTATAACGGATCATGGGCCGTCGCGAGGGGTGGTGGGACGGACGGCTCATTTCATTCTGGAAGACTAGCAGCGACGTTGCCAGTAGTTCTAGACGTTTCAGCACATTAAACAGTAAACATAACTCTGGTTAATAACCATATTATTACGCATGCTTCTTTAAAAATAAACTATTAATTTAATTAAGAAATTGAGATTTATTGATATCCGGTGAAGGTTTTAAAGTCACCTTTTCTGCAAATCAAACTAAGTAGATAGGCGCAAATTTGATATGTGGCAATGTCGCCTTCTCTATCTCAGTTGATTTTTACAGTACGTAGTCAACCTCCGAATGTTTGATCGGGTTAAAATGCATAATGTGATATCTGTTCTTCCTAAATCTATGATATATATCAAGGTATAAATATCATGATATATATCAATGATATATTATATCCGATATATATCATTGATATATATCATGCCAACCCTGGCTCTCAAAATGTCGCAATTTTTTTTTTAAACTTTCAAAGTTAAATAACTCGGTTATTTTCAATCTATTTTAAAAATGGTAAAGAGAAAATATGTTTCTTTTGGCCAGATCTACCACCCCTTAAAATATCTGCACTCATTTCTGGGACACCCTGTATATCTCGCGATGCGGGACTTAATATCTTACCGCTACTTTACGACAAGTCGTATTTATATATTCTGCGCTGTGCTCGTCGTTTTGTGGAAATACCCAAGCTCACCTGATGATGGGGTAGGGCCCCGAAACCGGTAGTGAGAGCAGGTTGATCCACATTATGAAGAACACAGCGTGGAATTAATTTCTATATTAGCAGTTCAGGGCAAGAAACTCTTATATAATTTTATTATATATCTCTCTATACCCATGGAATATTGACATTCTGTATAAGGCAGTATTTTGTTTATTAATGCAACACAATATCTGATCAATAAATAAACTTCAGTAAATATTTAGTATTAAAAACTTTGATAGCCTTTAGACATGAGGCTTTCAAATTTTTACTACAATTTCATAAAATTGAAAATATTTCAAAAAAGGTTTAAGTGTGATAGTCCTTAATCAAATTTACCTTTATTTCAATCGTAGAATCTAAAAATATAGTAACACACAGGGTCTCTCATTAAAAAAACACATAACACTATAATTCCAATGGCACAAAATTATTATTGATTGTCGTTCCACAGCCAGTTTTTTTACAATACTCCATATCGAAAAGCATAAAAATATTGTCTGTATTGAACAAAAAAACTGAATTGAAAATATTTTTTATTTTTTGCTTAATAGGGTATATTGTCGAGACTGGGTGTCCAATCTAAAGTGGCCGTCATTAAAAAGCCGGAAACGTCAGAAAAAAGTGATGATGAGGAGGAGAAAATTGTGAGGGAAGTGCCCAGTTTGATCAAGGTCAAGCCCAGGGTTATACCGAACGATGTTGCGGCACAGGCCAATAAGAATTTACTTTTAAAGGCTGTGGCCGAGGCTCAGAGGAGTATCGCGCAGACGCCAACAGTTGGAAATAATTTGAAGGTAAGTAAATTGTCATTTTTTGAAGTTTTTTGTCATTCTGTCTAGGTCCTGGCGTTTTTAGATATATTTAAAATTTTTGTTTAATTTCAAGGATGGGTGGGCAAAAAAAACTTGGTGTAAAAAAACGATTTTTTACGAGGTACGATTTTTATGGTAGTTTTTTTATGTCCTGACATTTTTAGATTGATTTGAAGTTTTTGTTTAATTTCAGGGATGGGTAGGTAAAAAACGTGCAAAAAACTGGCTTTTTACGTGTAATATACCTTTTTATAGGGTACGTTTTTATGTTTAATGAAAACGTATACAACTAAAGTGTGTTATATTATATGTTTTTGTCGTTGTATCACAGTCCTGACAGTTTTATATAGAAGATTTGAAATTTTTGTTTAATTTCAGGGTTGGGTAGGTAAAAATCCTTTGCATAAAAAACTACATTTTTATGTAAAATATAATATATCTATATTTTTACGTGTAACTTTTTAGGGTTCCGTACCCAAAGGGTACCGAAAATTTTTGTTTAATTTCAGGGTTGGGTAGGTAAAAATCCTTTGCATAAAAAACTACATTTTTATGTAAAATAAAATATATCTATATTTTTACGTGTAACTTTTTAGGATTCCGTACCCAAAGGGTACCGAAAATTTTTGTTTAATTTCAGGGTTGGGTAGGTAAAAATCCTTTGCATAAAAAACTACATTTTTATGTAAAATAAAATATATCTATATTTTTACGTGTAACTTTTTAGGATTCCGTACCCAAAGGGTACCGAAAATTTTTGTTTAATTTCAGGGTTGGGTAGGTAAAAATCCTTTGCATAAAAAACTACATTTTTATGTAAAATAAAATATATCTATATTTTTACGTGTAACTTTTTAGGGTTCCGTACCCAAAGGGTACCGAAAATTTTTGTTTAATTTCAGGGTTGGGTAGGTAAAAATCCTTTGCATAAAAAACTACATTTTTATGTAAAATAAAATATATCTATACCGTTCGGTACCCTTTGGGTACGGAACCCTAAAAAGTTACACGTAAAAATATAGATTTTATGATAAAAATTTTTGTTTAATTTCAGGGTTGGGTAGGTAAAAAAAGTTTAATATTATCTTTTTATTAAGTTCATTTTACGTGTATTTTACGCCACAACGTAAAAAATAGAAGACCCAAGGACTATCCTGCCATCATTTTTATTGAGCCAAAACGTCGAAAAGATGAAAATACTCATGATTTCTATATTTTTATATTTTTTTAACAATTTTAACTAAAGTAACAAATGGAATTCAGCTGTCAAAAACCGTCCTATTTCTTTACAGCCTGATGCATTATATACAAAGAGGTTTAAAGAAAAAAATGGGGATCAGAAAGATAATAATTCTGTTAAAAGGATTGATGAAAAGGAAAAATCCAAATTAAAATCACTAATTCAACAATCTGGTAGTAGGATGAGGAGCTCACTAAACGTGAGCAGCGATGAGTACGACTCTGACGGAGAATACATACCGAAACCAGTGAGAAATGTTGAAAGGTAAGTGTAACATAAATAATAAAAATTTAAATTTATTATTTTTTGATTTTTTCCCTAATTTTAAATACATAGTTTCCATAGCTTTTCATTAAAAAAATTAGTTAGGAACTTACTCAAATATCTACAGTGCGTTCAATAAGTATATTATGTTTCTCAGAAATTTTTATTTTTACTTATATACTATAATCAATTTACTTATTTTTATCTGCAGAATATTTTGTTGAAGTTTTCTTGTTACAATTCGGACCACCCTGTATAACTATAAAAATTAGTAATTTACTCCTTCCCTAGTTTTTTTTTGTTCGTTGGGAACGTGTAAGACATTAAAAAAGGGATCACTCTGTATATTATTATGTGAAAACCGTCCATACATATTTGAAAACATATAAATATTTCAACAAAAACTAATTTTTTTAGAAACCTTCCTAAATATATACCATCGGTGAAAGATAATAATAAAGAGTGCGACGAATCTCATCAAAACAACAACATCGTTGAAACAAAATCAACAAAAATCGTTGAAGATCAACAACAAAACAACAAACAGCAATTCATTATAACGTTAGACGGGATCGATAAAACGCCGTTTACGGATAAGAAAATTTCGGCCAAAATGAGGTATAAAACTTCTTAATGGAAATATATCGTACTATCGCACGATCGAGGGAAAAAAAACGGTGTCTTATGGTCTTCGAAATGATAATCAGTAATAATTTTTTGTGTCCCAAAAATAATATTTAAACGGATAAAAGCGTACAAGTTTTTAGACCCACAAATTATCATAGATTGTCATTTCGAAGGTTACCATGACAACGGTTTTTTTTCGATCATACAGTACTTTGTTTTTGGAGATTCATACAAAACATACAGATGCTTATTCTTTAACGATATTTTTGATATAAAGCCCCCTTTACACGTAACGCTTTACCTGTCGGGTTAGACGGATTAAACAGGTACCTTAAAATTTTGATGTACATATTTTAAAATTTTATAAATTGCGTTCTAGTGGACCGAATTTGATGATTTTTTAAGCAGTATGTAGCTAAATTATTTGACTTTTTAGTATCTCTTTCTAAATTAAAAATGAAAGTTTCTATCTGTCAATTATACGAGGGGAAACAAAATGTTGATATTTTGGTGAAAGTTTGAAACACCCTGTGGAATATGTTAAGACAGCAAGGAATTTACAAATAATTTTATCGTCCAGGGACGAACTTTTTCGTTAGTTTGTTTCTTGGTTCATCTCGATAGCTTTATTTTTGTTGGAGATATTCGCTTTTGAAGAAGACACTCACATTTTTTCGTAATTTATACATTAAAACCATGCCTTAGCTTTTGGTTCCAGTCTCTAGATACATTTTGACTGAACAGGTAAAATTTTATGTGTAGACTGAGCATAAGATCCTAAAAAAACATTTAATAAACCAATGCTATCTGTATGTTTTTATAACTCAAAACACCCGGTATTAGCAGTTATTTTGTTTGTAGGCTCGAAGGCAGGAAAACTCCTTCGCCCATTGTGTTTGATCACAGCGTAATATCGGACAATAAAGTTAAAGTTAACCCTACACGATCTGATTTGCCTACACGTGCCGACATACCGGACACGCTGCCCGTTGTTCACGTACCTTTAGCCGTCAAAAACAAAGAGAGGTAACACTGTTTTTGTTTGATTGGTAGATTTTTGGTAGTTTTTTACTTCTGAATTGCTTATTAGAAATAATGTTTAATGATTATGTATGGATGGATTATTCACCATCATTAGAGGTTCAGTTTTAGTAGTTGCCTTAAAAATAATTCAGAATCTTTACGTTTAATGTAATTTTTTAATGTTATTTTTTAATCTTTAACAAGGTCGGATTTGATCTGCTTTAATATTTAAATACTTTGTAGTATATTGTTTTTAGAGTTTTTTTTAAATACAAAAATTATATATGATCGTCATATTTAAATTATATATGATCGCCATGTATAAAATTATATATCGTTCATATTATATAAATTATACAGGGTCGTTGATGTATGGAAGCGGTCGATTATTAGGTAAAATGTACGAGGTACCGCAAAAAGTTATAGGGTTTTTAATGTCTATTAGCAAGTAATAAATTTTACTATACAGGATGTCCCAGAAATGAGTGCAAATATTTTAAGGGGTGGTAGATCTGGTCAAAAGAAACATATTTTCTCTTTACCATTTTTAAAATAAAATGAAAATAACCGAGTTATTTAACTTTGAAAGTTTTAAAAATAAATTGCGACATTTTGAGAGCCGTCGGGGGAAATCGGCAATTTCCCGGATCTCGCCTTGTTCACCGCCCGCTGTTGCCGCAACTAGAAAGTCTTAAAAACTACTTGCAAAATTCCATAACATTAAGTGCCCCTACACCTTCCAGGAGGAAGTATGCAAAATTCACACTTTAGGTAGAGTTTAGAAGCATATCCACCTTCTTCGGATTTGTATAGGCCATCGCTTTATGTAGGTATGTATGTGTATCGCTATTAAATTTAAACAAAAATACACTTCTAAAATGATTATGAAATAGAAAAATAAGAAAATTAGGGTACTTTATCAGTTGTATTTACATTCCAAGTTATGCGACTATGTTGTATAAACGCATATTAAAATTTTGATTGTGACTGTGCTTATGCTTAATACAAAAATTAAGATTATGATTGCTACTATGTTGCAGTCCATTAAAATTATTACTGTGAATTTATAAACATTTAGAGTGTAGGTATGGTAGGAAGTGGCAACATTGCATTCACTCCGAGATTCTCTCCATGCACGGTAAACGAATTTCCGGAGAGTGAACAGTGGCACTCAAAAGTTTTTCAAAATTTTCCGGAAAATGTCAAGAAAAATATAAAATTTCCAACATTTTTTTTTCGCATAAAAAACCTCATAGGCGTGTTTCTGGGGTTGAACTATACTACCAGTTAAAATATTTGCACTCATTTCTGGGACACCCTGTATATGGTCGGTCATAAAGTCGTGGCACATCAAAATTTATTTTTTTTTAAATGGACCCCCTGTATATTATTGCATAATATTTCATTTTTTCCTTCACTTCTAAGCAAAAATCGAAATATTCACAGACACAATGTACCTCAAACCAATCGTTTCCGAGTTATTGACTGTTGAAAATATCACTTAAACCATTCGATTTTACTATAATAACTACTATAACTTTTCTATTTCATTTTTGCGGTTACTTGTATATTTTACCTAATAATTGACCGTTTCCATACATATCAGCGATCTTGTATATGATCGTTGTAATATGTGTTTCATATATAATTTTTATATTAATCATATATAATTTGATATAACGATATATTTATATATTTTAGATTTTCAATATGTATTAATAATTAAAATATATGTTATGCAAATTTTTAGTGTTTTTTTTTTCTTTTATAGGTGTAAATATTGGCCAAACTGTAGACAGGGAGACAAGTGTGAGTTTGTGCATCCCAGTCAGAATTGTGAGGCGTTTCCTCACTGTAAGTTCAGAGAAAAATGTCTGTTTCTTCACCCACGCTGTAAATTTGGTAATTCTTGTACCAAGAGGGAGTGTCCTTATGATCATGTCAAGTCACTGTCAAGTAAGTATGCTACACTATTTTTTTTTAATTTCTATTTTTTATATCACAACCCAAACAAGTTTTCACCTTTCTACCATCAACCCCTATTTTTTAATAGCGATATTAGTAATTTAATAATAAGTCACGCTGGGAAATGTTTAGCTTTAGGGCTAATTTTCTTAAGAGACTTATATGTTATAACACGGTAGTGCAATGCAAAATTTTATTCAACAGCAGAACTGTTTCATGTGCAATCTCTAATTGATTTGAAAGGATCTACCAGTTCTACTTTATTGTTGCGAATTAATAAATTATCAGGGTGCGTTTATGTTCCTATGCAATATAGATGTGCGTCTTTTTTTGTAAATATAGCACTGTCATTAAGATGTCGTTTAGATAAATCGCGATTTTTAACGATAAAATAGTGAATTATCAACCAGCAAGTCAGATTTTAAAGAAAAATGATTCAGGAAGATCTTCCGCAAGAAATTATTAACCAGGCAGAGGCGACTACAGCACAAATACTGCCAGAAAAGTCTCGTAGGAAATTTATAACACACTAGTTTGTTATAACTTCAAAAACTCACGTGTGTTTTATTTATTTTATATGCATGTATATGTTACGGTTAAGGTGCAATGTCCGGTTAATGTCGACATCTTGGTAATATCGAGAATAACACACAATCAAAAACATAACCAAACAACCAAAAATAGTTTTCATACAGTACGTCTGTCCGTTCTGTAGCTAAGAGGTATCCATGAGAGGGGAAACGATATTCTCTCGAGGTTTTTCGTAAAAAATTAGACGACGCGTTGTGACGACTTTTCTGTCGTTACCCGAATAGAATGAAAAAAGAATCCGTTGCTCAGGGTTAGAGGAAAGCTGGGTTCGTAGGTAAGGCTTCTGACTCACAGTGACTTTCTAATGTTGTTAAAAATTAAAAAAAATGATAACATATATAGGCTGCAGAGATTTTAATATTGATGTTAAGAATTCAAATAGGTATGGTCAAAGACAGTGAAAAGGGCGCCACTTACTTTGTTTATGAGAGTGGTAAAGTAAGAAACCAAAAAGAAAAATACGATATCACAACATAGCTAAAATAAAGTAATCAACAGCATTAAGGGTCTATTATGTTTATCAGGAATAAAAGTCAGAAATATAACTATCCTACATTAAACATTTATTGAAAACGAACACAAGTATCATCAATTAGTCACAGTGATCCCAATAAAACCGCAAGTTATTTTAAATAGATTTGAATTTAGTAACTGTATTCTTTGAACTAAGTAAGCTACTTAATAAAAACAGGTGAAATTTATGTATGTCTCAATACGATGATGTTTCAAACATGTCGTGTACAAAAACCTTTAAAATGAATACGTGTTAATAATTTTCATATAAAATATCATAGCTAAGTAAGAGTGTACTGTACGAATCAAATTATAACTTATAACGTTAAATAAAAAATAATTTTGACTACAATATGTGGGATAAATAGTGATAATTTACCAGGTTATTAAATCTGTTGTCTCAAAATTATAAAATAAAAGCGTACCTTGTGTATCAAACTTAAGAGACTTATCTGTATATAGTTTCTTATGATGTAAACAGGTAGTTAGGTATTCTCCAGACTAACAGAAGTGGATGCAGATGACTATGGCAGGAGAAGTCCTCGACATCAGCCAAAAGAACGATTGTAATGTCAGGAACACTGTCTTAAGGTCTGCATAGGTCCATACAAAATGAAAGTGGGTGAAACATACAATAGTTACCGCATACCATGTGGTAATTACTGAGTACCATGTGGTAGTTACTCTATAAATAAAAAATAGTTCTCAGGACAGATACTAAATAAAAAAAACAACTTACGGTCTGAAAATCAGCTTTACATAAATATATTCAAACCATATGCCGATCCAAACCAGTAATTAAATACTCAAATAAACGAAATAAAAAACGGAAATAACTGACATAGAATTTAGTTAGATATGGCTATATAAAATGGCGGATAAATTTACGGTGATCATTCCAAGAAGAAACCAAACAAATACGATCTATACTCTGGATTGCATACTTTACAAGGTTTTCAAATTTCCAAATCGGATACCCATGCAATGGAAATCGAAAAGTGGATTCAGAGTGCTTTTCACTGGGAAATTTGTCGGACGCCGAAACACGCGTCTTCTTCAGATCCAAATTCTCAGAAAAAAAGACCTTCTTCTCCGTTTCAGAACCGAAGCACAAAAAAACCTTTTCACCACAGACAAAATGAGAGAGAAAAAAGTGATATCATATGATCGAAATCATTAGAACAGAAAATCGCAATCCACAGCGAAGTGAGATTCGGACAAGTGAAATGCAATTGAGGAAGTTTGGCATATAGCGAATAGATGGCGCTAATAAACAAGACAAGTGAACTGTAATAAATGAAGTTTGACATCTAGCGAATAGATGCGCTAATAGAAATTAAATATCGAGACAAGTGAGCTGTAACAAATGGAGTATGGTATCTTTGGCATCTAGCAAATAGATGGCGCCAATACTAAGAAATTTAAATAAAAATAGATTTTTAAATTCAATTTTATTAAAGGAAATAAAAAATGCTACAGCGTCCCATCAATAAAAATTCGACAATTTGCAAGTAGCCAATAAAATGAGTGGGCGGAGCGATTTGCGGTGACGTACTCGTCAAGTCGACGTATAAAATATATTGCTGTTTATTTAAATGTTTTTTGTCCGCATTCCTTTCATAGACACAGATCCAGCAGACGTACTGTATATGTTATATTTTCAGCTACGAGGTTAACCACTGCCGTTCCGGTGTTGCAAAATTGCAAATTTTTCCCCAACTGTACCAACGTGAACTGTCAATTCTACCATCCGAAGCCGTGCATGTACGGGCAATATTGTAAAAATATGGCGGAATGCAGCTTTTCGCACAATTTCCCATTTACAAAAAAGAATTTGAGATGGAAATCTAAGTGAAAAAAGTTGATTTTTCTGTAAAAAAAGTGAAGAAATTTTTAAATATTTTGATGTATCTAGTACAGGAATAGATAGAAGTTGTATATTATTTTTTTTTCTTTATTTTTTTGGACTTAATTGTGATGAAGTATATTTTATTAAAAACGAAGTTAAGTTTGTGTGTGTTTTATTTTTATGTCCCATAGTTTCTAATATTTTTATTATAGTGTAAACATTTATTATTTTATTTCAGGGATGGGTGGGTAAAAAACCTTATTGTAAAAAACTATTTTTTACGTGTAAAAACTAGTTTTTACTTGTAAAAGTCTTAGGAAGTATATACAGGGTGTTCCAGGTTGAGTGCGCATTAGAAGTTTCTAGAGAACTACGATATCTAGATCGGAGATTTTTTGCACATCATTGTTTCACAACGAGACCTATCGATTAAGAATATTTTCAATATGGCGGCACTTCCGGAAATACCGGAAGTTGACAGCAACTTTCTTATTTTAAAAGGGTACCCCATTTTTTATTACATACTTAAATTCTCTGCAAAATTTTATAATTTTTGATATCAAACACTCTATACCTAACCCACAGCTTAAGTAAAAACCAGCTCGGACAGTGTAGCGTGCCGCTTTGATCATTTTACGCTCGGATTTGCGATTCGAAAGAGGGAGAACACTAGAGCAGCGAGCTCTCTCGCCACAACCAATAGCCGCGTAAGCGCCAGTTAGCCAGAGGCGTATTAAAACATTTTTACACGTGACATAAAAAATTATTCGACTGGTGCTAGAACATAATTTAGATACACGTTTTTTAAATTATTGACTTTAAATAAATATGCATTCTCAAAGAAAAACATTTAAAAAACAAAGAAACCAAAAAAAAACCAAATACCTCTGGTTAAATATAAGAAAAAATCGAATTAAAATCTTCCCTAATACGGCCCTACGCGTCACCGGTGGAGGCTATGCATCGACTGAATCACAAAACACATACACAAGAAGAAGTGCGAGCGCCTTGCTAAATATTGGAAAGTGAAATTGACGTTTAAATTTGACACTGTTGACAAGTCTACTGCTACTAGCGCCCCCAATTTCGCTTGTAGGAACTACGGACTAAATTGTCACGCATGGCGGTAAGTTTAAAAAAATAAAAAATTTTATTTCTTCATTTATTTTTAATGACACACAAAAACACAAAAAATACACCATTTTTTAAAAATATGTTTAATATCAATATCAAATATACAACAGAAATTAATTTCACCACAATAAATTAATAAAATTAAAAGAATAATGTTACAAGTAGATCAAGAGACAAAATTAATTATAATAAAACTGAAAAAAATGGCGTCATAGATGGCTTAGAAATAAAAGATATATCATAATTTTGAAAGTAAAATTATATGGGAAATGTCTTCGATCATCATTTTTAAGCCAACTGGACGATTATTTCAAACATACAAGCTGAGTTCGTTCATAGTGCTCTGAGAAATCTAGATAAACAAAGAATAATAAAAGTATTCCAGGGGAAAAGAGAGGAAAAACCTGTATCGTCTCTGATATCTGTCAGGGTATTGTTGAAAGTGTCATCTTTTTGCTCGAAGTTTTCAGGTCGATCAAAAAGATGACATTTACAACAATACTTTGCTGTAACTTTCACAAATATCAGAGAGAGTACATACAGGTATTGCCTCTCTTTTCCTCTGGGATGCTTTATATCTGTTGTTCTTTGTTTATCTATATTTCTCAGAGCATAATGCCGAACACGACTACAGTATATAATAATTTCAATATCCGAAGTGGAAAGAAAAAAGATCACCTTTCTGTTTTGTACTATGGTCCCTTTCTTCCGATGGCTCATCTCGTTGATATTTAGGAAGGATAAATAGGAAGGAAAATATAAAATTCAATTTGATTTGATGATCCTTTTCTGTCACCTAAAATCAGGAGAACGACAATGAGCATGTTAAGATGAAAAAAAAAATTATCAACACTTACCTACACGTTAGTCCGAGGAGTTTTATTAAAAACCTATATATTTGCCTAAATAATTTATGTATTAAATTTGCAAAGCAAAATGCAGCGTGTAAACAAAAGAAATAAAATGGCGACAAGCGACAAGTCAACGTCAACGACCCGACAAGGAGAAAAGTGGTGTTCGAATAACAAATTATGGGTCACCAAAAATTGTTTTTGTCTCCTTTCAACGCACACTTTAGAAAGAAAAAGAGATGAACTGGAATAATGAAAGAACGTCAAGGTTTTATCTGTCACTCTTGTCAATAATTTATCGGTAAGGAAGATTCCTAGAAAATCGCTTGTAGTCAAGTTTTCAACCATTGCCAGTTCTCCCATAAGAAGTGTCATCCACCTGCTATGCATCGACTGAATGAGGCTGACTGTCGCTCGCTTAATTCAGTTAAGCATCGCCGGAGTGGGGCGTTTTAAATTCGAGCGTGGGAAAAATTGGCGAGTGTCCAAGCTATATTATTCTGTAAGCTGTGACCTAACATTAACCGTTTTTGAGAAAAAAAATATTTAAAATTTTTGGAGGAAAAAAACTGCCTATAAAAAAATCTGTGTAGCCTAAAAAACAAATTTAGTGATTACCACAGCCACTGTAGCATAAAGAGCAGACATGTAGCTATCTATTCCAAAAATTAAATTGATCGAAATTCATATAATATTGGCCGTAGCTGTCATGGAATTGAGCAATTAAAAATTATCATAAATTTTTTTTTTTTCAAATGGAAACACTTCTTTTATTTTACTACTGAAAAGGTTTTTTAATTCGTTACTTTTTGATTATACAGAGAAGACCAGGCTACTAATAACATAGCAAGGTGGCGGACGAATTTACGTTTACCCGTTTTGCGTTCGTACTCGAAGCCGAGTCACTGCCGGCTAGTCGGCTGGTCAGGCAGTACGCAGTTGCAGTTGTGCTTGGACGGGTCGGTCGTGACTCGTGACAGACTAAGAGAATATGACGCGAGTGCCGAGTATTTATTATTTTCATTTTAAGTGTTTACCTTCACTTAAGGTAAAAACTAAAAATAAATAAATTCTCTAAACCCAAAAAAAAACTATAATATTACTCTAAATAAAAAAGTTATAACAAGTGTTCAAAAGGCCACCTTGTTGTGCTAGACAGAAGCCCTAGGCGGTCGTAAAATCCCCGTCTGACATTGGCTAACATATTAGGGATAATAGTTTGGAAAGCCTCTTGTATTTTTACTTGAAGCTCATCCATATTATTAGCCCTATTATGACTCCATACACTTTGGATTTTACATAACCCCACAAAAAAGAAATCATTGGGAGAAAGATCTGGTGATCTAGCGGGCCACAAAATAGTTCCATATCCACTAATTAAACGGTTGGGAAAAGTATTGTTCAAATATTCTTGAACAATACGGGCATTGTGGGCAGGGTAACCACCTCAGCAATTTGATTACTTGAAAACGTGGGATTTTGATCCGCGGTAGCACAAACGTTAGCACAAACGTAGCACACGTTCTTCATTAATCAACACATCAGACTTTTTGTGTTTTTGTGGGGACACGCACCCATGTGTTTCAAAATTATTAATAACTCTTGATATAGCAGATAAAGATGGAATTGGCCTGTTTACATAAGTTTGTTGTTGATAAGACCTATTTTGGAAATACCATTTTACAATTTGAATTTTCTCACGAACTTCATAAACATCCATTATTTTACTTAAAAAATAAATTTTACACGAGAACTGTCGCAACGATCTACGTATTCATTTTGGCTATTAAAACACGAATATATACAAATTCTGAAACATTCTTATCACATATCTACCTATTTTTATTTTACCGCATTTTTTCGCCTGCTTTTTATCCGGCGGACGGGTATACGCTAATTCGTCCGGTTCTGCCTATGTTACTACTACTGTGGTCCGGTCTGTATATGTTCCTATATCTAAAATAAATCCTTTTTACCCAAGCAGCATTTGGACGTCGGGACAACGTTGTGTCACGCGACCAAACGTCGGGGCGCAACGTCGGCACAACCTCGTGCCAACCCTAGTCTGCACTAGTTTGGAGAATAATTTTTGGGTCGAAACGACGTTGGATACCGACGTTGGCTAGAAGCCTAATTTAGTACAAACTGCAACGTTGTTTAAAATCCTAATTCACAGAAATACAAAACTAATATGGCGTCTAAGTCGCGTTTTATCCTAAATTGGGATAATTATAGTAAAAATATTATATTTATAATTTAGTTAGAGACATATGTCAGATGGCAGTGAAGGAAAACAAAACAAAAGTATTTAAGTGTGGAGGATGTTTGAAGATCATAATTATTGAAACACTTTAACCGACTCTGTAACTCGTTACCCAAGGTAAAAAGTTAAACGCAAACAACTTTATTGATAAATGTATTGTTTCTACTTTAAAAAATACTAATGGGCCTTGAAATTAAAGAAGTTTTAAAAATTTTCTTGAATTTTTTTTTTAGTAAAATGAGAATAATTTATTCGCATTCGAAAAAATTGTTTCCGCGTATTTTTTAGGGTCAAATATTTCAAGTTAATGTATTCAAAAAGCAGGAATTGCTATTTTAAGAACGAAACATTTTCTTATTTAACAACATGGCGGCTTTAACTTTGTTGTTTTGGAGATTAAGATGGAGTAGTTCGAGTAGTCGCATACTGGACTAATAAAGTCGCAGTTCGGCCTTAACAGGTAGTATACTAGTCGCAAGATTGCCTAATTTAGTCATTCTAGAGTCTAGCTTGTGCCGCCCTCTATAATCTAAATAAACGAGGAAGTGTCGGTAATATATGTCGATGTATATTTAAATTTAGTTTTATATGTACCTTTCTTATGTCCCATTTTAATTAAGTTTTTTTTTTATAAAAACAAAAACAGCACTGAACTGTCTGACTGAACAGAACAATGAATTGAAAATTTAAGATTTAAGGTTATGGTTCAATACAGTTGCAAAAAGGTAGTGACTCTACGTCCTACCAACGTAAGAATAAGGAAATCTAAACAACGTTGGAATTAGTAAAACAGACGACGTTTGCATAACGTTGGAATAGGTCCTGAAACTGACGTCGGAAAACTCTATATTATCCAACGTTGTAACTACGTTGTCCAAATCACCTAAAGATCACTTAAGCAAAAAAGGTTACAAGACAACGTTTATTCGACGTCGCAGAAGCTTCCTACTTTGCTGTAGTACTAGTCCAACGTCGGCACAACGTTATAAAAACGTTTAAATTTATTTTAATACCCAAAGTAGGGAGCTAACTATTTTTTGTAACTAATCCAACGTTGTGATTAGTAAACATGTGGTCGCAAGTCGTGAAAATGCTACTTGGGTAAGCTATTTAAGATTTAGTTTTAAAGGGTAATGATATCAAAGAGTTTTTGATGCTAAAAATTATAAAATTTCGCAGATAATTTAAGTATGTAATAAAAAATGGGGGTACCCATTTAAAATAAGAAAGTTGCTGTCAACTTCCGGTATTTGGGGAAGTGCCGCCATATTGCAAATAATATTCTTAATCGATAGATTTCGTTGTGAAACAGTAATATGTGCAAAAAGTCTCCGATTCAGATATTGTAGTTCTCTAGAAACTTCTAACGCACGCTCAGCCTGAGACACCCTGTATATTAATGGATAAAAAAAAGATAAATGTTTTTCCGAACAGTAGGATACCCTGTATATTATAGAAAATGTGATACAAAAAGTAGTAGAAAAAATATAAATAGTTATCGTACCTATGATATCAATCGAAATTAAATAAAAGTTCATGTCGACAGTTAAAAATTACTTTACTGAAGAGGTATAATAAATAATTTTTTGTCATACGCTCCCAAAAACAGCTATTTTACGGACTCATTTCAGTCCGTAAAATGTTTCTTTTTCGGCCTAGGCCGTAAAGGTCGTCATGGCAACCTTTATGGACTAAAATGTCTAAATTCGTTATTTGGTTGTTTTATTTTGTCATTCGAAATTTGTCACAAAATCACATAAAATTATACATATATTTATAATTAAATTATTAAATACTAACAATATCAAAAGCTAAGTTATTTGTTTAAAGTAAGTACCCTAGGTACCTATTTAAAAGAGGCTTTTAAATTAAAATATTCTTAAATTACAGTCACAAACAAGACATAATCATGTGGTACATTTTTTGGCCTAAGACAAGCATATTTTCTATACAACTCAACTGGATTGACAACGTTCCCTTCGTTCACCACCGGAAACACTCTTTGATATTAGTTTTTGTATCCGCAAGGGTAACTAAAAGGCAGCTGTTGTCTTTTTCTATGATGTCTTGCACTCGTAGAGAGTACAATTCTTCTCTTCTACATGCTCCACAAAGGCCAATGACAAGAGCTACCTAAAAATCAAATACAATGGAATAAGAAACCATCTATATATTTTAAAATCATTATCGCAAACTTACCTTAGTAAGTAAATAAGTTTCATCACTAGCCGTGGCCAAAAATCACCGATCTCTTTTATGGACAAAACCTTAGACTTTTTTAGGCTCAAAACCAACCGAATTCCTCTTCAAAAAAGCAATAAGTTTTGGAAATTTGTCAATATAAATATCTTCTTTAACACTTAACACTGCTCTCAGCATGGAATATTTCGACCAAATTGACGATGGTTTGAATGTTTGTGACTGTAATTTAAGAATATTTTAATTTAAAACTCCTCTTTTAAATAGGTACCTAGGTACTTACTTTTTTTCGTGGAAATAATTTAGCAATACATCTTCATTTACAAACGAATACGCCATTTTTGAAGTCTTTCCATTCATTAAAAACATCATATTCTTTCTGGTAAATGGCACGAGACTTCACAGGAAGTAAATCCAACACGATTTCTTTGGCCTTATTAGCAATATGTTCGGGATTTTGGAACATTTTAAAATTGTTGATGAATTTGTGTGATTTTGTGACAAATTTCGAATGACATGTCAAAATGCGATGAAATAAAAAACTCGTTACTAAGATATGAATTTATAAGCCAACTTTTCAAACATTATAATTTCAAATATGGAAAATTTTGCAAATATAGCGTTCTAAAAAACTGTAAAAAGCGTATGACAAAAAATAGTGTATGTAACACGTACCTAAATTATGTTTTTTAGGACTCATCTACTATTTCGGACTCGGCTAACGCCTCGTCCGCAAACAGTAATGATTCGTCCTAAAAAACATCATTTTAGGTACTAGTTACATAAATAGCTATTATACCCCAGATAACGCATATTTAATTATTTAATATTCTCTTTAAGTTACCTACTTCCTACTACCTTTTTTCAAACGGAAATAAATAAAGGTTTTAAATACAGTTTCATAAAATGCAATATTTTTTTTGTTGATATAAAAACTTGTGCGTGTGGAGAGTTAATAATAATTATAAGGGTAGGTTTCCAACAATAAACAGGGTGGCTCTGCTACTTGATCAGGGAGCACCTATAAATTACGTGCTTTCAACCCTTAAGTCCCTTGTCTTTTTTGCTGTGGTGAAATATCAAGGATATTTTAAAAGTGATTACCTATTTAGGGGAATTATAAATTACGATATTTTTTTCTGAGATACCCTGTATACATTTTAATATTCGTTTAGTGCTAATTAATAATTTATGGTCTGTTATCTTTATAGGAAGTATCTGAATATGTGTAAACATGAATTTTATAAAGGTATATTTTTTTTAATATGCCTAACGACATGTTCGTCACAAAAGGTTGTTCAACCCTTTAACGTTAAACATAGTCCTAAAAATAGCGTTAAAAAATAATGATTAATTGTATGAAATAGAAAAAATATAGGGAAAAAGAAATGTTTGTATCGGCCTAACCTCAGTAATTTGACCAAATGGACTGATAGATTAAATGGAATCAAAATAAAAATAAAATTATTTTTGTTAATGATATACATTGAATTAACAAAAAAGGGTAATAATGATGATGTTATTACGTCACTGCTTAATTTATTAGCCTTATTACCTCACTTATACAATTTAAAATATACCGAGTGGTGCATCGTCGTTGGAAACATTCCCATGCAAATTTTGAACTGTTCAAATATTGGCTCGCCTATTGATTTTATAGCGAAGTCGTAGATAGATTTTTAAAGGCCTACGATTGGTAAACACACATGCCAAATTTAAATCATTTTGGACAAGCCGGACGATGCAATCTTTATTAAATTACTCAAAACCGGCTGGTCTAAAATTGTTCAAATTTGGCATGTGTATTTACCATATATAAACATTTAAAAAATATATTTACGATGCACCACCCGGTATAGTTATTATCTAAACACGTACGTAACATGAAATTTTTCAAAATTAGGATCTATACCTACTTACTTGTTAAAAGTAAGTAGTGTAAAGTTACTAAGAAGACCTACGAGGACAGCCTGAAAAGTAATAGGCCCAAATGTAAAGCGATATACTTCTCCCAACTGATTCTTCAGCCTCATTAACCCATCCAAATATCGTATGATGCTGGGTGCCGTACCGCCGACACATGAACGTAATAAACAAGTTGCAACAGAGACATCTTAGACAACTCTTAACAATCAAATGGTTCCATCATGTCTCAAACGTATCGGTTCTTGAAAAAGCTAACTGCGAGAGTATTCAAATTCAAATTTCTTTATTAGACCCCATTAAGTTTTACAGAATAATATTAGTATTAATAAATGTGTGTCTAAAGGGATCGCACCGCGATTAAAAACCAGATACAATGGCACAAAGTGACAAAGTGTTGCGACCCCAAATACAAAATAGAAATAAATTAAATTATAAAAATAAACAGAATTAAAAAATTATAATTATATAAAAAAAGTGAAAATATAATTTTATCAGGGATGAGCGGAGATAAGCAGAGAGGCATAATGAAACAGTGTAAAAACCGGAACAGCAACCAATGACGGGCATATCAGAAGAACAAGATCTCACAAATCAGTCGAAGAAATTATAATATTTACGAATTTAGTAAATGATTTTTAATTTGTTTTTTATAATCTGTAAAGGATTGAAATTTAAAGTTATTAGAAATATTATTCCACAAATGTGGCGCTATGAAACTGAAAGATTTTGGAAGTTAGCTGTCGGTGTTGAGGAATTTTAAAATAATGCACTTGTCTAGTCGAATGATCATGGTCAACGTAGTGAAACAATGAGAACAAATAGGGAGGCTGCTCTGTAGTTAAAATTCGATAAATGAATGTCATTAAATGAAATTGTCATCTGTTAGTCATGGATAAAATAGATAAATTTTTAAGATGTGGCGTTATATGATCTCTAAAAGGAATGTTAAAAGAAAACCGTAGACACGAGTTTTGAAGTATTTGGATTTTTCTAGAGAATCTAGCGTTTATGGATGTACCATAAACAACATCGCCATAATCAAATAAAGATAAAATAATTGATACTTAGTCTTTGATGGGATATATTTCTTAAGAGACGAAAAATTCTTCAACCGTATATAAGCAGCCTTTAATTTAGTAGTTATTGTGCCTGAAAAGAAAACTTCGCATCAAAATAGACTCCAAGATTTTTAGTCTCTGTAACAATGGGTATCGCAACATTATCTATATGGATATTCATGTTACCAGCCGTATTTGTAATTTTGTTTATATCACTACCAAATACTATAACACAAGATTTACCGGCATTTAATTTCAAATTATGATCCAGAGCATATTTATTAATTTTATTAAGATCGTCGTTAAAATTTAACTGAAATTGTGCCAAATTATTAGTATCTATTCTGCAATAAATTTGAGAATCATCTGCATATTGCTGCAATTTAGAAAACTGTAATTTCTTATCCATATCAGCTACATATAACGAAAATAAAAGTGAAATCCCTGAAATCATAGGAATATAACTAGATTTTTGTTTTAAACTTCCCCGTTTCATGACAACACAATGTGATCTATCTTTTAAAACGTTTTTTATCAATTCTAAAGAGCCGTCTGAAAATCCAAAATACTGTAATTTTGTTAGGAGCAATGAATGGTCTAGAGTATCAAATGCCTTACTAAAGTCTAGTAAGCTAAGACACGTCATATTTTTATTTTCTTGATTTGTTCTAATATCATTAACCAGCTTCAGTAAACAAGTGGTAGTGCTGTAGTTCTTACGAAAACCAGATTGGCATTCAGGTATTAGTTTATTTGAATCTACAGTATTGAAGTCATGATTACAAAGTCCCGCTTAAGATGGGCTCGCCACGTATGCAGAATGCAAGAAAATCGCATACCAAAATCTCTGCTTTACGGCGAGCTTGTAGGCGATAAGAAGAGGCCGGGTGGACAACTCAAAAGGTACCAGGATATTTTCCAAGAAAACTTAAAGGGGATTAACAAGCAGAATGAGTGGGAAGAAGCAGTTCATAATAGAATGGAATGGAGAAGAATTATAAATTCAGTTAACAGCGACAACCAAAAAGTAAAGAAGCAACAAAGCAATGAGATTTTTGTATGTCCGGAGTGCGGTAGACAGATAACATCATGTATCCGGGCTTTTCAGTCACAGAAAAGCTCATGAAAGAAAACGCCTTGCGTGACCATCTTCTGATGCGTGTCAAGTACTCGTCAGCGAGTAATGGCAGTATGTATGTATGTATGTATGTACGTCAACAACACACAAATTTCTTATTGCCTTTTTTTGAATTATGAAAACTTCATCGAACAGTCTTCTGGAATATGCCCCCTAAAAGAGGGACCGTCAAAAGAATTATCACGAACTAGAGGTGTGTAGTTCGTGAACGAACTAGTTCCAATGAACTATTCCGACCCCGGAATGAAAGGAACTAGTTCCTGGATTCTCAAAGAACTAGTTCCTCAGGACATATTCCGGGATCGAGACTGTGACCGACATAGAATAATATGCGCCGGCGACGGATCGGCTAGCGCGCGTAGCTCAATGGTAGGCAGGAGTGGGGAATGCCAGCCGTACCTTATCGGATCCGGACCTAGAGGAACTAAACTACAAAACACATACACAAGGAGAAGTGCGAGCGCCTTGCTAAATATTGGAAAGTGAAATTGACGTTTAAATTTGACACTGTTGACAAGTCTACTGCTACTAGCGCCCCCAATATCGCTTGTAGGAACTACGGACTAGATTGTCACGCATGGCGGGAAGTTTAAAAAAATAAAAAATTTTAATTCTTCATTTATTTTTAATTATGACATAGATAAAAACACAAAAAATACACCATTTTTTAAAAATATGTTTAATATCAATATCAAATATACAACAGAAATTAATTTCACCACAATAAATTAATAAAATTAAAAAATAATGTTACAAGTAGATCAAGAGACAAAATTAATTATAACAAAACTGAAAAAAATGGCGTCATAGATGGCTTAGAAATGACGATATATATCATAATTTTGAAAGTAAAATTATATAGGAAATGTCATCGATCATCATTTTGAAGCCAACTGGACGATTATTTCAAACATACAAGCTGAGTTCGTTCATAGTGCTCTGAGAAATCTAGATAAACAAAGAATAATAAATTAAAAGTATTCCAGGGAAAAAGAGAGGAAAAACCTGTATCGTCTCTGATATCTGTCAGGGTTTTGTTGAAAGTGTCATCTTTTTGCTCGAAGTTTTCAGGTCGATTAAAAAGATGACATTTACAACAATACTTTGCCGTAACTTTCACAAATATCAGAGAGAGAGTACAGGTATTGCCTCTCTTTTCCTCTGGGATGCTTTATATCTGTTCTTCTTTGTTTACCTATATTTCTAAGAGCATAATGCCAAACACGACTACAGTATATAATAATTTCAATATCCTAAGTGGAAAGAAAAAAGATCACCTTTCTGTTTTGTACTATGGTCCCTTTCTTCCGATGGCTCATCTCGTTGATATTTAGGAAGGTATCCATAAAATATATATTTTATTATCGGTCCTGGGATGAAAAAATATAAAATTCAATTTCATTTGATGATCCTTTTCTGTCACCTAAATCAGGAGAATGACAATGAGCATGTTAAGATGAAAAAAAACTTATTTATCAACACTTACCTACACGTTAGTCCAAGGAGTTTTATCAAAAACCTATATTTGCCTAAATAATTTATGTATTCAATTTACAAAGCAAACTGCAGCGTGTAAACAAAAGAAATAAAATGGCGACAAGTCACGTCAACGACCCGACAAGGGAAAAAAGTGGTTTTCGAATAACAAATTATGGGTCACCAAAATTGTTTTTGTCTCCTTTCAACGCACACTTTAGAAAGAAAAGAGATGAACTGTTATACTGAAAGAATGTCAAGGTTTTATCTGTCACTCTTGTCAATAATTTATCGGTAAGGAAGATTCCTAGAAAATCGCTTGTAGTCAAGTTTTCAACCATTGCCAGTTCTCCCATAAGAAGTGTCATCCACCTGAACTAAACTAAATAGACTAGTTTACGTACGAACGGATCGGGCCAGCGCGATCGATGCTAGGCAGGATGTGGGGAGTGCCAGCCGTATGCCGTATGCCGTATGTTATCGGATCCGGACCTAAAGGAACTAAATAAAAGACTAGTTTACGTATGGATCAGCCAGCGCGATTGATGCTAGGCAGGCGTGGGGAGTGCCAGCCGTATGTTATCGCATCCGGACATAGAGGAACTATTAAAAGACTAGTTTACGGGAATCTATTCAGTTGGTAGATCTATTTGGTAGATCAAGGTTGCTAGTCTATTGCCACAGCCGGCGCGGCGTAATTACCACAGAAGATTGTCGTGGATACTGTTTTTGATTTTTAGTTTGTTTTTTAAATATTTTATGGGAATGTTTCAATTTAGGTCCCTAATATTAAGAAATATATTATAAAACGAAGTAGATATTCTGAATTTTTAGACAAAAACAAAAAGTTTGAAGTGGGGAAAAAATGCAATATTTCAGTAAATTTTTGTAATATTTGCTCCAATTGATTTATGATATAGTTTTTTAAATTCTGATTTATTTTTATTTTTTTTATCTGCAATAAAATTTACCTATAGGTTTTTAACATACACAATTATACGTCTCGTTATATCTCCGTACATTATAAAAATTATACAGATAAAAATTAAACAGATTAGCAAGCAAGGGGGATGTCAATGTTAGTCGGGAACTATTGTGAACTAAAGACCTAGTTCAAGGAACTATTCCTCTGGAGGAACTAGAACTAAGGAACTAGTTCCTCCCAAGGAACTAGAATTCCTACTTCTATCACGAACCTAAAGGTTGAATTTCCAAACCAACTATCGAATTACATCGACGAACTGTATCGACGCATCGTATCAACGCATCAGCGCATAATGATTATGGTGCTTAAGATACTTTTACTGCAAAATATGACTGTGTGTGTGGAAGATTTGTAAGAAAAATAAACCATTCACACTTGTCACGGAATCTTGTTATTAAATCAACCTTCCATTAAATCCCGAACGTGACGTTCGGTCACCAATACAAATTACACAATCCCGACCAAAAAAGAACGATTAGATTAAACATCGGTCGCGATTGCCTCCAAAAAAGTAGGTAAGGCAATGCATAATTAAGTGGAGGATAAATCGAACAATCGATATGACTGGTTCATCGATTCTGAACGGACATTAGGTGGAGTTTTTGTCGTGTTTTTTTATTTATTCCTATTCCTGTAACGATATTTTGTAGATTCCTTATATGCAAGTCTCTGATATTTAGATTATCCAAATCAATGAGCTGATTTTTTTTAGATTTCCCTCATTCCACCAAGTGGTATATTTGTTTTTCAAAGCGCATTTGTGGTCTATGCAATATTGATGCTGCAATCATTCATTTCTTCATTTTTTTTTATTGTCGATGACAATACCATATGATTGAGAAAAAAAACGGCATCAAACAACGCTTTATTGTACAAAAAACCAAAACGGCTTCATCGACAAAGCACTCACAAAACAAACAAAAGCACAAAAAAATACAAACCACAAAAAATACACAATACAAATAATACAATTCAAATAAATTTAAGTCATTAAAATAACAAAAAGAATATACGTGGATAATTGCAGAACAGTACGCAGTAAATAGATATAATTTTAGAGTTATAAAATATTAAATACTTGACTTTTGACCAGTGTGTGAGATGATTAAAATTTTAAAATTCAAAATTGTTCATAATTAAACATCCACAAAAAAGTCGTTTACCGTATATAGGGCTCTCTACAGTAAGTATGATTTTAGAGCTTTGCGAAATGCGGGAAAGAATGAAAGCGACTTGATTCTAGCAGATATGTGCTTGCGGATTAAGCAAAGGGATTCAAAAATGAATAAAGAAGGAAGAGTCAGTATTTTGAAATTTTTAAAGAAATTCTGGCAGTGAGTTCTACTGTTCAGTCCCAATAAATATCGAACTGCTCACTTTTGAAGTCTGAAAATGCCGATCAAATTTTGTTGCGCAGCAAGTACCCCAGAATGGAAGGGCATAACGAAGATGTGACTCAAAAAGGGCATCATAGGCTATTCTAGAGGTTGAGAAGTTAAGTTCCTTAGAAACTGATCTTAGCGCAAAACAGGCAGCGCTTAGTTTCTTTGATAGAGGTTCGATGTGAAAGTCCCATTTTAACGAGTTGTCTACAACAAGTCCTAAGAATTTCACGACGTCAACAGTGGTGTTATTAAGTACAAAAGGTTGTATAGCACTTTTATATGACAAAACTTTAGTTTTTGATAGGTTGAGGCATAGGACATTAGAATCGCACCAAGATTTAATGGTGCGTAAGTCACTGGATATAGTATCATATAGTGCCGTAACATCTGGGCCGCTCCAAGTGAAACTAGCATCGTCCGCAAAGAAGCAGATTTTACCGCTAATGTCTAGATTTGCAATGTCGTTGATAAACACCAGAAACTAAATAGGGCCAAGTACTGAACTCTGAGGGACACCACATTCTATAGAATTACAAGAAGACATAGACGATGGCGGAGGAATAACAATGGATAATTATTTTGGCGAGGTCAATGTCTAGACGTCATTTACTAAAAATTGACATAAAACTTGTCAAAAATTCACACTAATTATAGAACGATAAAGAATATAATGTTTCTAGACATACAAACTTATTTCCAAAAAATATTTTTTCTCGAATTTCAATCTACACCTTAAAAACCATTTTTACTCAAATAAAAATAAATTAAAACTGTCTTAAGGTCAATTGGCAGTAAGCGCCACTAACATAATATAAAAAAGAGTACGGGCTAAGTAAATGACGTCTAAAGCTTGACCTCGCCAAAATTATCATCGATTGTCATTCCCCAGCCGTCTTTGACACCGTTTTTTTTTCTCGATGGTATGGTATATTCTTTTAAGTATTTTTATATTGTTTAAGAAATGGCGTTTTTGTAGATTTTTGTCAAGAAAAGTTTTACTAACTGTTTAATCAAAGTCTTTTCTTTAAAGTTTATTTATTTTTGTTTAAAATATCTAATATGTATAGATTTTTAAATGGTTATTTTAGTGTATCTACTTTTTTACAAAAAAAAAACACCCTATTATAGTAAGTTGTTAATTTATATTTAAATGGTCTAAAAATGACTTATGCTGCAAAAAGTGGATGTCAAAAAATGTGTTAAACATACTAAACGCATTTGGCTGAATTTTCAGTCAATATTTACCGAATTCTGATACACCTACTTATCACCTGTGAATTTTCAGAATCTATATCACGTTTTAATATTTTTTATTGATATAAAGGGATATTTAGTATTTTAAACATAAATGACTAACATTATACAGAGTGCTAATATTTTTTTTACGGAAAAAGGCACCACATGTATACTTTTTAAAGCTGTGATCAAGTTATAGTACCATACGATCGAAAAAAAAACATCTAGAGATTGACCTCGCAAAAATTGTCATCGATTGTCACTCCCCAGCCGTCTTTGACGCCGTTTTTTTTCGATCTTATAGTATAATAATCATATAGAATCTTTGTGAATAAACTGATTTATTAAATAACTGACAAACTAGCATTTTTCTATTTACATCAGGTTTGTATATCTTAGGTATACCTTCATTTTATAAATTAAGGCTTCTACAGGGTGGTCCGAACTGTATTACGGAAACTTCGGCAGCATATTCTGCAGATAAAAATAAGTAAAAAAGTTCGTATAAATGTATGTCCTAAAATGTTTAGTTTCGGATATACAGGGTGTAGAAGTTTCATTTTTATTTCGATTTTTTCCAAATAATTTCTGCAGTAACGTCAATATTTAGATGAAAATTTCACACCTCTACTTTTCAACCAATAACATGCTTTAATGTTGACTAGTTACCATGGCAACTGAAAAAATTTCCGGAAATTTTTTCACAGTTGTTTTCACAGTTTCGCCACGAAACTTTAGTGGAAATTTTTTGACAGTTGAAAAGGTAAACATAAGATCTACAATCATAATGTGAATGAACTACAATGTCTATATATTGAAATATTACCCATTTGAGTTTTAGCATTTGATGTAACTAAGGTTGGTAATATTTTTTATTTAAGGAAATATGTTAGATATACCTACATATGAATTTCTTCGAAATTGCCATGTTCTAAAAATATAGTTCTGCCGCCTTTATTTAACTAAAGCTGAACTACAATGAACAGAATCGCAAACAAAAATGACAAAACACATAATATGTCAAAAACATCAATACCTTGGCCAACTTAACAAATTGAAATTATTTTAAAATGTCATGTTGGATTAATATTTTTTCAAATTTAGGTGTGAAATTTTCTTACCGAATACCACGCAAGCTTAAATTATTCCTGGAAATTTTCTTTCGGGCACGAATATTTTAGGAAAATTATCCCTCGTCTTCGACTCGGGATAATTTTCAAAATATTCGTGCCCTCAAAAAAATTTCCGAAAATAATTTAAGCTCTTGTGATATTATAAGTGAAAATTGATGTTTGGGGGTTTTTTGACATGAGAAATTTGATTTTAATGTCAATATGACTCCTACTAGTAGAGGGCGCCACCTACATATTTTTTAACTGGTTTGAAGAGTTATAACTTCGAAATTATCAATACCTGTCATCATTGACATAAAATTAAACATGTTGACTAAATAGTTATTAGACTGAGATCATAAATTTGAAAGTTTTCTTGCCAAAAGTCCAACAGAAACTGTTTTATCATCATTTTTTTGCAGAAAAATTTATGATTAATTTAAAAAAATAAAAATGCCCCAAATTTATTACTTATTTCAGTCAAATAACTATCTACTCAACGTGTTTATTTTTCGTCAATAATGACATGTAATGACTATTTCCATTCTAAATATCTTGAGAACAGTTGCTCGTAGCGATTTTTACAAAGAGATATTTTTCACGTAAAAAGTCACAGAGATGTATATTTTTTTCCCTCGGTAGTTTTATACAGGTACGGACAAAAAGTTATTACGCTTCAAAACAGTTAAAACACATGTAGGTGACGCTCTCTAGAATTAGCATTTAGAATTTAGAATGAGTGGGAGGGGGGTTAATCACTTCGACCTTACAGATCCATTGTGTCCCCCTTTCTTGAATCATAACTCATCATACAGTCCCAGGGCTTTGACAAAAGCCAGTATCTGGGACGGTTTTATAGAGGGTAGTTCTCCATCTCCAATATCAGTCGTACCAAAATTCATGGCACGAATGGTTGTCGTCTCGGCGCACTCAGTGATGAGGTGTACTGGTGTTTCACCATCTTCCCCACAGAATCTGCATTCGCCGTTTCTTTCGTTCTTAGTTTCAATCTACTGAGGTGTTCATTGAGGAGACAGTGTCCTGTTAAAACCCCGTGACAATCCGAAGGTTGTTCTTACTCAGACCCAGGAAGATCTGTGATTTTTCTTGATCATAAGCCCTCAGAAACTTCTTCAGTGTCTTAGACCATTGCAAGATTTCCATTCCAGGTTGCGGATGGAATCTTCCAAGTTCTTGAGTTCCGCCTTGAGTTGGTTACCACTTGGAAAGCAGAACGATTCTGGTCCAGTTAGTGGAGTGTTCGCTCCTTTCCTAGCTAGATTATTTGCTTTTTCATTGCCTTCTATCCCTTGGTGAGCAGGCACCCAGTGTAGGAGGACTTTGTTTTCTTTGCCTACCAATAGGAGTCATATTGACGTCAAAATCAAATTTCTCATGTCAAAAAACTCCTTTTTTCATCCATACCAATTTTCATCGAAATATTGACGTTACTTCAAAAATTATTTGGAAAAAATAGAAATAAAAATGAAACTTCTACACCCTGTATCTTCGAAACTAAGCATTTGAGGACATACATTTGTACGAACTTTTTTACTTATTTTTATCTGCAGAATATGCTGCAGAAGTTTCCGGGATACAGTTCGGACCACCCTGTATATTTATATAATTATTTTTCTAAAATTTCCTGTATTTTCCGGAATAAAAAAAAATGTTAAAAGAACCATTAAAAATTAGGTTCCACGATTTTTTTTCTCAGTTTTATCTTTTTTTATATAATCTTTTCTAACAAAGATAACTCGATAATGGAGACCCTGCAACATTATTTTAATAGTCGCGCTAAAACTCTACCTGGTTTTAAAGTACACGTCCATACAGGACTACAGGATAGTTTTATCTAGCGCAAATACGAATTATATATTTTTATATTCCTCCACATTAGTCAGTAAAGTGGGAAAACTCTGACAAGTCAGTTAACATATTTTTTTTTCAAAGATAACACAATAATTTTTTTAAATTTAAAAACAATGGGTTAAATAAGTTTATATTAGTTTTATTTCGTATAAAAGTCGCGTTGAAGAAACCAACAAAAAAAAATCATCATGGTTTGGATAAAATAGTGTTTTTTTCCTGGATAATTATGGATAACTACGGATACAATCCCGAGGAAAACAGCAATGGGAGACCCTTTACTATATCCAGTAAGATTTTAGAATTTTTTTATTTTTAAAAATTTGTCTAAAATTTTTGATTTGAATAGGAGGACTAGATTCGGCTAACAAACAAAACAACGAAAATGATTTTTATGTCGCGATTAATTCAAGATTTAAACCGTAAGTTATTATTTTTTTGATTAAAATTGTTCATTATTATTTTAGTATTGATATATTACTTTAATATTATTTTCTTTAATGTTTTTTTAAAATTACTTTAATATTATATCATATTCATATTAATATTTTAATAGTTTTTATTGAGTTATAGCCTAATAATCATTATTTAGAGTCATAGGGGGTGTTTATCAAAAACTGGCCCACCCCTATAACTTTTTATTTTTTTCAGATAAAAAAAACAAGATTTGGTATTTATATACAGGGTGTTTCAAAACAAATGCGAAAAACTTTAGGGGGTGATTCCTTGTTCAAAATAAAGGGTAGTTTGCTTTATAAACGTTGGGTCAAAAGTCAACCATTAGGGAGATATCGCGGTACAAAGATGGCGGAAAAATAATGTTTTTATTTTTTATCTTGAAAACGAAAAGAGATAGACTAATAAAAGGGGTTGAAATAAACTACCCCTATCATTCTTGTTAACGAAATTTAAAGAAAAATCTTATCAAACACATGCAAATGCTTTAATTTGGATAGTTTAGTTTGTTTAGAAACTTTTTTACCTCTTGTGTTTTTTTGATAAAACTCACCGATTGGAAATTAAAAAATAAAATGTGAAGCATTACATGTCAGGACAAAAACATTTTTAGATTAAAGAATCTAGTGATAATAACGATAATAATAATCATCTAGATAATAACGTATTGCAGTAGAGTAATGTCAAATAAAATAATATTAGGAACATCTTAAAAAGTAACAGCGGCCGACTAGATTTTTTCCTAAAAAAATTACAGCAGCCCACTAGATTCTTTATCAGAAAATGTTTTTTGTCCTGACATGTAATGCTTTACATTTTATTTTTTAATTTCAAATCGGTGAGTTTTATCAAAAAAATACAAGAGATAAAAAAGTTTCTAAACAATCTAAACTATCCAAGTGATTTTTTTTGCATATGTTTGATAAGATTTTTCTTTAAATTTCGTTAACAAGAATGATAGGGGTAGTTTATTTCAAACCCTTCCACTCATTTTAAAAAAGTGAAAAAATTACCAGAAAGTGTGTTTCTATAACAGTAATGCTTCCATAAAATTTTATTAGTCTATCTCTTTTGGTCTTCAAGATAAAAAATAAAAACATTATTTTTCCGCCATCTTTGTACCGCAATATCTCCCTAATGGTTGACTTTTGACCCAACGTTTATGAAGCAAACTACCCTTTATTTTGAACAAGGAATCACCCCCTGAAGTTTTTCGCATTTGTTTTGAAACACCCTGTATATCTGACTTAAATTAGGATTGATTGACGTATTCAATTAGTTTTGTTTATTTCCTCTTTCATCGAAAATTATTTCTACTTTTTATTTTTAAATGGCACCTTCGCATTTTTTACTTTATTTGCTAGAAAATGACCCAAATCGTATTTTTAATCATAATTCATTTTTTCAAATGGAACGCGGGTGGCCCATAAGCATATTTAGTAAAATTTTTTAGGAATAATTTAGTTCCAGACACTTGGTATTTCGAGTAAAATTGTCGTTGTGAACTGCATGTTACAATTTTAAATAAACCATATGCCAAAATGTCAAAACTTGACATATGATGTGTCATTCTATTCAGAGTGTCATTTTATATCGAATAAAGTAAAAAAAAATACCAATGGTGTCATTTTAAAATCAAAAGTTATACTCATTTCCGGTGAAACAGGAAGTAACTAAAAATAATTGAATACGTCAATTAATCCTAGTTTATGTCACATACTAACATACCAAATCTCGTTTTTTTATCTGGAAAAATAATAATATAGTATACACAAATTAAAAAAAAAATATATTTTTTAGGTTATATTGCTTTTTTGTTTCTTTTAGTGTTAAAAAAGAGATATATTACAAAAGGGCGACACTAATACTAATATGCCTTGTCGTGTTATTACTAATTGGTTTGTTAGTGCTAATAATTTTATGTAAGTACCATAAAAAAATCATATTTCAGTCAAAAATAATATAACTTTTTTATTTTTCTATTATATTAGATTTGAAACCAGGATTTAAAGGCAATTTGTGCATCACCAACAAATGTATTCGTACAGCTGCAAACCTAAAATACTCCATGAATTTTTCCATGGATCCATGTGAGGATTTCTATGAGTTTTGTTGTGGTAAATGGTCAATAGAACATCCCAATCATGGATGGTACACTACATTTTCTACGTTTTCTACTATTTCTGAAAAAATCCTTCTTGAATCATTGGAAGTTCTTTCTAAAAAAGAAGTTGAAGACGAACCTTTGTCTGTAAGTCAAGCAAAATGGTTCTATCAGTCTTGTATGGATACAGGTAATTTACATAAAACAATAAATAGAATTTGCAACACCCAGTAGGCAAATCAAAATATACATAAGGTTGAATTTAAAATAGCAAAGATTTGGGCAATTTTATAACAAACGGAAGGTAAATATTTTTTTTTGCTCTTCCTGTATAACATCCAATCGGTTCATTTAGACAGATCGTATACCGGGTGCGTCTTAAAAATGGCTCACCCCTATAACTTCTTTATTTTTTCAGATAAAAAAACGAGATTTGGTATGTTAGTATATGACATAAATTAGGATTGATTGACGTACCTATTCAATTATTTTTGGTCACTTCCTGTTACACGGGAAATAACTACAAATTTTGTTTTTTAAATTACACCCTCGGTATTTTTTTACTTTATTCGATAGCAAATGACACTCTGAATAGAATGACATATGATATGTCAACTTCTGAACTTCTGACATTTTCGCATATATGGTTTATTTTTGAAATTGTAACATACGGTTCATAACGACAGTTTGACTCGAAATACCAAGTGTGTGGTACCAAATTATTCGTAAAAAAATGCCTTTTCCAAATATGCTCATGAGCCACCCTTGTTCCATTTCAAAAAACTGAGATATGATTAAAAAAAACCATTTGAGCATCTTTTAACCGACCAGGACAAGACAGGAAAAACATTAGATGATCAAATCTATTTTTCCAATGCTCCTTGATTAAAAATTAGTGTTTTTAACACAGCCAAGGCACTCTAGATTGAAATTTAAAATACGATATTTTTTAAAGCGAAAATGTCAAAAGTATATTCTGAGTCATTTTCTATCGAATAAAGTAAAAATATAGGGTGCCATTTAAAAATCAAAAATTGTAGTCATTTTCGGCGAAACAGGAAGTGACCAAAAACAATTGAATACGTCAATCAATCCTAATTTATGTCATACACTAACATACAAAATCTCATTTTTTTATCTGAAAAAATAAAAAAGTTATAGGGGTGAGCCACTTTTGAGACGCACCCGGTATAACGGGAGTTGCAGTTTCTATGTGACACAGAGTATATTATTTTATTATTAACTTAAACTGGTAATTCTTTTAGATTCTATCGATTCATTAGGTCTGAAACCGTTGTACAAGTACCTAAAGGCAGTAAATTTACCAGTACTGCCTGATTTTTTTAATAATATTTCCAACACTAAAGACAGAAAATTTGATTGGATTAAAAGCGAGGTCCTCATCAAAACAGTGTTGGCTATGGATTTATTTGTTGGCTTCACTGTAGGTCCTAACATATTTAAGAGAGACCAAAACGTGATATATGTGGGAGTTTTGTTTCAAAGTTGCCCTTTACCTAGGTAAGTTTTAAAAATACCCAGTTTAAATTGGATTATTCTTTATTACTGAAGTTTATTTCTTACTGAATTTATATAAGCTTATATCGTCTTGGTGACACTAACCATTAAATAGAGTTATAGCTCCCTTGGGACGTTATTAACGGGAATTAATATGCCATGATTCCCTCTACCTTTTAGGTAGGTAACGACCATGAAGTACAATAGAGAGAGATTTTGAGTAATATATAAAATGAAAATGGACACAAATTTACAAGAGAACAGTTTCATCGATATCCTCCGCTAGAATATTTTCCTATCCCAGCCACTGAAGGTATATTATTACAATAATATATAAACAAAGTTATTACAAAATATCTATTGTATTTTATGGTTGTTACCTATAAAAGTTAGAGGGAATTATGGCATCTTAATTCTCGTTAATAATTTTTTTCAAGTTTTCAAGTTAAGGTTTTTTTCTTTTAAAGGCTATACTTCACTACCATAACTAATGATGCTTTTAACTATGCTGTTATAAATTTTGTGTTTGTTTTGTTTTGATACTGCCTTATCCCATAAAATACTGTTGAGTTGTCTAATTGCTTGTCTTCCCTGGTTGTTTCTGCACTTAATTTCCTCATCAAGGCTACCATCGTTGGTAATGTGCATGCCAAGATATTTATATTTTTGGCAGTGTTTTATCTCTTGCTGTTGCTGTTCTAGGATTAAGTTCTCTTGTTTGCCACCGATACACATATATTCCGTCTTCTTAAGGTTTACCGCCAGCCCCCACTTGTTATACTCTTCAATTAATTTGCGGGTCATATATTCCAGGTCCTCGTAGTCTTGAGCCAGTATTATTTGATCATCAGCGAAACAAAGAGTGTAAAGTATCGAGTCATTTAGTGGTATCCCGATCTGTTCGCACTTTCTTTTCCACGTTTTCAGAGCTTGTTCCAAATAGATTTTAAACAGTGTCGGAGACAGACAGCAGCCCTGTTTAAGACTTTTGTTTATGCTGAATCCCTTTGATACTGTTTGTCCTTTCTTTACTTGGCTAGTATTGTGTTCATATAAAGTTCTTGGACAGCCTTATTTAATGTTACGTTGATATTAGTTTTCTCGAGAGCTTCCTACAATTTAGACTGGGGAACACTATCATACGCTTTCTTGAGATCTACGTAGAGGAGATGTATTTCTTGATTTCTTGCCATCTTTTTCTCAATTATCTGTGTCAGTGTAAATAAATGGTCGACCGTGGATCTACCAACTCTAAATCCCGCTTGTTCTGCAGGCCTCCATATCCTTCTATTATTATTAATTCTTTCTCAATTCTCTTTAGACCAATTTTCCATAGACTCTTGAAACAGAGCTCAGCACGGAGATTCCTCGATAGTTATCCTTTACTTCCTTTCTTGTGTATTGATATTATATATGACTTTTTCATTCTTTCGGTATATTTTTTATATTCCTTTTGGTAAATGGATTCACTTTTAGGTGGAACTAACGCTTGTCGTGCTTCTTCAGTTTTTTTTAATATTTCCTCCATTTTAATGGAGACGTACTCGAACATGTGCCGAATTCGTGCGAAAGGTGTTTTTTTTACAAAAACTATTGACAACTACCATCAATTTATAAACAAGTTCCTACCAGCAGCATTAATACAAATATACCGGAAGATTACTAAATGCAACATTTGTGTTGTTTTAAAGCGGGACAAAATATATTAAATTCAGTTCAAATTCAAGAAATAAAATTCTCTATGTACAAGAGGGCAATATTTCTGCCGTCAGTAATTCATAATTAACTCCCCAAAAACCCCATTCATAATATTTTTTTTAAACATTTTAGTCCACTTAAAAAGAAACGGTACATTCGACAACCATGGAAAAGACAACTTCAACAAAATTTGAACACTATTTCTAGTCATAGTACAAACAAAACTAGTGATACCGATAGTGATGATGATGATTATGATACGGATGAAGCTGAAGAGACGCTTAGGAATATGATACGATCAAACATGATCAAACTTGTAACCAAAAGGATTGTTGAAGATGTTGGTGGTAATCAACCGGAAGATACAGTGTTGCAACGCGCTATGGAAGTGATAAATAATATAACAGATTTTATAGACGAAGTAAGTCTGATATACAGGGTGTAATTAATTATATTCATAATTTATAATTTTCTTCCAAGTACTTTTAGAATTTCGAATGAAATTTTGAGGGTAAAATTTACTATAAATACGACATATTTTAAAGCTAAAAAAGTGTCGACATATTCACCAGGTACCTGCATATGGGTTATCACTGATATATTTTTCTAAAAAAACATGTACGCCACTGACTTTTTTCTCTTGTTAGCGAAATATTGTAATCTGTTTAATGCCGATTAAAAGTTGTCTCTTGATAGTTTGTCGATTTCGGCCTTCTTGATGAGATATACGCAATTTTATTAATTTGCGATGACCCAAGTCAACTATCAACCTTTAAAAAAAAAATAATATCATTAATTACAATTATTCCTCCTCAAAAAATATGAAAAAAGGTTCCTATAAAGATGGGTATGGAAATGCATTAGTTTTTTTGTAATTATCTTAAATACCAATATTTTTTTTTATTTGAAATTGTTGGAGGTTGGACTAATAGTAATAATATTAAATAATAAATTAGGTAAAATATATAATTTACTAAATTTATTTTTATTTGAATTTTATTAATAGTGATTAATAAAATTGCGTTTATCGCATCAAGGAGGTCGAATTCGACAAAATATCAAGAGATAACTTTTAATTGGCATTAAACGGCCTAAACAATTTTGATATCAAAAGAAAGAAGTCAGTGGCGCACGTTTTCTTTTTAAAAAATACACCAGTGATCATCCATATGCACGTCCCTGATGAATTTATCGACACTTTTTTACCATTAAAATATGTAGCACTTAGAGTAACTTTTACCCTCAAAATTTTTCATTCGAATCACTAAAAGAATTTGGAAGAAAATTATAATAAATCGAAAGATTATTAAAACTTTGTAACACCCTGTAGCTACGAAAGTAAGCAGAATCGGCCCTATGTTGATATGAAAAATAAATCTTATTTTTACCTGAGGAATCTCCCCACGACAGACGGCACATGTTTTTTGAAACACCCTGTATACAGGGTGCTACAAATTGGAGGTACGAGCATTGGTAATCTCGGAAACCGTAATAGATACGAAGATGGTTAAATTGGGACAAAGTTGCGCTTTGGGATGTTCACCAAGATGTTATCAAAAAAGTTTTAAAAATGTCAAGGATTGCTGAGGTTTTTGGAAAAAACGGATTCCCGTCGTTAATCCATTAACGACGTTAATTAATCCATCCTTACAATAATGATAAGCCTTCAAACTTAAAAATGACGTGGGGTACAACATTGAATACGGAAAATCAAATGCAATAAAAAATAAATAATATAAATATAATATAATATAAACAATCAAATCATTTCCCCGGAAGATGGATTGGAAATGGTAGAGCTGTATAATGGTCATCGAGGTTCCTGGACCTGTCGCCCAGGTGCGTGGGGGGGGGATATTGCATTACTTGACGTCATTTGTAAAAGTGAAATCATTATTTTTCAACATTTACAATAAATTTGTGCAATAGGCAAAGTGGTAACCCTTTCGAACATGTAGAGCATTACAAACTAGTTGGTAGAAGTTGATTTATTCATAATAACAACGATTAATATTAAGTATATTATTATATCGTACACTGATATTTCAAATTCATAATAAAAAAAGTTGAAAATAATCTTTAAATTGCTGACCTGGTTATTATTTATTTGAATCTTTCAATTGGCCTGAGTTTCCTTATTCAATGTTAACTAGCCCTGGTCAATATTATTGCGATGAATATAATCAGATTAAATAATTTAAAAAAAAACAGACTCGGACTTGAAATTATTTTAGTAATAATTATAATAATTAAATAGTTTTGTTGTTGTTAAGGTTAAGGTACCAAAAACAAAAAAAGTATAAAGTGTGGCATATCATTGTACTCAGGAGACCGAGTTCTTTCAAAAACTGAAATAAAAAATGCAGGTCCGTATTTAAAAAAATTAAGTTGGCCTCTGTATCTCACAAATTGGCGGCTAATTTGAAAATCTAAAAACACTATAAAATAGCCCTAATAAAGTGGCTATGAGAATGTGCAATTACTTTTTTGATTTCCTAAAAAGTAACGACAGGAAAAAATATAATTGATTTCCAAAAAATTCAGCAAATCCTTGACATTTTTAAAACTTTTTTGATGGCATCTTGGTGAAAATCACAAAGCGCAACTTTGCCCCAATTTAACCATCTTCGTATCTATTACGGTTTCCGAGATACCAATGCTCGTACCTCGAATTTGTAGCACCCTGTAGAGTACTGCTACCAGCAATACAGGGTGAATAACATAACTGTTTTTTGGATTAACATTTTGCACTGTTTCTAATATGAAATATCAAAACCCTTGATTATATTTTTTTTCTAGAAATGGTATAGTTTTCAATGTAACTAAATCATGTTTTGAATTGTTTTTGTTTTTGTTTTAGATAAATGGTAACTTCACAGTTCCAGAAGGTGAGAGTGAATACGAAAAAACTCGCAAATATTCTATCCAGGAACTTCAAGATCTCACCGATAATAACGTCAAAACTTCAATGCCCAATTTCTGGATGGACTACATAGGCCGGATTTTCGAAAACACTAACGTCACTATTGCCAGAAACGATTCAGTGTTTATTGTTGACGTTGAACTGGAATACTTGTACACTATTTTGGAGTATGTTTCCAGGTAATTTTTTACAGTTTTGTACAATGAAAGACTAAGACTTCTTCTTTTTTTCTTCATTTATTAGTTATGTTTGTTTTTGTTATAGTCAGCCGTCTGAGCATTTGGAGCTGTATATGTGGTGGGCTACAGTGTATTCCATGGTGATCAACCTTTCCTCTGATCTAGCCGATGAGGTACTAACTCAAGCTTCTATGTTCTATCAAGAGTCAAAAGATCAGGGGAGTGTATATGCCAGATCCAGGTATTTATAGATACAGATCCCGTAGACATACAAACATACCGCCATTACTCGCTGACGAGTATTTGACACGCATCAGAAGATGGTCACGTAAGGCGTGTTCTTTCATGAGCTTTTCTGTGACTGAAAAGCCCGATACGTGATGTTATCTGCCTACCGCACTCCGGCCATTCAAAAATCTCATTGCTTTGTTGCCTCTTTACTTTTTCGTTGTCGCTGTTAACTGAGTTAACAATTCTTCTCCATGGAGTTCTATTGTGAGCTGCTTCTTCCCACTCATTCTGCATGTTAATCCCATTTATTGGAAGATTCCATCCGCAACCTGGAATGGAAATCTTGCAATGGTCTAAGACACTCGAAGAAGTTTCTGAGGGTTTATGATCAAGAAAAATCACAGATCTTCCTGGGTCTGAGTAAGAACAATCTTCGGATTGTCACGGGGTTTTTAACAGGACACTGTCTCCTCAATGAACACCTCAGTAGATTGAAACTAAGAAGAAACGGCGAATGCAGATTCTGTGGGGAAGATGGTGAAACACCAGTACACCTCATCACTGAGTGCGCCGAGATGACAACCATTCGTGCCATGAATTTTGGTACGACTGATATTGGAGATGGAGAACTACACTCTATAAAACCGTCCCAGATACTGGCTTTTGTCAAAGCCCTGGGACTGTATGATGAGTTATGATTCAAGAAAGGGGGGCACAATGGATCTGTAAGGTCGAAGTGATTAACCCCCCTCCCACTCATTCTAAATTCTAAAAAAATTCTAATCCCATTTAAGTTTTCGTGGAAAATGTCCCTGTATCTTTTGAGTTGTCCACCCAGCCTCCTCTTTATCGTCTACAAGCTCACCGTAACGCACAGATTTTGGTATGCCGTTTTCTTGCATTCTGCATACGTGACCAGCCCATCTTAAGTGGGATTTTGTAACCATGACTTCAATACTCTCGCAGTTAGCTTTTTCAAGGACCGATACGTTTGAGACATGATGGAACCATCGGATTCTTAAGAGTTGTCTAAGGTGTCTCTGTAGCAACTTGTTTTGTACGTGTTTTTGCCCTTAGTCTTTTTATGTTGAACAGACCGCCATCGTATCTGTATCTAATGCCCAATCTTCTCTCCTGCAGTTTGCTGTCCACTATAATGGATAGTGTTGGGAAAATTCGAATTAAATAATACGACTAATTCGATAGTAAATTAAAACTAACTAATTCGATTATCTTTTTCGATATAATCGAGATAAAAATTAGTAGTATTTTATATTATATCTGTGGTAACCGAATTACAAATGAACATAAAACATACCCTCTTATGGACGAATACGAATATTAGTAATTAATATAGTACTATTAGTAGTACAGTACGTCTGTCCGTTCAGTAGCTACGGGGTATCCGTGAGAGGGGAAACGATAATCTCTCGATGTTTTTCGTAAAAAATTAGACGACGCGTCCCATCAATAAAAATTCGACAAATTTGCAAGTAGCCAATAAAATGAGTGGGCGGAGGAGCGATTTGCGGTGACGTACTCGTCAAGTCGACGTATAAAATATATTGCTGTTTATTTAAATGTTTTTTGTCCGCATTCCTTTCATAGACACAGATCCAGCAGACGTACTGTATTCTTTCGTTCTGAACGAACTGAAAATTTTCACTTAAACTGATTTATAAAGGGAATCGACAAAGAAAGGAACGATCCGATATAGAAAAATCCAGAAATCATTGTTATTTCCTATACCACGTAGGAATAAATCAGTTTAAGTGAAAATTTTCATTTCGTTCAGAACGAAAGAATACTACTATTATTTGGTTCATTTCCATCTCACCTAAATTTCAGCGAACACCTGCCGAACACTAAAATTAATTTTCTTGTTTTATCTAAATAATTATTGATTGCAACTGATAAAATAAAAAGAAATACGGACCGCACGTAAACAAGGACATACTTATATTGTTTTAGAAGAAGCTTTTATTTTAGATATGAGCTTTTCAATAGGAATTGAAATGTTTATAAAAGGCCATAACAATAACAATCATAAACTCGGCACTTTTAAATTTAAAACTTTAAATTATGGTTTAATTTATTAAACGGCTTCGGCACAATTAATAGAATACATTGAATAAAGAATATTTTTTTTATTTTTTATTCAGTGATAGAATATAGGTATGGCAATGGCTCAGATTTGTTTAAAATAGCCCCTAGACGAGCACTAGCTGGGACGAATTTATTTTTAGGTTAAATTTATAATACTACTAAATAATTCGAATTATTAATTCGATTGTGAAATATGAATTATTACTAATTATTCGATGGTGAAAATAATTCGATTATTCCCATCACTAATAATGGAGAGCGCTGCCATGAATAGGTTGAATAGGAGAGGCGCTAAGACACATCCCTGCCTAACTCCTGTATTTGTTAGGAAGGGATCGCTCAGTGACCCATGATGTGATACTCTTGAGTTGTTGTTGTTATGGAGGCTGTTACACATTGTAAGAAATTTGTTGGGTACTCCGAACTTTTTCATAATCGCCGTAGACGCCAAATTGCCAGATTCCGTAGACGTACTTTATAAAAGTAACTTTCAAGTAAATGTTACATTATACACTGCTGGCAAAGGAATATTAGCAATAGGAGGTTTTCAATGCGATAAAAAAAGATGGTAAGGCTGCAAAATACATTGCAGTGCAACAGAGACGGATAAAGTGTCTTTTCCCTACCATTGTATAGGGGAAGTGATCACAGAAGTGATACGACGATAGAGCCCCTGCGAGAGGGGGCGCCGGGCGGGTCTTTACGCTTGTGTGGGGGCTACCGCCTACTAATAGAACAGAATCGAAAAAATAGAAACAGGACGGACAGTGTTGCCATTCAATTACATCGAAATTATGTTGGCTTGTCAAAATCCTAAATCTTCTAATCCCATTATCTTGCCTACTTAATGAAATATTAAATAAAGTACGAAACAATTTTAAGAATGTTTTCTCTAGGCACATAACTTCTTTCTAAAACGAAAAGTAACATGCAAAACTTTGAAATCATTTCTAAAATAGCAAGTGCAATTCTATGAAATGGCAATACTGTACGATCTTCCTAGCAGTCGCCCCGACACAGTCGGTCGGCGGCGGCGCTTGACAAAGCCGCGGCTGTGACAAAGGAATTAGGCCGAAAAAAACTTTATAAGGAGTAGCCGAACAGGGTTGCCGGGTTGGTTAGATTATAATTCCATACGAGAACAAAATTCTCGGTAGATCTTCAACAAAAATTAAAAGTACAGAAACGAAATAAAATATAATATTTAAGTCCAAAATTAGCATTCCTATGTGTCGTAATAATAGATCACTCAAATAAAATACAAATATAATAAATATAACAAGAATTAGAAATAGCTAGGTATATTATTTGATATTAAAAAAAATATTGAATTAAATAATATTAATATATTAATAAAAACATATAAAACTATAACAAGTAGGGATAGCAGTCACAAATTAGTGTAGCAGTCACTTTTTACCTTTGTACAAATTTTGATCAGTGATATCTAAAATTAATTTCATTTCAATGGGAAAGCTGTAGCAACTCTCAACTCTTTTTTCATATTAATATATTTTTTTACGGGAAAATCACTAAAATATTTGTCCGAATTTAGGTTGTTTCTTAACTTAAATTTTGTTTTTTGTTTACATTTTTGGGGAAAATATGGGTTCAACTTTAGTAGATAAATGAAATAAAATCTTTTCAAAAGATATCAACTTCTTCGGGCATGTCGCCAATACCGCGCCTAATAAGGAGTAATAAGGATTTTTAGGAATATCTCTGTAACTCTGCAACTAGACAGAACGATGACCTGTATGTGTGTTATTACTAAATAAATTTTAATGAAACAATAATAAAGTCAGATTATACAGATTCCAACGCGGCAGTCGCTTAGTTTTTAGTCAAATAAGTCAGCTTTTTAAAAGTGCTTCTATTGTAAAAACTAAAGACGCAGTTGAATATATCGTTGGATTTTTCTTTAAATCGGTAGATCGGTAGCTTACAGACGAAACCGGTAGACCTGGCAACTCTGTGATGAACTGACGGGAGTCGGAATAGCGAGGTGCGGAGGCGCGGGAAGGAAAATAAAATAATGGCGATAAATAAAGGGCAGGGAGATGGGTATCATGAGTGGATGGGAGGTGGCGGAATTTCCAGAATTTGTTATCTTATTGGAGTTTGTCTAAGTAGACAGTCGTAGTGGAAGTGGAAACGGGGAAGTTGTTGTCCATCTCTGTTTAAGCATAGACTTTTTATAGGCGTTTCATTCCAATGCATGTAATTCCTATGCCTAGAGATCCATTGCCGGGCCTGTATACTATTTCGTGTTTATCATTTTTAGATCCATTACTTGCTGTGAACTGGTAAATACTTACATGGGATGGGCTGTGAGTTATGTAGTGGCTGACAAAAGTTTTGCCAATCAAACCAAGCCCAAAGTAAGTAGTCAAAAAGTGTCATATTATATTTTTTGTTTATTTTCCAGCAATGTCGTGTTTTAGGTGGAAAAAATGATAAATGATATTAAAGCTGCGTTTGTTGATCACGTGAAAACTTTAAAATGGATGGATAAGGATACGAAAAAAGTTACTTTAGAGAAAACAGAAGAAATGTTGAGTTTGGTTGGTTATCCTGATTGGTTGTTTAAAGATGGAGCTGTTGACAGGAAATACGAAGGGGTATAGATAAAATTCAAAAATGTTAGAGTGGAGTTTTTAGTTTTAAATTTGTATTTCTTGTTGCAGCTAGAAATAAACTCTACTACCTATTTGAATAATATGGTTAATACCATAATAATAAGTGTTGCCCAAACTTTAACCTCTTTGAGAATACCCAATCCTAGAGACTGGACTACTGAAGCCATTGTGGTCAATGCCTATAACAGCTTTGGGGATAATTCAATAAGTAAATATTTTTCAGAATTGTTTAAGCCGCAATTTATTAAAAATTATTTTTAATTGTTTTTCTAAAATAATCATCCTTTTTAATCTTTATTATTATTTTATTTGTTATTTTCTATTGTTTCAATGATTATTTTTAATTTTCTGTTAGTTATATTTATGTAATTTTTTTAGATGTACCCATGGCAATACTGAACTACCCCGTCTATGACCTAGGATTAGAGTAAGTTTTTGTTTGATACAGTTTACAAGTTTACAAAACATTAAAGTACATTATTTAATAACTTTAGAGTTTTAAATTATGGTTCCATTGGATCAATAATAGGACACGAGTTGACACATGGATTCGATAACACAGGCAAGTACAACTGTATTGATCTAAGTATATATCGCTCAAAAAAATATATAGTCTCATTAGAGTACGTCCATAGTGCACCAGTCAGCCAGCTTCAATCGGCTTAAACTGCTTTTACCCGCTTTTACCGGAGTGAATAATTATTGTTTCTTTTTGTCGCTCCCTCAAACTTATCTACCCTGCTAAGCTCATTTCTAAACTTCCAATAAAGGTTATGTTTTAGCACAATTCAAGCTATTTACTGACTAAATTATTAACAATTAATCGATTTTAATTATAACATTTTTAAAGTAAAAAAATAATAGATTTAAATTAAATTTTCGCTCAAAAATATTGTTACTATAGAAAAAAATAAACTTAGATTGTTCTGGATTTCTATTTCGTTGCAATTTTGTTTTATAGCAGATTTTCTTATTTATACATTTCGTCCCGGGAGGGGTAATTACCCCCTTTACCCCTCCCGTATATGCGCGTAGTACTTTTTTGAATCAGTTTAATATGAGCATTATCACTAGTTAATAAAAAGACATAATAGAGCCCCACGGTGCTCTATGATGCTAAATCACATTCCCGCTTCTTGCAAGCGGTTGCTAATGGCCACGCCTGCATCAATGGCGCGGGTTCACAAAGCGATAAGCCCGGAAATCGGAAAGCCGGTGCACTATGGACGTACTTTAACGTAGTGAATAATGATATATAATACATTTGTTCATCTAGGCAGAAAACATGATAAATACGGCAATTATATACAGTGGTGGCCAAATAAGACTATAGAAACTTTCGAGAATATGACTCAGTGTTTTATAAACCAGTACGACAACTACACTATAGATGGCATCAAAGGACACGTAAGTAGACATATAGTGTACTTTAAATTATGAAAATATCTAATTAATCAAATCGATCAATATTTGCATTTTAGATTCTTAATAAAATAAAAAATCGGTAAAAAAAACTTTTAAGTTAAACGGTTTTATCTTATGTGCACTGAAAACTAGAAAATAATAATAACAATAAGGTATTTTGAACTTCTAGTTCAGAAATATTTTAGTACTAGGCAGAATAGCTTTTAGGCATATTAGACTAAAATAAAAACGTCTGAAATTTTACCTATGGCAAAGCATATCTTTATACTTTGGTAGATCATGAGCTCGGCGTTCGCTGGTGAAGCCGCCACGGCTGGTTATTGATTGTCAAAATCTCCAGTTACGATTATAGTAAGTCGATGCAATCCACACTTAGTATAGAAGAAAGTATTACAGCAATAGTTAATGGGCCCCTCGTTTTTATTTTAGTCTAATATGCCTAAAAGCTATTCTGCCTAGTACTAATATTTCTGAACTAGAAGTTCAAAATACCTAATTGTTATTATTATTTTCTAGTTTTCAGTGCACATAAGATAAAACCCTTTAACTTAAAAGTTTTTTTACCGATTTTTTATTTCCTAGTTTTTAGTATTTAACGGAAATGCCTACCGAATATTCCTCATTCTATTTAATTCATTTAGTGCATCATTATTACATGGTTTTTTACCTGATAATTTATTACAATCTGACGCTCAGGTGTTTCTGACGCTAACAACTCTTTCTGTCTGTCGCGTTCTGATGCTAGCCTAGACTCATGACGCTCAGGTGTTTCTGACGCTAACAACTCTCTTTGTCTCCCTCGTTGTGATGCCAGCCTAGACTCATGACGCTCAGGTGTTTCTGCCGCTAACAACTCTCTCTGTCTGTCACGTTGTGATGCTAGCCTGGACTCATGACGCTCAGGTGTTTCTGACGCTAACAACTCTTTCTGTCTGTCGCGTTCTGATGCTAGCCTAGACTCATGACGCTCAGGTGTTTCTGACGCTAACAACTCTCTTTGTCTCCCTCGTTGTGATGCCAGCCTAGACTCATGACGCTCAGGTGTTTCTGCCGCTAACAACTCTCTCTGTCTGTCACGTTGTGATGCTAGCCTGGACTCATGACGCTCAGGTGTTTCTGACGCTAACAACTCTTTCTGTCTGTCGCGTTCTGATGCTAGCCTAGACTCATGACGCTCAGGTGTTTCTGACGCTAACAACTCTCTTTGTCTCCCTCGTTGTGATGCCAGCCTAGACTCATGACGCTCAGGTGTTTCTGCCGCTAACAACTCTCTCTATCTGTCACGTTGTGATGCTAGCCTGGACTCATGACGCTCAGGTGTTTCTGACTCTACCAGCTGCCTTTGTCTCTCACGTTGTGCTATTAACCTGGCATCATGTTGCTCAGGTGTTTCTGTTGCTAACCGTTCTCTTCGTTTCTGTAGTCGACTATAGGTTTCATTTTCACTTTCTTTTGCACGTTTCGTTCTATACTTTTCTTTCGCCTTTTCGAGCCTTCTTTTTCGTTGTGTAGCAGTTTCGTTTTTATTTTTGTTTGTGTTTTTATTTATTGTTTCCATGTTGTTCCCACGAGTAATGGACATTTTAACGGTCGACCCCAGAGGTCCAGTAGAGGGGCAAAGCTATAATATACAACAAGAGGCGCCCAATCTTGAGGGGAAACGCTTGCGACATTACATTTTTAGCCACCCTAATGCCATACAGTCCTCAGCACATTTTAACCTATTACCTTAACTTGGGTGGTAAAGCTACCGCTAACTACGTAGATACATCTAATCACCTATTTTTTTTATCTGTCCTTCTAACGTCACACAATCTTGGACACAACTGTTCTGGACACGACTACTCATGCCCTCACCTAATACGCCATTTTGTAACGACGTCCATCTTGGATTTTAAATTTTGTCATAATCACAGTATTCTACTAGTGTAGCCCTTTCATTTGATACCCATATTGAGGGGGTTGTGGAAAAATATGAAATCCGCGATTTTGTACCGGCGGCCATCTTAGATTTACAGTGTTATTGATATTACTATATTGTATTGTCATCGGAACTAACGGTGTGTACCAAATTTCAGATAAATCTGACAACAGGAAGGTACTTAAATTTCAATTTCTAATTTTGACCCAAATAAACAAACAAATAAATAAATACCGTACGGGTCGAGCTAAATAAAACCGTTTAATAAACGGTATACCAAAAATTTTACTATAGAAAACCTAATTTTTTAACAATCTGCGCGATCTCATATTCAAAAGTTTAAAAATGCAGAGGAAGCAATAACTAGTGAGATTGATGATCAAAAAAAAAACGGAGTCAAAGACTGTTTCTAGATGTCATTTACTAAAAATCGACATAAAACTTAAATTTACACAAATTTTAGAAAGATTAAAAAAGGATAGAATATGTTTCCAACCAAATAATTCCATTTTCTAATAAATGTTTTTTTTCTCGAATTTTGTACTACACCATTTAAAAATAATTTTTACTCAATATAAAAATAAATTACAAGCTTCTTAAGCTCTAATAACGGCTAGGGCTTGACCTCGTCAAAATTACCATCGATTGTCATTTCCCAGCCGTCTTTGACGCCGTTTTTTTTCGGCCATACGGTATTTTTCTTCTAAAAAGGATTTTTTATTCCCTTTTCAGGTTAAAGGGAAAGTGACTTTGGGAGAAAACTTGGCGGATAACGGCGGATTAAGTCAGGCTTACACGGCTTACAAGCGTTTTCAAAAACGGAATGGCTTAGAGCCCAAACTGCCAGGTTTCGAGAATTACAAGGACGACCAGCTGTTTTTTATTGCCTATGGAAGCGTGAGTTTAGTGTTTATCTATTTTGAAACACGAGCGACGTGTCTGTGATAGAATGTTCTTTTAATAAAATTAAGTGTTCGCATCTGTATTATTACAGAAAAAAATGTTTTACCTTATACTATACCGGGTGCGTCTCAAAAGTGGCTCACCCCTATAACTTTTTTAATTTTTCAGATTAAAAAACGTCATTTGGTATGTTAGTATATGACATAAATTAGGATTGGTTGACGTATTCGAAATGATTACAACTTTTGATTTTTAAATGGCACCCTCGGTATATTTCTACTTGCAACCCAAATCTTTCTTCGTTCCAAACTCAGGGGCTTGGAACACCCTCAAAAAGGAAATACCACTCCTGCAACTCCCAGTGGACGATATGCTAAGAACGTACAACTTTGACAAACATGTCAATGTAGTATTGAGCAATAAGAAGGATTGGAAGAGCGAAACGCTTGCCCAGCAGTTAAAAGACCATACCATAACTTGGTATACTGATGCTTCCAAAACCAATACGGGAACAGGGATCGGAGTGTTTGCGCCGAGAGCTAATTACTCCGAACCAATGGGCACTTACCCTAGTATCCTACAGGCAGAAATCTACGCTATCGAGAGATGCGTACAACTTATCTTAGATAGGAACTATCGGAAACAAGAAATAGCCATCTTATCTGATAGTCAAGCAGCGTTAAAGGCGATCAACTCAGTATCAATCGATTTGAAATTGGTCAAAGAATGCATAGAGAAGCTGAATAAATTAGGCAAAGAAAACAAAGTCCTCCTACACTGGGTGCCTGCTCACCAAGGGATAGAAGGCAATGAAAAAGCAAATAATCTAGCTAGGAAAGGAGCGAACACTCCACTAACTGGACCAGAACCGTTCTGCTTTCCAGTGGTAACCAACTCAAGGCGGAACTCAAGAACTTGGAAGATTCCATCCGCAACCTGGAATGGAAATCTTGCAATGGTCTAAGACACTCGAAGAAGTTTCTGAGGGCTTATGATCAAGAAAAATCACAGATCTTCCTGGGTCTGAGTAAGAACAATCTTCGGATTGTCACGGGGTTTTTAACAGGACACTGTCTCCTCAATGAACACCTCAGTAGATTGAAACTAAGAAGAAACGGCGAGTGCAGATTCTGTGGGGAAGATGGGGAAACACCAGTACACCTCATCACTGAGTGCGCCGAGACGACAACCATTCGTGCCATGAATTTTGGTACGACTGATATTGGAGATGGAGAACTACCCTCTATAAAACCGTCCCAGATACTGGATTTTGTCAAAGCCCTGGGACTGTATGATGAGTTACGATTCAAGAAAGGGGGACACAATGGATCTGTAAGGTCGAAGTGATTAACCCCCCTCCCACTCATTCTAAAAAAAATAATAATAATTATTTATAAATAATTTGATACCACGCACTTGGTATTTCGAGTCAAATTGTCGTTATGTGCGAAAATGTCAAAAGTTGACATATTATATGTCATTCTACTCGGAGTATCATATTCTATTGAATAAAGTAAAAATATACGGAGGGTGCCATTTAAAAATCAAAAGTTGTAGTCATTTCCGGTGAAACAGGAAGTGACCGAAAACAGTTGAATACGTCAATCAATCCTAATTTATGTCATTTACTAACATACCAAATCTCGTTTTTTATCCGAACAAAATAAAAAAGTTATAGTGGTGAGCCACTTTTGAGATGCACCCGGTATACTTACATCATATAAATAATTTATACTGAATGTCCCGGATTGTCTTGACAAGAGGCAAACCTTTTTTATTATTGACATTTTAAGAAAAATGCATACTTATTTTTCCAAGTTTCCATACCCTTTTAGAGAAAATAAAAAAAAACACACTTTAAAATTTACACTTTACAGTTAATTTTTCTTAAATATTTCTTAGATTTGGTGCGAAACCCCGACAGTTAAGGATCTCCAAGACCAAATTGAGTACGACGAGCATGCTCCTAACTCACTGAGAGTTATAGGAACACTACAGAACTCACCTGAGTTCTCTCGGGCATTCAATTGCCCTAAAAAAAGTTACATGAATCCAGAAAAATCAAAATGCAAAATTTGGTAAAAATACTTAGGTCACAATCAAAATGGATTTTGAATAATTTTCACAATTTGAGAAAAAATTAAATGAACAATTAATTTTAAGTAGGGTTTTTTTGTTTCAAATGTAGATCCTTCTTTAAGTACAAAAAGCTCAAAGTAGAGTAGGAAAAAATTGTATAGAAATAGATTTTCTATATCTATAGAATTTAACATCAATATATAAATTATTTTGTTTTAAATTTAAGTATAATATAGTTATTTATATTTAAACTATCAATTGTTAAGAAACTGTGTGTGATAAACTTTAGCTGTGCCTTGAATAAACATTATAATATATTCTAAAAGCATTTTTTATTAAAAAAAAAACGAATGAACTAAACAATACATATACAGTTCATGCCAAATAAACTATTAGTCACGTGATTAAGCTTGACCGGCACAGCGTTGCCAACTTTTATATATTTTCTTTTAATAAAAATATTTTAGGAAGCAAAAATAAATTAATTATAAATATATAAACAGTTATTATTTACACCAACAAAACTCACCTTTCTAACAGCACTTAAGGAAGATAAAGGGCCATTACTACTGCCTTCCAGTTCAAAGTATTCTAATAAAGTTGCGACGAGTTTTTTACAGCTATTAAGCTATCTTGCACACTTCGCACTAAAAAAGGTTCTAAAAAGAACAATGTTCGACTGCAAGGTCTGCTGGTAAACATTTTTAAGCTTAACGTAGCACAACACTATTTATTTAAACCAAAAACTAACTCGTAATACAAAAAAATACACTAAAGTGTCAAAACGAATGACAACCCAAGCAGCATTTGGACGTCGGGACAACGTTGTGTCACGCGATCAAACGTCGGGGCGCAACGTCTGTACAACCTCGTGCCAACCCTAGTCTGCACTAGTTTGGAGAATAATTTTTGGGTCGAAACGACGTTGGATACCGACGTTGGCTAGAAGCCTAATTTAGTACAAACTGCAACGTTGTTTAAAATCCTAATTTACAGAAATACAAAACTAATATGGCGTCTAAGTCGCGTTTTATCCTAACTTGGGATAATTATAGTAAAAATATTATTTTTATGATTTAGTTAGAGACATATGTCAGATGACAGTGAAGGAAAACAAAACAAAAGTATTTAAGTGTGGAGGATGTTGAAGATCATAATTATTGAAACACTTTAACCGACTCTGTAACTCGTTACCCAAGGCAAAAAAGTTAAACGCAAACAACTTTATTGATAAATGTATTGTTTCTACTTTGAAAAATACTAATGGGCTTTAAAATTAAAGAAGTTTTAAAAATTTTCTTGAATTTTTTTTTTAGTAAAATGAGAATAATTTATCCGCAGTCGAAAAAATTGTTTCCGCGTGTTTTTTCGGGTCAAATATTTCAAGTTAATGTATTCAAAAAGCAGGAATTGCTATTTTAGGAACGAAACATTTTCTTATTTAACAACATGGCAGCTTTCATTTTGTTGTTTTGGAGATTAAGATGGAGTAGTTCGAGTAGTCGCATACTGGACTAATAAAGTCGCAGTTCGGCCGTAACAGGTAGTATACTAGTCGCAAGATTGCCTAATTTAGTCATCCTAGAGTCTAGCTTGTGCCGCTCTCTAAAATCTAAATAAACGAGGGAGTGGATAAACTATCGGTAATATATGTCGATGTATTTTTAAATTTAGTTTTATATGTACCTTTCTTATGTCCCATTTTAATTAAGTTTTTTTTATAAAAACAAAAACAGCACTGAACTGTCTGACTGAACAGAACAATGAAGTGAAAATTTAAGATTTAAGGTTATGGTTCAATACAGTTGCAAAAAGGTAGTGACTCGACGTCCTACCAACGTAAGAATAAGGAAATCTAAACATCGTTGGAAGTAATAAAACAGACGACGTTAGCATAACGTTGGAATAGGTCCTGTAACTGACGTCGGAAAACTCTATATTGTCCAACGTTGTAACTACGTTGTCCGAATCACCTAAAGATCACTTAAGCAAAAAAGGTTACAAGACAACGTTTATTCGACGTCGCAGAAGCTTCTACTTTGCTGTAGTACTAGTCCAACGTCAGCACAACGTTATAAAAACGTTTAAATTTATTTTAATACCAAAGGTAGGCTGCTAACTATTTTTTGTAACTAATTCAACGTTGTGTTTAGTAAACATGTGGTCGCAAGTCGTGAAAATGCTACTTGGGAATGTCAGGAAATAAATAAATAAATGCGACAACTTGACATTTTTTACAGCAGACCGAATATATCCGCGAAAATGGCGCCTTCGATTACGTAACTAAAAGTTTAATTGGTATCGCCTATACCTATATACAGGGTGTTTCAAAACAAATGCGAAAAACTTCAGGGGGTGGTTCCTTGTTCAAAATAAAGGGTAGTTTGCTTCATAAACGTTTGGTCAAAAGTCAACCATTAGGGAGATATCGCGGTACAAAGATGGCGGAAAAATAATGTTCTTATTTTTTATCTTGAAAACGAAAAGAGATAGACTAATGAAATATTACGGAAGCATTAGTGTTACGAAAACACACTTTCTGGTAATTTTTTCACTTTTTTAAAATGAGTGGAAGGGGTTGAAATAAACTACCCCTATCATTCTTGTTAACGAAATTTAAAGAAAAATCTTATCAAACACATGCAAAAAAATTAATTTGGATAGTTTAGTTTGTTTAGAAACTTTTTTATCTCTTGTAATTTTTTTATAACTCACCGATTTGAAATTAAAAAATAAAATGTAAAGCATTACATGTCAGGACTAAAAATATTTTTAGATTAAGAATCTAGTGATAATAATGATAATAATTATAATCTAGATAATAACGTATTGCAGTAGGGTAATGTCAAATAAAACAATATTAGAAACATCCTAAAAAGTGACAGCGGCCGACTAGACTTTTTCCTAAAAAAATTACAGCTGCCCACTAGATTCTTTATCTAAAAATGTTTTTTGTCCTGACATGTAATGCTTTACATTTTATTTTTTAATTTCAAATCGGTGAGTTTTATCAAAAAAACACAAGAGATAAAAAAGTTTCTAAACAAACTAAACTATCCAAATTAATTTTTTTGCATGTGTTTGATAAGATTTTTCTTTAAATTTCGTTAACAAGAATGATAGGGGTAGTTTATTTCAACCCCTTCCACTCATTTTAAAAAAGTGAAAAAATTACCAGAAAGTGTGTTTTCGTAACACTAATGCTTCCGTAAAATTTCATTAGTCTATCTCTTTTCGTTTTCAAGATAAAAAATAAAAACATTATTTTTCCGCCATCTTTGTACCGCGATATCTCCCTAATGGTTGACTTTTGACCCAACGTTTATAAAGCAAACTACCCTTTATTTTGAACAAGGGATCACCCCTGAAGTTTTTCGCATTTGTTTTGAAACACCCTGTATATGTTTGATTGATAATACTCGTTATATTCAAAAATTTAGAAAGTATCTAGATTTTCTTTTCCTACAAGCAACATATATCTTAATATTTCAACTTCGTATTATCTTTTCGATACAGGCGTCAACCCTATCGAAAATTTATCGAAATCTCTATTCCCCAGGCGACTTTGACCGGCAGATAACCGAGACCGAGGCCCGGAAGTACCGCAGTCTAAACGTCCGTCATTTCGAATCACCAGAATACAAAAAGCCGTTTATTCTAGCGACTGTGCAACGATTTTCGGCCATTAGGATCGGCTCCGGAGAAGTACAATAGGCGGTACTGTCAAAAAGTCTTTATTCGTGCAGTTAAGTACCTTGGATTTATCTCAAGTACCTGTCGTAATAGTCGAAAAGTTAAATGGTACCTAAAGTCGTAAAGCTTTTTATAATAGCAATCTATAGTGGTTGATAAATATCAATGTTAGACAAGATTTGTTTGGATATTTTTGTATATATATACAGGGTGTTTCAAAACAAATGCGAAAAACTTCAGGGGGTGATTCCTTGTTCAAAATAAAGGGTAGTTTGCTTTATAAACGTTGGGTCAAAAGTCAACCATTAGGGAGATATCGCGGTACAAAGATGGCGGAAAAATAATGTTTTTATTCTATATCTTGAAAACGAAAAACGATAGACTAATGAAATTTTATGGAAGCATTACTGTTATGAAAACGTACTTTCTGGTAATTTTCTCACTTTTTTAAAATGAGTGGAAGGTGTTGAAATAAACTACCCCTATCATTCTTGTTAACGAAATTAAAAAAAAAAGCTGATCAAACACATGCAAAAAAATTAATTTGGATAGTTTAGTTTGTTTAGAAACTTTTTTATCTCTTGTCTTTTTTTGATAAAACTCACCGATTTGAAATTAAAAAATAAAATGTAAAGCATTACATATCAGGACAAAAAACATTTTTAGATAAAGAATCTAGTGGGCTGCTCTAATTTTTTTAGGAAAAAATCTAGTCGGCCGCTGTCACTTTTTAGGATGTTTCTAATATTATTTTATTGACATTACTCTACTGCAATACGTTATTATCTAGATTCTTATTATTATCGTTATTATTACTAGATTCTTTATCTAAAAATGTTTTTGATCCTGGTATGTAATGCTTTACATGTTATTTTTTAATTTCAAATCGGCGAGTTTTATCAAAGAAACACAAGAGATAAAAAAGTTTCTAAATAAACCAAGCTATCCAAATCAATTTTTTTTGCATGTGTTTGATAAGATTTTTCTTTAAATTTCGTTAACAAGAATGATAAGGGTAGTTTATTTCAACCCCTTCCACTCATTTTAAAAAAGTGAAAAAATTACCAGAAAGTGTGTTTTCGTAACAGTAATGCTCCCATAAAATTTCATTAGACTATCTCTTTTCGTTTTCAAGATAAAAAATAAAAACATTATTTTTCCGCCATTTTTGTACCGCGATATCTCCCAAATGGTTGACTTTTGACCCAACGTTTATGAAGCAAACTACCGTTTATTTTGAACAAGGAATCGCCCCCTGAAGTTTTTCGCATTTGTTTTGAAACACCCTGTATATTAATCGGTTTAAAACGTTCTACGTCTTCCGATGCCATCTCTCCATGCCTGCCTGTCTCTCCATGCACCGTCTCCGAGATATCTTTCTTCCATAAACGTGTCAATCCCTCCTTGCCAACTTCTTCTCGGTCTACCCGGTTTTCTTCTTCCTGCAGGTTTCCAGTTTATAATTTGCTTTGGGATTCTTATTTCTGCCATTCTTTGGACATGCCCGTACCATATGAGTTGACTGTTCTTTATGTCGTCCACTATCGTATGTTTAACTTCCATAATCTCTCTTATGCGTTCATTAGTTATTCGCTCGAGTCTTGATTTGCCTGCTGATCTTCTCCAAAAATCCATTTCTGTAGCTTCCAGCATTCGTTTTGTTGTTTCCTTAATTGGCCACACTTCACAGCTGTACGTGGTTATTCTCTTTATGATGGTATTGTATATTAGAGTTTTGTTCTTGTTGTTTATGCTTCTGTCCCACAGTATCCCATTCAATACCGTGATAGCATTCCTTCCAAGTTGGTTTCGTTCTTTAATTGCTGTATCCAACAGTCCATCATTTGTGATTTGCATACCCAAATATATGTATTTTGTGCAGCACTTAATTTTCTTCCCTCTCTCTAAAACAGTAATAAGAAATTCTAGAATATGAATTAAAATTCACAAACAATCTTAATAAAATCATTAATAGATAAATAATAAATCTTAAATAATAATTAAGGTAGAAAATTGCCAAACGAATAATGTTTGGTATACTTTTCGACAATGAACTGAAATTAGGAACAGGGGAAACGAAATCATACACCATGGCCGTCAATCAAAACCCCTTTTTTTCTATTAAATAATGATCGCGTGCCAGTACTTCGTAATTGAGGGTTATATAAACCGCTAATCGACATGTCAGTAATTCGGAACAGGAAATTGAAAAATATGAGCCCTTCGCAGTATCGAATTACACCCTATGAGTACCTACCTAAATTTATGGTATGTATGTCCTGATAAAAAAGCAAACCCTAAAATAAAATGAATCTTAACTAATGCTATGTGTTGGTTACTTACTTCAAATTATTCAGATTTGAATAATTTCATTAGTTTTCTGTTTCAACTAATTTCAAAATTCCTAATTTTTTTTAAATTAATAATTTAAGAATTATTACCAAGAGAAAATTTGATTTTTATATGGGAAACCCTGTATACTTTTAATTCGTTGAAAATAATTTAAAACTACCTTTCCAAAAATGTAGCATACTTCATATTTTGCTCGATTCCTCTTCGAGATATAGAGTTTTTGTAGTAGGATTTGAACGGCGCGGGCTGTATTGCAAAAAAAATTTGGAGAGCATGAATTAAAACGAAAATAATATTTGCAATGAGAGATGCAAAATTTTGTAACAATTTAAATTATATTTAACAGCATCAACACATTTAAACTATATCTAATAATAATAAAAATTAATAGCAAACCAAGACAGTCTTCTGTTATGGACAGACGGGACCGTTTTTGAACATTTCTCGCGGAATTCATTTACTCAGTGGGGATGAAAGATACCCTCGCATAATCATCAAGTACTTCTAATTTTTGTCTAGATTATATGAGCGATTTAAAAATAAGAACCTTTATTCTTCCGCAAAGATAAAAATCCATAGGCACTAAGTCTGGCTGGGATTTTGGTTAGCTATTCAATTATTCTCGAAAGTGGCTGCACAAATTTTCTGATAACTTCAGCGTTCTGAGGCGGTGCCTCGTTTTGCTGGAAAAATATGTTTTCTTGTTCCATTAGGAGCAGATCATCAATAAGGGGTCCAAAGCCTTCTAGTTAAAAGTGGCAAACTTTAAAAAAAATCTGTATTTCGAAGAGGACTATAACAAAATATCAAGTGTGCTATATTTTTGGAAAGGCAATTTTAAGTTCTTTTCATTTAACTAAAAATATACAGGGTGCCCCAAATAAAAAATCATTTTTTCTGTTGATAACTCTTAAATTATTAATTTAAAAAAAATTATACTTAAATCATTAAATTCGACTTAAAAAGTTGCTTTGGAAATGTTTTCATAAAAACACCAAATTTTCTATAGCAAAAAAGTTACAGCGATTTGTTAAAAATGCACATTTTTGAAAAACACCCCGTAACTCATAAACGGTAACAGTAGTAATATCAATGTGCGGTTTTCACCATCATGTTTTTCATAAAAAATTGAGCTCCAGACACCGATATTAGTTTTTGTCTATCTCGTATAGAAAGGGGTCTTTTCCTTTAAAAGAGTCGAATTTGACCCACCCTGTACTCTTGTAACAAAAATTAGTTTTGTATTATCAAATAAACCGTTTAATTTAATTAATAATAACATATCAATCAGGCTTTGTTCTCTATACCCCTACATGCTAAAAATCGACAGAGCTTTAATTACATCAAATTCACCACCAGATAAAAAAGGGTTCGAAACCTAATTTATATTATTTAACAGAAATTAAGCGGGGGAGTATATTACAGAGGAAAGAAACATCTGTCAGTTCAGCTTGATATACCGTAAAAATAAAGACTTTATATGGTACATCTGGACCTAAACAAACCCAACCGCTTGTTTATCGGTTTCCTATAATTATTATTTGGAGGAATGTCGATCAAATTAATTGGTAGTAGTTGATTGTACCCTCGGTGTAATAGAGAAAAGTTTTAATTTTGTAAAGGGGTATTTGACTGCGGTTTGTCGTGTACTTCCTGTCGATAGAAACGAAAAATAACTAGTATTGTTTGATAAAATAATTAGGCTTTTAGATTAGTCACTGCTAGTTGACGGTTTTATAAACTTTTATAAACAAACGAAAATATCTTTTAAAGCTTCATTCAGAACCTGGAAATTAGTGGGATAAATTAGTGCTTTCTATTAGCGTAAAAGTTTGTTCAAAATTAGAGAAAAGTTCAATCGATGACATTCCCCATCCCCATATAATTTATTTGGTTAAAAATAAGTGAAATGAATACCAGTTTTTCTAATAGCAGTGTTTGCTGCGAATGTAATAGCAGTTTTGTAAATTTGTGTGCTTTGGAAACACGTTAAAAAAAATTGTGTATCATAGACCTTAAGACTGTTTGAAAGTAATAGAACTACTGAACTACTATACAGGTTGTTAATTTGTTTATTACTCGCGGCAAGAGCTTTATGGTTGAAATATGGCAACCTCGGCCCGCTCGTCGATAGACGACGCGACGGGGCGAGTCGGCAGAAGAGCCTATAGTGCATGCGTTCTGAATAGGCAGTGTTGCCATTCTGTTCCCCTATAAGTAATTGTCGAGTTAACAATCTGTATATACAGACCGGACCACCGTAGTAGTAACACAGGCAGAACTGGACGAATTAGCGTATACCCGTCCGCCGGATAAAAAAGCAGGCGAAAAAATGCGATAAAATAAAAATAGGTAGATATGTGATAAGAATGTTTCAGAATTTGTATTTATTCGTGTTTTAATAGCCAAAACGAATAGTACAGAGATTCTCGCGACAGTTCTCGTGTAAAATTTACTTTTTAAGTAAAATAATGGATGTTTACGAAATTCGTGAGAAAATTCAAATTGTAAAAAAATGGTATTTCCAAAATAGATCTTATCGGGATATACAAACAATTTTTCCACAAACTTTTGTAAACAGGCCAATTCCATCTTTACCTACTATATCAAGAGTTAATAATAATTTTGAAACACATGGATGCGTGTCACCACAAAAACACAAAAAGCCTGATGTGATGATTAATGAAGAACAGGAGTTAAAGCAAGTGTTCATTTGTGCTACCGCGGATCAAAATCAAGTTTTCAAGTAATCAAATTGCTGAGGTAACAGATTCTTCACATAGCACGGTTAAAAGAGTTCTTAAAAAGAATGGATACCGATCGTATAAAGCGCGCAAAACTCTAGAAATTTTCCATGAGAACCAATTTCGGTGTATGGCGTTTTGTGAATCTGTAATGGAAAAGGCCAATTTAGATGAAAACTTTATTCGGCGTATAGTTTTCACCGATGAATCAAGTTTTCCTTTATTGAGTCGTCATAACCCTACACAAGTACGATATTGGTCTCGGGAAGATTTGCACAGATATTTTGAGGTACGCACGCAATATCCTCAAAAGCTAAATGTTTGGGATGGTTTTATAGGGGAGCATATGATTGGTCCATTTTTATAGAGAGTAAATTAACTGTTGCAAAGTATTTGGACTTGTTAGAGCAGCAGATTGTCCCTAGAATTCGTGAGTTATTGGGAGAAAGATTCCACAATGTCTGGTTTCAACAAGATGGTTGCCCTGGTCACAATGCCCGTATTGTTCAAGAATATTTAAACAATACCTTTCCCATCCGTTTAATTAGTGGAAATTGAACTATTTTGTGGCCCGCTAGATCACCAGATCTTTCTCCCAATGATTTCTTTTTGTGGGGTTATGTAAAATCCAAAGTGTATGGTCATAATAGGGCTAATAATCTGGATGAGCTTCAAGTAAAAATACGAGAGGCTTTCCAAACTATTAGCCCTAATATGTTAGCCAATGTCAGACGGGGATTTTATGACCGCCTAGGCTTCTGTCTAGCACAACAAGGTGGCCTTTTTGAACACTTGTTATAACTTTTTTTTATTTAGAGTAATATTTTAGTTTTTTTTTAATTTTATTGATGTATTTTTTAATTTTGGAAATGAGTTTTGGGTTTAGAGAATTTATTTATTTTTAGTTTTGGCTTGTAAACACACTCAATTAATAAATATTTAAGTATTTTTATTTTAAATGTTTCCTTAAGTGAAGGTAAACACTTAAAATGAAAATTATAATTACTCGGCACTCCTCGCGTCGTATTCCTAGTCCGACCCGACCCGTCCAAGCACAACTGCAACTGCGTACTGCCTGACCAGCCGACTAGCCGGCAGTGAATCTCGAGTACGAACGCAATCGGGTAAACGCCAATTCGTCCGGCAACTTGCTATGTTACTAGTAGCCTGGTCTTCTCTGTATATAAAATGTATTATTTTAGAAAATATTGGTACAATGGGACAGTGAATTTGAACCTTTTTGCTGTTTTTGAATTACAGACATTTGAACAAACAAAACAAAAAGGTGAATCAGAAAAAGTATGTAATCAGGTAACTAGTAATATTACTCATATAGTTGATAACAATCATCTTTGTAATATGAAAAAAGAACTGTTGAAAAATATATCACTAATACTTTCCGAGATACAGCCGAGAGCTATTCTTAGTGAGACACCCTGTACAGATATACAACAGCAACAAAAATATTATCCAACAAAGAAGACTTTTTAGCACAAAAAAAGTCCAAGAAAAGCCTCCAGAAAGCTTATTAAATCGTCTGAAACAAAAAAAAACAATATAGCTTAATAACTTATTACTATAAAATGAATTAAAATTAAAGAACACTCTTTGTACATTGACTTTTATTATTTATCATTAACTTTATTTTTTTTAAATAGACCTGTTTTTTTATTTCATTTCTTAAAAGCTTGTGATCTCTCAACTACAAAACAAGTTTCCAAAACGCCTCTATTTTTGTTTATTTCTCTGATCCCAGAAACCAATTTACCCAAATATTTTTTTCTAAATTAATTTTTTGTATTTTAAATTTGTTATATTAATATAAAAAGTTGTTAAATTACTTCATTGTAAATTAGAAGAAAGTAAACATACAAATTGACCGAAAACCGCGTCAAATTCAAAATGAAATCGATCCAATCCATCTGTTTGTAATTGAACGACTTTGCTTATGTAACTGAAAAGTTATGCAAAATGATTTAATACAAATTCCTTTTTGCCACTGTCTGCCTCGCCGTTTTTCGATGATTTTAATTGGGCCAATATTGTTTCTTTCGCCGTGGTCAAGGAATTTATTAATAACAAAATGCATTTTTTCCTATTTTACATAATGCGTCAGCAACAATTTTGAAAATGCAATTGAAATACTTTCGTTAATTTTCGACTTAATGAAATAGAGAAAATGTGTAAAATATGTGAGGTAATGTTGGATTGTTCGATTTATTATACAGGGTGTAAATAAATTAGTGTTTTTGGTATATATATATATTTTTAGCCGACCATACCAATAGGTATGGTAGGCTATAAGGATCGGCAAAAAAAAAGTTTTTTTAATTTCACTCAAAATGAGTTATTTCGGTCATAAATGACCTAAATACAAAATATTTTAGTATTTTAATAAAGCACGCTTTTAGATGTTTCAAAAAACTTAAAGAATTCTTTTGAGTTGCTAGATAATTTGAAAAATATTGAAGTTCCACATAATGCAACACTCGTTTCTTTCGATGTCAAAAGCCTGTTCACTTCTATCCCAACCCATGAATTGTCCTCTATTATTTATGAACTAATTGATAAATCTAATCTTAATATAATAGTAAAATCAGATTTAATAACAATAATTGAAACTTGTTTAGAACAAAACTATTTTCAGTATAACAATGAAATATTTAAACAGAAAGATGGGTTACCGATGGGTTCCCCAATTTCACCGTTATTCGCAGAAATATTTATGGCAGATTTTGAAAAGAAGCTATTTAAAAACAAGAGTAGTTTAATATCAAAAATAAATTATTGGGCAAGATATGTAGATGACATTTTTTGTATTTGGTCAGGCACCGAGAGAAATTTAAACAGTTTTTAACATTATTAAATTCAATTAACCCAGAATACAATTTACTATTGAAAAAGGTATTAATACCATCAATTTTCTTGATGTTACAATTATAAAACAGTCTAATAGATTACAATTTGATATTTACAGGAAACCCACTACCACAGACACTGTAATACATAGTCAATCACACCAATCCTGGCAAATCAAAATGTCACCCTTTCATAGTTTAATTCATAGATTAGTAATGTTTCCACTGAGCCCAGAGAATTTTAAAAAAGAGTTAAATATTATTAAACAGATCGCCATCAACAATGGATATAAGTGTTCCCTTATTGATAATATGCTAAAGAAAAAACAAAACAAAATATTAATGAAAAATTTTTAATCCGCTAATTCTAAAGACAATAACAATTATCAACCTTTAAACTACATTCCTAATTTAACTAACAAAATATCAAATAATCTCAATAAAATAGGATGTAAAACTATTAACGTAAATAAAAGAAATTTAGGTCAAATTTTATTAAATAATAAAGACAAAACTAATGTCAAAAATAAGTCGGGTGTATATAGGGTGGATTGCAATACTGTGATGCCGTGTACATAGGCCAAACAGGTAGAAATTTAGATATAAGGATTAAAGAACATGTAAAGTATACTAATAATCTCCAGCATAGTTCTGGTCTTGCAACTCATTGTATAGTAAATAATCACAAAATTAATGAAAACTCAATTAAGTTACTACACAGAGAAACAAAAGGTAGACGCTTAAATTACATTGAACAGTTAGAAATACTAAAATCTGTTAAAAACGAAAATAATGTTAACGACCAACAAGGATTTCTAAACACATTTTTTATTACCCCTATTGTAAACTCTCTGAACCCACCCCCATAGCAAATAATATATATAGTTACAGTGTAGTTAGACGAATAGTTCTTAAAAAACTCTTGAAAGAGGCCTAACAAGCCGAAACATATATGTAGAGTTAAAGTTACTCTTATTAAAAGTTTTTTGAAACATCTAAAAGCGTGCTTTATTAAAATACTAATATTTCAACGATGTTTCACATGGAACCAACCACAGCTTCAGTACAATTTACAAAATATTTTCGTGGTGTCTGTCTGTCTGTCTGCCGTCTGTAACACGATAACTCAAAAACCGCAGAACCTATTTTAACCAAATTTGGCACAAAAATACTGTGGCACCCGAGAATGTGGCCATTAGTTTTTGGTGGGGGTGGGGGGTTGGTAATGGGGTATAGGAGGGGGTTAAAAATTTAAAAAAATCGTAACTCCAAAATTACAGTAGCTAGCGAAACGCGGTTTTCAAATTAAGATTAGGAATAATATTTGCAACAAAATTTGCAATAACATCAAAATCAGTCAAAGTCGCAGTTTTCGAGATATTAACATATTTTAGTATGGGCGGATATACGTGCCTCCCGGCGCCAATTTTTTAATTTGATTTGCCTTTGTGTGAAAGATAACCCGTCAAAAAATCCAGTGGCGTAGCGTTGGTTAGGGGCGCCCGGGGCGGAGAGCCTCTAGGAGGGAGGTTTGCCGCCCCTACAGAATCCGTTCGCCGCCTTTATAAAAATTTTTTTGTCGCCCCGCAGGTACTTGGAGAGTCGCCGTCCGGGGCGGCCCGCCTCCACCGCCCCCGCCTTGCTACGCCACTGAAAAGATCATAAACTTTATAAGAGTTTGATGTCTATAACAAAAGGACTATAATGTCTTTAATAAAAGGTCTAACCAGATCAACTGGAGAAAGATCAAACCAATAATTTATAAATCACAAGCATATACAGGGTGGCCCATCGAAAGCGTTTCGCAAGGCATAACGGCCAGGGTGATTTTTTTTTCAGAAAATTCATAAACAGGTCAATTTTGTTTGTGAGGGGGGCAACTTTTGTCCCAAAAATGATTGCAAAATCTGCAACCCTCTAAACGGGGGTGTCATCCCCCAATTGTTTTCAAACCGGAATGGGGGTCAAGTGGTACCGTAATGAAAAGGGCATTCTATTCTCTATACTTTCCCGTTTCGTTTTTGAAATCGGTCTAGTCATTGAGAAAATATGAAGGATTGAAATTTGAAAAGTTTATTTAAACATTTATCAGAGTAAATGATAAGGATAAATTCCTTCGACCAATTTGCTGTTTTTTCTTATTATTTCTAGATGTTTACGCATTTCTTCACTTGCCACAAGGTTGAACGATCAGGGGCCTGTAACACAAAATCTACAACTGTAACAAGTGTAGAACTTGTTGAAGATTCACTTGTAGCTACAATTCCTGTTAATTTCTGTAACACAAAGTTCTCAAAATGACTTGTAATAACGGCGAATATTTCTAACAAGTGTAGCTAAAGTGCACAAGAGTTGTAGGACAGACGCTCTAGATCGGTAAACGTTCGTTTGTGTATTATTGCGGATGGGGATAAAAGACTTGTTAAGACAAGTTCGTTCTAAAATTAATTTTGGTAAAAATGTCTTCGAAATAAGTGGTGTTTGCTAGAAAAATGCAATGGCTTATGCAAATTAAAGAAAATAAAGAGGTTCTTTTGGGGCATTCTCGGATACTCTTCGAAAAGAAGACAAGGTGAAGCAATGGAAAGAGGTAGCTTCTCTTGCTCAAAGCATATGCAAGGACATATGCAAGAGATACCCTTTGGCAAAATCTAAAGAAGAGTGCAGTGGTAAGTGTTTTATGTTGTATTTTGGATTAAAACAGATTCTCAAAATTACAAAAATAGAAAGCGTCTAATCGCGTATCTGTTGTATGTTATAATCATAGAGTGTTTTGCAAAAAAATACCTACTAATTCATAATCAATTAGGCTCCTAATAGCTTGCACATACATATACTATGACTATAGTATAGTGAAAGCTTGGCCATTTGATTCTTTTTCATTTATCGCTGAAGAACGGAGTATTTGTTGGTATCTAGAAAAATAGATATGTATTCTTTTTTTGTATCTCCTATTTGAGTTAAAATTGGATAATGCGAAAAATTTGTCCCCCATTGCCTGACCAGTGTAGTGCAATCAACATTTTCTGTAGAGGCTGCAGCCCATACCACCGATTACTGCTGTTTTTGTAATTACTGGTGTTTTTGTAGCGCCGGGAAGAGGTCTTCTACGAGATCCTGGCATTGCGCTCTACTTAGTCGAAATCGCTCCTCAAATTCTTTATCGGAAAGGAATGCAAAGTCAGTTCTCTCTCTGAATCGATATAGCAAACGAGGTTCATTTTCGTCATCACTTGAACTTGACCACATTGCGCGAGACGTGTGAATAAAGCAACGACTTCTTCTAAACTGATTCTTGTAGGATTTTGTACCCACCTTTTAAGCATGGTTAACATTTTCCTACAATTGCAATGGAATGCCTAACATAAACTTACAAGTGTTATCTTTGAGTTACAGAACAGAACTACAATTGTAAAATATTTTCCGTAACTGTTCTTTTTCTCAGGTAAGATTTCGACAGACGATGACAGAAGAAAAGCAGATGACGTCCCATACCAATATATTTATTTTACTAAAAAAAGTTTCCAATAATTTTTAAGTTAACTATGGATGGGTTTAAATATAAATCCGTCATGCGTCGTCTCTTGTTGTTTTTAACCAGTTTTATTGGTTTATTTCAAAAATGACAGATCGTATTTCAATTTTATTGGTTTGACGGAACGATGAACGACAAACGGACGCCGATGCGTATGAACTCGCCTTTAAATTTTTGACGCTTGTCAAAGTCTTGCTAAATTAGAGGTTATAAGTTTGTGTCAACTTTTGTCAGTTTTGTCAAATACCCTGCGTTTTGGAAGATGATGCATTTTGATTCCTGTTATTACGTGTGTTTTGTGTCTTTTGAAATCAAGTGGAGGAAAAATCGAGTGAAAATTAACTGTAGATCCAGAGCACAATTTATGGATAATACTCGCTGAACTCTTATACACCAATAAAGTTACCATCATTAAAGTTCGTATACCATCTCGTCGTAGATAAGTGCATCTCGAATATGGTAAAAGGACCATACTAAACACATACTAAAAACTGGAGTAGGTAGCTGTAAAATATCGACATCACACGATACGTAAATAACGGATTTAGTACTGCACAAGAAAAATAATGCCAAAGGTACTGGTTTAAAAAATTAAGATTAAAGTTAATTAATCAACCTTTAAGGTACCTATAAAATTTGGTAAGTGTTATTAATAATAAAATAGTTTGTTTTATTTATGTTGTTTTATTTATTCCTGCTGAATATTACAAATTTGTATGTATACATAAGTTATAGTGATAAATATAATCATAAATGCGGGAAGTTTCATAAAGCTTGAAAGTAAGAAATAGTTCTTTTTTATATTTTTTGGTATGTGGTGTCTTGTTCTTTTTTGTTTTGTATTAACACATACCGTTTTTTATTAAATTAAATAACTCGATTACATTTTTTCAGTTTTATACAGTTTTTTTCACAATATTTTGAAGTAATCACTTGTCAGTCAAATTTTAAATATAATAATTTCCTGCTATGCGTTCCAGTACCAACTTATTTCTTTGTAAAATAAAATAACTACTTTGAAATTAAAATGACAGACACATCTATCACTGTCAAGGATCTTCTCGTTGGAGAGACTATACAAGTTGCTTGTGTTACGAAAGCCGTGTGTTACGAAACTTTACAAGTCTCTATCCAAAAGCGTACAAGAGTAGCACTTGTAGGGCTTGTGTTACAGGCCCCAGGTGCGGTAGTTGCTAGATAGCTGTTCTGTGACTTGCGCGTAGAAGTTCTTCTCAATATCGTTAAACTGTTTAACAATTATGGTATACTCATTTGCATAAAAAGTGGAAATAATCGAACTTTATTTTAAAAATAATTAATTATGTAATTATTATGTAATGTATTGGGTTGTGCAGATATTCAATGAATGCCATCCTGACAAACACCTTTATGGCAAAATTGTTCGCTAGTTAGTAGCAAAATTTCGCGAAACTGGTTTCGTTATGAATAAAAGGAGGCAGGGGAAAAATCCTGTAGTAAATGAAGCTATGGAGGTATTCGTATTGGGCCAAGTTGCCATGGATAGTACGCTGAGTACAAGAAAATTAGCCAATGAGGTCGGCATGACTCGTACAAGTGTCCAAAAGATATTAAAAAAACACAAGTTCCACCCGTACAAAATTCAGTTGGTACAAGAACTCAACGAAGACGATTTTGATCGTCGCTTGCAATTTTGTGAAACTATGAGTGAACGAGTAGCGAATGATAATAATTTCCTATTTAATGTGTGTTTTTCGGATGAGTGTACTTTCTTTTTGAACGGTGTAATTAATCGGCACAATTGTCGGTAATGGGTTGAGGACAACCTCAGGGTTTTTCGCAAAACCCTCAGAAATTAAACGTGTGTACTGGTATTTTTGGAAATTCTATTGTGGGTCAGTTTAACGATATTGAGAAGAACTTCAACGCACAGGTCACAGAACAGCTATCTAGCAACAAGTGAAAAAATGCGTAAACATCTGGAAATAATAAGAAAAAAACAGCAAATTGGTCGAAGGAATTTATCCTTATCATTTACTCTGATAAAAATTTAAATAAACTTTTTAAATTTTAATCCTTCATATTTTCTCAATGACTCGACCGATTTTCAAAGACGAAGCGGGAAAGTATAGAGAATAAAAAGCCCTTTTCATTGCGGCGCCACTTGACCCCCTTCCCATTTGAAAAAAGTTGGGGGATGCCACCCCCGCTTAGAGGGTTGAAGATTTTGCAATCATTTTGGGGCAAAAGTTGTCCCCCTCACAAACAAAATTGACGTGTTTTTGAATTTTAAAAAAAAAAAAAAATACCCTGGCCGTTTTGCCTTGCGGAACGCTTTCGATGGCCACCCTGTATAATCTCTACTTTATTACAGATCTTCTTATAACAAATTACTTATTTTCTTGGTTCTACTGTTTGCTTAAATCTCTAAAATCGTTTTTGTGTACTCCCATGATACCTCTTTACAGGTACTTTACTTTTGTCGTCTGCGGCACGAGATATTTGAGATTAGCATAGAAAAATAAGTACCATTTCTGTGCCCTTTTTAAATATACAGACGTTGACTTTTTCCGGTTACAGGTAGTACAGTTTTTGTCTTTATGACATTTTACCCTTGTTCTATTTTATTTTTAGACGTCAGATTGATGCTAATAAAAAAATCTTGGCGCCTGTCCTGGGGCGTTTTTAGTTAAATGGCTAGTCTGTCATTACTTTTATTACCTGCCAGTCCTTTTGGTAAACCTTTTTTTGATTTTTTTAAATCTTGATTAAATATTAGAAATATGACTTTTTGAATTTATTATTTACAAACATAATATAAAATCATATATTGCTCTAATGAATTGCAATGAGTTCCTATTATTTAGAAAAAAAAACAAATAAAAATGAAATTTCTACACCCTCTGTATCTCCGAAACGAAGCATTTTAAGACGATACGTTTATATGGTTTATACCGTTAGTCTTAACACCACCCTGTATATGATTAGAAAATCTATACCGGGTGCGTCTCAAAAGTGGCTCAACCCTACAACTTTTTTTTTCAGATAAAAAAACGAGATTTTGTATGTTAGTATGTGACATAAATTTGACAGCTACTAATTTAGACAGCTACTTTATTCAATAGAAAATTACACTCTGAATAGAATGACATATAATATGTCAACTTTTGACATTTTCCAATATGGTTTATTTGAAATTGAAAGATGCGGTTCATAACGACAATTTGACGCGAAATACCAAGTGTATGGTACCAAATTATTCGTAAAAAAATGCTTTTTCCAAATATGCTAATGATACACCCTTGTTCCATTTGAAAAAATTGAGATATGATTAAAAATACGATTTGGGATCTTTTAACCGTCCAGGACAAGACACGAAAAACATTAGACGATCAAATCTAATTTTCCAAAGCTCCTTGACTAAAAATTCGTGTTTTTAACACAGCCATGGCACACTAAATTAATTTTTTTTTATAAGCAAAAATGTCAAAAGTTGACATATGATATATGTCATTCTACTCAGAGTGTCATTTTCTATCGAATAAAGTAATAAAATACCGAGGGTGCCATTTAAAAATCAAAAGTCGTAGTCATTTCCGGTGAAACAGGAAATGAGCAAAAAAAATTGAATAGGTCAATCAATCCTAATTTATGTCATATACTAACATACCAAATATCGTAAGAAATAAAAAATCTGAAGAAATAAAAAAGTTATAGGGGTGAGCCACTTTCGAGAAGCACACCCGGTATTATTCAAACTTTTAAGTTTGTATCATTTTGTTATGTTGATATGTTTTGAAACATTTCCTTCTACTGTGTTATACGTATGTAAAAGAGTTACTTCATTGGAACACCCGGTATAGTTTCAGAACCCTCAAGGGCTTTACAGTTTTTTTTATCTATACGATTTTTGGAAGTACCCTTAAGTCGCCAAGGGTCAGGTCATTTTCCGTATCGGTCCATTAGCTTCAAACTCTCGGAGAAGTAGTACCGCATGGGTCTCTGTTTCCGTTTCATTCTGTAACATAAACAGACCGAAAGATACACTCGGCGAGACCATTTCTGTTATTATTACCACTCTAGTCCTCCACAACCGAAGTACATATTATTATTTCTAGTACTAGACAGGCACAAAATTATACAAGAAGTACCTTGGAACGTAGGCATCGTCGTTTCGCGAAGAAGAAAACGCTTTTCTTAGATTTCGTCGCGCGTTAGTGATGATATTTTCGGACAATTTCCTAATTTTAAACTATTTTCCGTGTTTTTGACATCAAAACGGCGCTTTTTTCGTGTGTAAGAATTCGGGAAATTCTGTTTTTGTGTTGGTGGCTTTAAAATAAATTGGGAAAAAAAGACGTTAAGTTTCTGTGATTGGAGACATTTTTTTTTCGAAATGGTGTGGTGCGGTGTTTTTGATGTTTTTCTTATGGTTTTGTTGTGTTGTGTTTTAGTTTTATGTGGTAAGTTAGTTGATTAGTAATATATTTTTCTAAGTGTAAAAACTTGTCATTCTCTACCGATGAAAAAAATCACGAATAATAATTATAAAATTAACATTTTAAAAATACAACACCCAACATTTTTCAAAAAATGCTATAATTTTAATGTTTTTTTTAACTGATCTTATTATTTTTTTTGAAATTTTAAAAGTTTTTCAAAGGGCGTTTGCAAGTTTAGGACCAGGAAATAAATTACTTTTTATTTAAAAAAAAATATTTTCTTAAACCTGCGAACGCCATTTGATATACCGGATGCGTCTGAAAAGTGGCCCATCTCCTATAACTTTTTTATTTTTTCAGATAAAACAACGAGATTTAGTATGTTAGTATATGTTAGTTATAATTGTTTTCGGTCACTTCCTGTTTCACCGGAATTGACGACAAATTTTGATTTTTAAATGACACTCTCGGTATTTTTTTACTTTATTTGATTCAAAATGACATTTTGTATAGCATGACATATCATATGTATCGAATTATTTGTAAAGAAATGCCTTTTCCAAATATGCTAATGAGACAACTTTGTTCCATTTGAAAAAAATGAGATATTAACAAGACAAGACAACGATCACATTACACGATCAAATCTATTTTTCCAAGGCTCCTGGATTATAAATTAGTGTTTTTAACACAGCCATGACGCTCTAGACTCTAGATTGAAATATAAAACATGATTTTTTAAGCGAAAATGTCAAAAGTTGACATATGATATGTCACTCTATTCACAGTGTCATTTTCTACCGAATAAAAACAATTGAATATGCCCAACCAACCCTGATCTATGTAATAATATATATTAATATAATAAATCTCGTTTTTTTTATCTGAAAAAATATAGGGATGAACCACTTTCGAGACGCACCTGGTATATAAATTAAATCTAAAAATTTAAATCATCTCATTTCAATTTAATACATGTCAGTGTTCAATCAATATATTTTAAAGTTTTTTTTTAATTTCTTCTGTTTATTATTATAGCTTTTACCCTAAGGCGATTTTTTTATTTATCTCTGAACAACAAAGAGATTTTGATGAAAAAAGCTCAAAGAAGTGTTATTGCATATCCCTTAACAACTTGGTTTATTGGATGGGATGTTTATACTGACTTTATAGTCTCTTTCTTTATGGTAACATCTAAAGTGTTTGTTATAGAGTAATTAAATATAAAAAAGTGTTTTGTAAAGGCACATTTATAAATTTTACTAAAAAAAGATTTTGAAACTAGTTACCATTTAAGAATCATTTTAATATTTATTTTTTTTTATGCAGGAAAACTATTTAAAACTTTCCAAAAAACGTTGGAAATTTCATGAATTTTTTTTTAACTGTATTTTTTTATACTACTGGCATTTAAGTCAAGATCATATCAAAAAATGTCACCAATATTAATTTGTTACATATTATATCATATTGTATTATCAAAAATTGTACAATATTTGCTTTCGTAATTTCATTCTGACCATTATAATTGTTTAGACAATTACAATCTCTAACGTAACAATAATTATTTAATTTCAAGTATGATCTATAAGGCAACATCCTGTAGATTTCAAATTGTTCCCCTTTTATTCTTTCATATCAAAAGAAGTCACAACGTTCCTTTGCAAGCATTCTGTTTAGCTAGTGTTATTAACTACAGTAATTTGGATTCATAACAAAACTAGTTTGTGGTATGTTGTAACATAATTTCTTTACCTTGAAACATCAAAATTATTTTGGAAAGTTTTTGAAAATTAGAACTGAATGAGATTTGTAAAATTCTATGAATATTTTTGCTAATAGTCACAACATTGACTCTACTACCACACTAGTACTTTTTTAGGGTTCTGTAACCAAAGGGTAAAAACGGGAACCCCTACTAACCTACTAAGTTAATGTTGCCGCTATAAGAACAAATACTAAAAACAGAATTAAATAAATGTTTATAAGTAAAAAAGTACTTTCATTAAACATTATCTTTTAAGTAAGAATTTTACATAGAATCTTTCAAATCCTCGGTGGCCGCGTGGTTAAAGCATTAGAACTTTACGCTGCTATGACGTTGGAGTCGTAGTAAGGCAGGTTCGAATCCTAGTCAAGGCGACTTTTTTTTAATCGTTTTGTTTTTTAATTTTTACATATTTATTTGTACTTTCTACATATTTATTAATGATTAATACAATTTTTAGTAATGTGTTTCTTCATTTTTTTAAATTACTTATACGCGCATTCAAAATTTCTGTTAAATCGGAAAAAAAGTTTATAATAATATACAGGGTTGTTCACCACATACGACACGGAGTATTGTAGCTAAACGATGAGATCTTTACAAATTGTAAGTTTTGGGTTCGATGAAGGACTATTAGAGGTACAATTTAATAATAATTTTACATGATACAGAGTGTCCCAAATAAGTAAAAAATATCTAAGTTGTATTTTTTTAAATGGAACACCCTGTATATTATTACATTTTTAGTTTCTACGATTAAAATAGAGGTAAATTTGATTAAGGTTTGTGATATTTAAACCTTACCGTTTTTTAAATATTTTCAATTTTGTGAAATTGCAGTAAAAATTTTAAGGCTTCATTTCTCCAAGGGTATCAAAGTTTTTAATACTAAATATTTACTGAAGTTTATTTATTGATCAGTTATTGTGTTGCAATAATAAAAATAATACTACCTTATACAGAGTGTCTAAAAATTTATTTTAAATAATTATTAGCTTCAAACGGCAATAACTTGTTTAATTTAAATAGAACGCCTGTATATTTTAGGAGAATCAGATGCACAATTTAATTGTCTATCAAATTGTGTTATATCATTTTTTACCTATCCCTTCAAGTTTTCGTAGAAAATGCATTTTCTTATAATTTAGACCTCATTTATCAATATACCCACGGAATATTGACATTTGAGATTGTTTTTAAAGATGTACCAACTTTTTAAAGAGTACAGATACTAATATTGTCGATATAATTCGTTTATTTCATTAAAAAAATAAAAAAAACTGTTTAAATATTTGTTAAAGAGGACCAATTAATATGATTCCAGTATTCAAACTACATGAACTTACTGTTTGCGTTGATTAATAATAATTGCTCCAAATACTAAAAAACTGAATTTTGTATGGGTATTAGAAAGTGTGATAAAAAGTAACACCTTAAAAATGATATTTCATTTTTTAATAAATGCTTATTTATAACAACAGAGACTTTAATTGTGATAACTTATTATTATATCGATTTCTGACTCAAATCCACATTTATTTAGAATAATTTATTAACGAACACAATTAAGTATGTAATTAATTAGTATATGTGCGGAAATAATGGTGTTATATTTAATTAATGGTATACTCTTTTATAAAGATTTAATTAGTTTTCTTTTTGCATACAAATGGGCTAGTAATATTATCGTTTTGCTAAAAACGATAATAATATTACTAGCCTGTACATTTTGTACATTTGTTGCTTTAAAAACAATCTCAAATGTCAATATTCCATGGGTATATTAAATGAGGTCTAAATTATAAGAAAATGCATTTTCTACGAAAACTTGTAGGGATAGGTAAAAAAATGGTATAATACAATTTGATAGACAATTAAATTGTGCATCTGATTCTCCTAAAATATACAGGGCATTCCATTTAAATTAAAGAAGTTATTGGCGTTTAAAGCTAGAAATTATTTAAAATAAATTTTTAGACACTCTGTATAAGGTAGTATTATTTTTATTATTGCAACACAATAACTGATCAATAAATAAACTTCAGTAAATATTTAGTATTAAAAACTTTGATACCCTTGGAGAAATGAAGCCTTAAAAATTTTACTGCAATTTCACAAAATTGAAAATATTTCAAAAACGGTAAGGTTTAAGTATAATAAACCTTAATCAAATTTACCTTTATTTTAATCGTAGAAACTAAAAATGTAATAATATACAGGGTGTTCCATTTAAAAAAATACAACTTTGATACTTTTTACTTATTTGGGATACTGTATCTTGTAAAATTATTTTTAAATTGTACCTCTAATAGTCCTACATCGAACCCAAAACTTGAAATTTGTAAAAATATAATCGTTTAGCTACAATACTCCGTGTCGTATGTGGTGAACAACCCTGTAGTATCTAATGATGTATAGATAATGAATGCTACGGAAGTTCGACTCGCACTTTTTTTTTTTAGAGATTAGTTAGATTTTTATTCAAATAGTTACATTTTTACAAGAAAAAAAGAAACGACATATTGATTATTATACAAGTGCGTCTGATGTATCTTTGTGACATTCTTCGTAGAATTAAAGTAGCAATGACTTTAATGCCTCCTAATACCGAAAATAGATTTTAGAAGCGCATTTTATGATTTCTAGCTGAAGGAATGGCAGTTAACAAGAATGTTTTCCTTTTTTAAATTTTTGTGTTGAGTTATGGTCAAAATGTATCAGATTTCTTGTAAAAGGGAGTGAGAGTCACAGCTGGGCTTGACAAAAATAGCAAGGCATCAGATTTCATATTATTTCAGAAGATATGGTGCATATTTTAAGAATTAGCTAGAAAAATGGAAATAAACATAATCTAAGATTTCTTAACGCAAATTTCTTACTAACTTACGTAGTATTATATTATATCTTTTTTTGACATTGATTAAAAAGATTTACATTGATTACGAAGATTATAACAATCATAGTAGGTATTATATTAATGTAATCTTGACCATATCTTGACAAGCAATGTCTTCTCTGGGCCGAAATCAACAAACCCCGACTGTCCACTTTTTCAAAAGCCTACCACTCCGCTACTCGCACAAAACACATACACAAGAAGAAGTGCGAGCGCCTTGCTAAATATTGGAAAGTGAAATTGACGTTTAAATTTGACACTGTTGACAAGTCTACTGCTACTAGCGCCCCCAATTTCGCTTGTAGAAACTACGGACTAAATTGTCGCGCATGGCGGGAAGTTTAAAAAAAATTAAAAAATTTATTTCTTCATTTATTTATAATTATGACATACACAAAAACACAAAAAATACACCATTTTTTAAAAATATGTTTAATATCAATATCAAATATACAACAGAAATTAATTTCACCGCAATAAATTAATAAAATTAAAAGAATAATGTTACAAGTAGATCAAGAGACAAAATTAATTATAAGAAAACTGAAAAAAATGGCGTCATAGATGGCTTAGAAATAACAGATATATCATAATTTTGAAAGTAAAATTATATGGGAAATGTCATCGATCATCATTTTTAAGCCAACTGAACGAATATTTCAAACATACAAGCTGAGTTCGTTCATAGTGCTCTGAGAAATCTAGATAAAGAAAGAATAATAAATTAAAAGTATTCCAGGGGAAGAGAGGAAAAACCTATATCGTCTCTGATATCTGTCAGGGTATTGTTGAAAGTGTCATCTTTTTGCTCGAAGTTTTCAGGTCTATCAAAAAGATGACATTTACAACAATATTTTGCTGTAACTTTCACAAATATCAGAGAGAGTACATACAGGTATTGCCTCTCTTTTCCTCTGGGATGCTTTATATCTGCTGTTCTTTGTTTATCTATATTTCTCAGAGCATAATGCCGAACACGACTACAGTATATAATAATTTCAATATCCGAAGTGGAAAGAAAAAAGGTCACCTTTCTGTTTTGTACTATGGTCCCTTTCTTCCGATGGCTCATCTCGTTGATATTTAGGAAGGATAAATAGGAAGGAAAATATAAAATTCAATTTGATTTGATGATCCTTTTCTGTCACCTAAAATCAGGAGAACGACAATGAGCATGTTAAGATGAAAAAAAAATTATCAACACTTACCTACACGTTAGTCCGAGGAGTTTTATTAAAAACCTATATTTGCCTAAATAATTTATGTATTAAATTTGCAAAGCAAAATGCAGCGTCTAAACAAAAGAAACAAAATGGCGAATAACAAATTATGGGTCACCAAAAATTGTTTTTGTCTCCTTTCAACGCACACTTTAGAAAGAAAAAAAGATGAACTGGAATACTGAAAGAACGTCAAGGTTTTATCTGTCACTCTTGTCAATAATTTATCGGTAAGGAAGATTCCTAGAAAATCGCTTGTAGTCAAGTTTTCAACCATTGCCAGTTCTCCCATAAGAAGTGTCATCCACATTTTAGTAGTTAGCAAAGTACTGCATAATATATAGTACTGATCCAAAAAATGTGGTTTTCTAAACTTGTCCGTGTATCTCAATCACATTGACTAATTCATTTCAGGAAAATCTGTAACTATTATCTCTACCATTTATACTTATTACAACAAATTAAACTAAAATTCAAATTTTGTTCTTAACTTGCTTAACAGACATGAAATTGTTATAATTATTACTTTTTGTCATGGTAACTATGATGTTATAGCGCAATTGTATTAGAAATATGGATAAAAATAGGAAAAATTGGAATAAATAGCAAACTAATAAAAATAGGTATATGACATTCTTAATAAAAGTTGAAGAGTTTGGTAAAATCTATCAGAAAAAATGATAATATATAGGGTGTACCATTTAAAAAAATTGAAATTCCTTAATTTTAACTAGTTGAAATTCCTAAATATATTTCGAACACCCATCTAACTAAAATATCTTTACATAGGTCTTTCTCTATATCTCTATAATATTCTCCTACCAAATTTTAGTTGTCCAACTTCAGAATCAATGCCATCACTGACAATTTTTTAACCCACTGCAATCTAACATTTGTTTAAACAAATTTAAATATAACAAAAACTATTAATTTTAGGTATATAACATTATATTTAAAAAAGTTATGGAATATTATGCAGAATCTAAAAATAAAATAAAAAATTGGGTGTTGCATTTAAAAAAACGTATGTTATATTTGCCACACTTTATTGAAGCACCCTGTATACTGTATGATAATTTTAAAATGTGTATCTTAACCATCTCTATAACTTTTATATTTAATATTTTTTTGTAAACCTCGAAACAAAAGAGATAATGGACTTTACTCTATCGTTAACTCACCCTGTACTTGAATGTTGTGAGACTAACTCCATCTGTTTATATTTAATTAGATGCCTATTAAGTTGCAATTTTTTGTTCTTTTTCTGAATGTTAATGGAAATGTATATTCTCCAGAAAATAATGTACAGAGCGATTCAAATTTGGTCGATGGAGTTCAATAAGGGTTGATTAAAGAATATCTTTAGAGAGAAATGGCGAATGTGATGTCTTTAAAACTATTTTTAGCCGACCATACCAACAGGTATGGTAGGTAGGCTATTAAGATCGGCAAAAAAAAAGTTTTTTTAATTTCACTCAGAATAAATTATTTGGGTCGTAAATGACCTAAATACAAAATATTTTCATGGTGTCTGTCTGTCCGTCTGTCTGTAACACGATAACTCAAAAACCGCTAAACCGATTTTAACCAAATTTGGCACAAAAATACTGTGGCACACGAGAATCTGGCCATTAGTTTTTGGTGGGGGGTGTGGGGTTGGTAAGGGGGTATAGGAGGGGGTTAAAATTAAAAAAATAACTCCAAAATTACAGTAGCTAGCGAAACGCGGTTTTCAATTTAAGATTAGGAATAATATTTGCAACAAAATTCGTAATAACATCAAAATCAGTCAAAGTTGCAGTTTTTGAGAAAAAAAAACTGGAAAAATTCCTTTACTTTGAAACTAAAAGAACTGCCTACCATAGACAAACTAACAAAAGCAAGACTTTTCAAAGGATTGAGGAAGTCGAATTATTGTTTTTGCGCTGGCCAGTTGAGTCAGAAATCATCGCGCAGTCACACTCGTCAAACCTAACCTAAATAAAACGAAAAACGTTTTTGCCTTGAACCATCCTTGAACGAACTGTTGAATTCCTGATTTTGCGTTTTGTTTGGTTATTACTATTATTTTATTAGCGTACAAAACGAAAACAAATAATTTAATACATTTTACATTTATGAAGAACATAATAATTACTGTGATTATACATATTATTGTGATTACATCGCTAACGTAGACAAAACGAAGGTCCTACAAATTCACTGTAAGTTATAAGAATCTTTATCTTTTTAATCTTTTATGATTTGAATTTTCGTGCTTTATATTTTATAATAGACTCGAAATGTTAATATTTTTTTGCAAATTCTTGTGAAAATGTGAAGTTTATATTTTTGTTTTATATTTGAAAAAGTTGTATATTTTTAAGATGCTTCTTGTTGTTCCTATTATTAATATTATAATATACATAATTATTTTTTTGTACCTTTTGAAGAATAATGCTTTTATTTCGTTTACCATAACTGTTTTTTTATCATCTTTTTTGTTATTTTAATAAGAGAAATACGTTTTCGTTTATTTAACTTTTGTTTTTATATCTGTTATGTCCAGAAATTATTGTTTATTTTACCGATGGAAATAAATTTATTTGATTTTAATAAACGCTTTTTAATTAAACATCCTTGTCTAAAAGGCTACTACCACAGAATATACTAACGAAAAAGAAGCCCAAGTTCCTTGTAATAAATCGGTTCCATTTTCGTAACGCCATCTCTCGACATAGCTGACATTATAGGTTAGCCAAAGGGGTGCGGGGTCGGGGGGAATTGTAAAATACACTTTTTTATTTTAATTATTTTTTTTCGCTATTTGCAATTTTATTTTTAAAACATATTATGTGAAACAAGCACATAATATGTCTTAAAAATAAAATTACAAACGGAAACAAAAGGAATTAAATAATCTGAAAATCTACAAAGTTTATTGATAAAAAAGTTAGGCTATGCAAATTGATATATTAAGTATAACCTCTTTGGTATAACATTGTTAAACAAACATTAACAAATCATAACATATCAGATCATAGAACTAAGAAAAGTACAAAAAAGTACTATTACATAAAAACAGGTGATATAATACTTCAAAATTAATTTTAACATAATATCAAAACCGAAAAATCAAACTGCAAACACAACCACACTTATCACAACAGAAATTAACACACACTTCCGCGGCAAATGTCCAAGAAAGACTGATCATTCTGATTGGTCCTGGTCCGGTCGTAGCTCACGTCGTATTGTCGGTAAGCAAAATCCCTGTCCAAAAATTTTGACGATCAGCGCCATCATCCGTCATAACTGGGAAACTTTTGCTGGAACCATTTTTAATATTTCACTTACATGGCCCTGGCTACTACAAAATACACAATCCATAAGTAAACCGTCCTCGTCTAAAAGGCCAGTTGACGCAAGCGTGGTAATAAACTCTTATCAAACTTGTTACCGTTCTGCAGTACAGCGTTGACGCGTCTTGCTTTTGTTAGTTTGTCTATGCTGCCTACTAACTTTTTATTAACATATTTTAGTATGGGCGGCTATACGTGCCTCCCGGCGTCAATTTTTTTTTCTGGTATTAGTCTATGTGGCTAAAAGTTTGATTACCCTGTTCAATTTAATGCTGTTAGGAATTTAATTCAACTGACTTTCATACTTACTATTTTTGAAGCAAAATCTACCAAACAAAAAACAAAAAAACCTGTAAAAAGTTTTATACGATATAAAATATTTTATGGTAAATTAAAGATTTTCATAGTACATGTAATGTAAACTTTAGTTCTTTTAAACTCAAAAATTCTCTCTCTACATGAACCGAACAACTTCTTGCATTATGGAACATAAGATAACGATCTCGAAATACTTGAGCCACTTCAAACTCTTGGAACAAAGTTTTATGACACCCCAGTTTCATATTGCAGCTCGTAAAGCTAAAAGCTTTTTTCTAATAAGTTAGATATTATGTATAGCGTTCGTATTTGATAGCTGCCGAATCTCAGAAAAATAAGTAAACGTAGAGGAACTATAACTGACGTTATTTTTATAATTATTTGTTCTAAAAAATACCTAGTCTGCATCAAAAATGGGACGAATGGTTAATCCCATTTTTGATTAATTTCCCCAAATTTCCATACCGTTTTAGAGAAAATTAAAAAACAAAAATATGAAATTATGATTGAATTTTTTGAAGTCTTATAGATCCAAAGCCGTTTCTATGATAATATAATTTCGTTTTCATTCTTTGATAGATTTTTATTGATAAAAGTTTAATTAACGTCATATTTTTTGCTGTTTTAAAATTTTCCGTACAATTCTACAGAAAGGGTGATAATAGTTATAGGAAAATACAGGGTTGTTCACCACATACGACACGGAATATTGTAGCTAAACGATTAGATTTTTACAAATTGTAAGTTTTGGGTTCGTTGAAGGACCATTAGAGCTACAATTTAAAAATATTTTTACATGATACAGAGTGTCCCAAATAAATAAAAAATATCAAAGTTGTATTTTTTTAAATGGAACCCCCTGTATATTATTACATTTTTAGTTTTTAAGATTAAAATAAAGGTAAATTTGATTAAGGTTTATCACACTTAAACCTTACCGTTTTTGAAATATTTTCAATTTTGTGAAATTGAAGCAAAAATTTTAAGGCTTCATTTCTCCAAGGGTATTAAAGTTTTTAATATTAAATATTTCCTAAAGTTTATTTGTTGATCAGTTATTGTGTTGCAATAATAAAAATAAAACTACCTGATACAGAGTGTCTAAAAAATTATTTTAAATAATTTCTAGCTTTAAACAGCAACAACTTGTTTTACTTAAATGGAACACCCTGTATATTTTAGGAGAATCAAATGGACAATTTAATTGTCTATCAAACTGTATTACACCATTTTTACCTATCCCTTCCAGTTTTCGTAGAAAATGAATTTTCTTATAATTTAGACCTCATTTATCAATATACCTATGGAATATTGACGTTTTAGATAGTTTTTTAAGTAACAAATCTTCAAAATATACTCCTGTATATTTTAATAAAATTATAATATTACTAGCCCATTTTTATACAAAAAGAAAACTATTTAAATCTTTATAAAAGAGTATACGATTAATTAAATATACCACCATTATTTTCGCCCAAATATTAATTAATTACATACTTAATTGTGTTACTTAATAAATAAATGTGGATTTAAATCAGAAATCAATATAATAATAAGTTATGAATATGAACGTCTCTGTTATAAATAAACATTCGTCAAAAATTAAATAACATTTTTAAGGTGTTACCTTTCACCACGCTGTCTAATATACATACAAAATTCAGTTTTTTAGTATTTGGAGCAATTATTATTAATCAATTATTAATGTAGTTTGAATACTGAATCATATTAATTGGTCTTCTTTAACAAATATTTAAACAGTTTTTTTTAATAAAATAAATGAACTATAGTGACAATATTAGTATCTGTACTCTTTAAAAATGGGTTACATCTATAAAAATAATCTAAAATGTCAATATTCCAAAGGTATATTAATAAATGAGGTCTAAATTATAAGAAAAGGTATTTTTTACGAAAACTTGACGAAATAGGTAAAAAATGGCATATACACATTTGATAGACAATTAAATTGTGCGTCTGATTTTCATAAAATATACAGGGTGTTCCATTTAAATTAAACAAGTTATTACCGTTTAAAGCTAGTAATTATTTAAAATAAATTTTTAGATTCTCTGTATAAGGTAGAATAATTTTTATTATCGTGACACAAAATTTAGTATATGGAAATATTTCAGTACAATATTTGGTTTTTGGTTTGGTTTAAAAAACTTAAATACGCCTACAGAAATGAAACATTAAAATTATTACTGTATTTTGACAAAAACCTAAATATTTCAAAAACTGTAAGGCTAAAATGTGGTGAACCTTAATCAAATTTACTTTTTAATCGTAGAAACTAAAAATGTAATAATATACAGGGTGTACCATTTAAAAAAATACAACTTTGATATTTTTTATTTATTTGGGACACTCTCTATCTTGTAAAAATATTTTTAAATTGTAGCTTTAATAATCCTTCTAGGAACCCAAAACTTAAAATTTGCAAAAATCTAATCGTTTAGCTACAATACTCCGTGTCGTATGTGGTCAACAATTCCGTATATCGTGATATCCAAGTATAACTTCGATATCACGATACTTAACCATAGAAATATCTTTGGATTTTTAAAATTCAACAATAATTTCATGTTTTTTTTTAAATTTTATTTTCTCTAAAACGGTAATGAAATTTGGAAAAGTACCTATAAACGGGATTAACCATTTTAAATCAAGCAAAAATTTTTATGAAGTATGATTTTTTCTCAAAATGTCAATACCAAAAAAGTTTTTCCTCTTGTAAAGACTATCCGGAGACATACTGTACATTAAAATTAAAAAAATGTAATCAACTGTTATATCTGTGAAATATGGCATCATTGTAAGATACAAAAATAAATTTGACGGTTTAAAATTAAAATTTTCTGGTAAATATAGAATTAGAGATTCTTTTTCTATCGTCTGAAGTTCTACTGCTTTTCTTCTTAAGAAAAAACAAATAAATCAGAACGAAAACTACCTAAAATGTCATAAATTATCGTTGACAGTTAGTTACGCCAATCACCAAGGCCCTAAGTCAATATTATTCGTCAACATCTGGTAATTTCGGTTGCCGAAAACGAATGTAAGAGGCCACCAAAGTAGATACAAGAAGCTACTTCATCATTATTAATAATTACCGCTGTAAAATAGTTATTTTTTATACAAGACGATAAAATGATATTTTACGATAATGCAATTTTATCGTAGTGTATAAAACAATATTTTTTTCCATAGCGACTTACGTTTTTAAAAATATTCAGAAATTATTATTTCAAGGAATTTATTACGAGTAGAAAAAATATTGTGCTGGGTTGGCGTTGGTTTCTATGTAATTTGACAAATAAATAAAGCTGTCTCTTTAGTTGTCAGTTTTGAGTCAATATTTTTTAATTCTCTTTCGTGTCGATTGCTGATTGAATTGGAGCCAGAAATTGTTCAAAACGAAATAAGTAAATTACCAACAGATATTCAGGCTGAGGCGACAAACGCCTTATCCAAACTACTTCCATTTAAATCCCGAATAACTTATGAAAAGGAATACAAACATTTTCAAAAATGGAAGCAATGAAAAAACGTGCGAGAAGAAATAAAACTTTTAACCTATCCTCGCTGTTAAAGTATCATTTAATCTACCCTTGTGGTTAAAGCAATATTTTATCTACTATATAGTCTGTCCAACGAGAAGATCCTTGACAGTGATAGATATGCCTGTCAATTTAATTTCAAAGTAGTTTATTTTATTTTACAAATAAATAAGTTGGTACAACTGGAACGCATAGCAGGAAATTAATATATTTAAAATTTGACTGACAAGTGATTACTTCAAAATATTGTGAAAAAAACTGTTGAATGAAAAAATGTAATCGAGTTATTTTATTTAATAAAAAACGGTATGTGTTAATACAAAACAAACAAGAACAAGACACCACATACCAAAAAATATAAAAAAGAACTATTTCTTACTTTCAAGCTTTATGAAACTTCCAGCATTTATGATTATTTTTAACAATATAACTTATGTACAAATACAAATTTGTAATATCCCACAGGAATAAATAAAACAAACTATTTTATTAATAATAACACTTACCATAAATATTTTATACCTTAAAGGTTGATTAATTAACTTTAATCTTAATTTTTTTAAACCAGTACCTTTTGACATGATTTTTCTGCAGTACTAAAATCCATTATTTACCTATCGTACGATGTCGATATTTTACAGCTACTCCAGTTTTTAGTATGTGTTTAGTATGGTCCTTCTACCATATTCAGGTGCGTATTCATTATCCGAACGAACGAACGAATGTTCGCTAGTGGTATGGACGGGGACCGTACGATAGAACCGCACGAGAAGACCGGACGCATTTCTTGGCGAACGCCTTTGATGTACCGACTCGAAACGGATGGTCGAGCGAACGAACGAACGAACGTGCGTATTCATTATCCGAACGAACGAACGAACGAACGAATGAAAGTGCGGTATATTTAGACGGGGACCGAACGCACGCGGCCGTTCGTGTGTTCGTTCGCTCTACCATCCGTTTCGAGTCGGTACATCAAAGGCGTTCGCCAACAAATGCGTCCGGTCTATCGTCCGGTCTTCTCGTGCGGTTCTATCGTACGGTCCCCGTCCATACCACTAGCGAACATTCGTTCGTTCGTTCGTGCGGATAATGAATACGCACCTTTAGAGATGCACTTATCTACGGCGAGATGGTATACGAACTTTATTGAAGGTAACTTTATTGGTGTATAAGACTTTCTGACTGGGCAGCTAGTATTAACCATAAACTGTGCTCTGGGTCTACAATTAATTTTTACTCGATTTTTCCTCCACTTGACTTCAAAAGACACAAAACACACGTAATAACACGAATCAAAATGCATCATCTTCCACAACGCCAAAAAAAAAAGTTGACACAAAATTATAACCTATAATTTGGCAAGACTTTGACAAACGTCAAAAATCATAATATAATAAAATCTAGTATCCGCTAATAGACTAGTTGGCAAAAATATGTAATTTTATGTTAGTATCACAAATGATACAATAGGCTTCATAAAAAGCTTAAAAAAGGTAATACATTTTAAATTAATTAACGTTTATTTTTTACTGATGCCCTCTAACGGACAAACTAAGCATTTTGTATTGAGGTAAATACAATGTGCCATCATGGTACAAAGAATACAAGGTATGATCGATAGCGGCTCCAATTTCATTCAGTTCGCGCATACCACCTGTGACGTCACTAGGAAAATAATGAGTAAAAAAAAATAAAGAAAGTTGACAGGAGATCTGCATTTTTTGGGGTTATGGTTAAGAATTGTTTATTTTTAAGACTTTTTAGTTCGTTTAATTTAATAATTACCAAAACCAGCAGTTCCAAAAATATATTTTAAAATAATAATTATCTATTAACACGGATTTGGACGATACGTAAGAATACTAAATTTATTTCTATATTCGGTATAAAATTGTTTATTAGGTTTTTAGTTTGCGATGTTTATGGTAAATAATTTTCATTTTCATTGCCTCTGAATTCACATGAGGACAGAGTTGAGGATATCTATGGAAAAGTAACCACAAGAGGAATTGTTACATCATTTAAAAAATATTGGGAAGTTTATTGTTTCCCATCGAAAAGTAGAAAATGCCAATGCAGATGAACGTATTGTAATTGTGATAGAAGTAATTCTAAGGGTGAAGTTTATTATAATTAGTGGAAGTAATACCAAGGGTGAAGTTTATTATAATTAGTGACCTCTGCTTCTTTTTATATGTAGAAGTTTCTGGTTTTGAGAATAAATCGGTTGAACGACACCCAAAATTTAAAGGAAGTATTTGCATACCCAGAATATGCCCATCAAGGATTATATAGCTCAAATTTCCTTTAATGGTAGGCAATTATTCAATGCAAATTAACTTTTTAAGTGACTAAAATATTAAATAGTTTACAATATGGTATATCACTAAAAATATATTACTTTTAGGTACAATTAGGGCCCGATACATTTCAAAAAGTAGAATATTATTTTATATTAAATGAGGTATTGTACTAACAATCAATTTATATTAATAACGGAGATTAAAAATAACAGAATAAATAGTTCTTTTTTTTTTTCTACTACAAAAATAAACTATAGAATACAACAGTATTTAAAAAATAAATAAAAAGTTATGTCCCGGCCGAGATTCGAACTCCGGTCTCTCGCTTCCTAGCCCGACTCCTTACGCACTGCTCCACAGTAGCTTGCTTAGCGATAATTCAATGACGGTATGTAAACAAAAAAACAGGTTTATAACAATATATTGACGATTTGAACTGGCGCGCGGAGCGTGCTGACCAATAGCGCCTGTTATCACCTGTGACGTAGCGACCAACCTGCGCAATATCATACCTTGTATTCTTTGTACCATGATGTGCCATTAACTAATTTTGATTCAATACGTAATTGCTCTATGTCCACGGAATGTTGGAACTCCCTGTATATTTTGTATTATTTTGTGTATGTTTTATTCCTAACTTTGACGTTTTTTAAATAGATGCCTTCTTTTCAATTTTATGTGAACAATACTATTTGTAGAACGTTTTTCAAAATTTGGGCATTTTTTGCTAAATTCATGTTGCCAATCTATACTAATATATAAAATCCTTAAGTGACTCACTGATTACTCACGATCCTGCTCAAACCACTCAACGTAAGAAGCTCAATTTTGACATAGAGGTTGATTCTCGTGGTGTAGAGGTTCGATAAGATTCGAGATATTTTTCGAAATTCCAGTTCCAAGGGGGTGAAACCATCCCACAATATTTTTTATTTAAAAAACGGTCAAGTTTCCGAAAAAACGCTTAAACACGTATATTTTATTTTGTTTTTTACATATTTTAAGATTTTTTAAAAAAGTATACAGGGTGTTTCGAAAAATCTGGTCATTGATTAATCACGATCCTGCTTAAAGCGCTTGACGTAAACAGCGGATTTTTGGAAAACGGATTGACTTTAGGGTGTAGAGGTTCAATAAGAAGGGATTTTTCGAAACTCGAATTCTAAGGGGGTGAAACCACCCCTCAAATATTAGAATATTTTTTATTTAAAAACCGGTGAGTTTTTCGAAAAAAACTCTTAAACACGTATATTTTATTTTGTTGTTTTACATATTTTAAGATTTTTTAAAAATTTATACAGGGTGTTTCATATAATTTGACCATTGAGTAATCACGATTCTGCTTAAACTGCTTGACGTTTAAAGTTGATTTTTGGCAAACGGATTGACTGTGGGGTGTAGAGGTTCGATAAGAAGGGGTTTCTCGAATCTCAAATTCCAAGAGGGTGAAAACGCCCCTCAAATATTACAATACTTGTTATTTAAAAAACGGTTAGTCTTTCGGGAAAACGCTTGGACACGCATAATTTATTTTGTTTTTTACATATTTTGAAATTTTTTAAAAAATCATACAGGGTATTCAAAAAAGTTGGGTAATTAATTAACCACGATTCTGCTTAAATGCTTGACGCTTATTTTTGGCAAACGGATTCTTCGAAAGTCAAATTCCAACGAGATCAAACTACCATTCAAATATTACCAAGTTATATAATAATATCGCCATATTGTTTTTTCTCATGCTGACATAAATGTGAGAAAATTTTACCCAGTTTGTATGTTAATGGAAATTCTTGCTTTGCTTTATCATCACAATTACAAATGATTAATTCGACGCGAACAAAGTCGCGGGTACATGCTAGTAAAATTATAAATCTCTAACATTATACTTAGCTTTTCAAAATATTTATTAATAAATAAATTATTATTATTTTCAGATTCAACAAAAACACTTGACATCAAATTTAACAACAATGGAAAGGTGGAACCGTATTTAAGAAACATTTTAAAAAGAAACGCAGGTAAATAAGAACAGTTTCATTACTTTTTCTCTTTTAAAACGATTTGGTCAGAAAGCAACATTGCCCATTTTTATTTAAACGAATTAAGCAAAAACAATTTCTGTAATAACAGAACAAACGCAAAGTTTTTAAGTAACATTTAAATTTCTATAATTTTTTTAATTAAGTCATACATTATATATTGTTTAGGAAGCAGTTAATTTTAATAATCCTATATTTGTTAGCATCTATAAATAAATAAGTGCATTACAAATTATATAATTAAGTATGTTGGAAAGTATGTCGCAAAATTAAATTGATTTTTATTGTTAATACTAACTATACTATTGTTATTATAATTATTAATTTTATGTATTCATTTAATTAACGAATTATTTTATTGCCAATATTAGAAATTCGTTAATTTGCAACAAATTAGAATGTTGCAAAATTTGCGGTAAGATTCTAATCATTGAACTAAATTAACAATTATATAGGTAGGTACTTAAAAAAGTTATTGCTACACCATTGCATTAATTAGGCCTATAGACCTATTTTTATTAAAAATATCTCAGTATAATTACTATAATTAATGTTATCCAGTAAAAGAGAAATATATCTTTTTAAATCTTGTTTTTCTGATTCACACCTATATTATTCACACCTTTACTAAAAAAAGTATCTTAAAATAAACAGACTTCCAAATTAAACGTTCAAAATTGAAATAGAATCATTTTTACTGACACTTACAAAAATAGAATGGCTTAAGACAAAATAGTGTGCTTAAAAGAAAGTACTGTGATAAATAGGAGTAGACTATAGGACTGGCAATTGAAAAGTTTCAAATTATAGTTGAAAAAATAGAAGTATATTTTTATATTATAAAATGATTTTAATGCAATATACAGGGTGGCGCCTCTCATACGCAGCGGCAGTTCCAAGGAGAACGACAGCTTATATTGAAATGAAATTTCAATATAAGCTGTCAATCATACCAAAAGCATATAATGTATCTATATGATTTTTGTATTATATATGTATATCTATAATCTATAACTACATACATCTATAATCAAAACATACAATGGTTATTTTAACTAAATATCAGGCTATACAGGGTAAAATACAGTTTAGGTAGCTCTTCGTTTTTAGAAAATGTTAAGTACTTATATGCCAAAAACCTTAAAATTTAGTCATATATACTTTTTTAATAAAACTCCCCTTATTATTTTCCTAGACTTAAAAAAACGAGATTTGGTATGTTAATATATGACATAAATTAGGATTGATTGACGTATTCAATTGTTTTCGGTCACTTCCTGTTTCACCGGAAATGACTACAACTTTTGATTTTTAAATGGCACACCCTCCGCATTTTTTTTACTTTAATCCATAGGAAATAACACTCTGAATAGAATGACATATCATATGTCAACTTTTGACATTTGACATATGGTTTATTTTAAATTATAAGTTGAAATACCAAATGTGTGGTATCAAATTATTCGTAAAAAATGCTTTTTCCAAATATGCTATCGAGTCACCCTAGTTCCATTTGAAAAAAATTGAGATATGATAAAAAATACGATTTGAGCATTCTCTAACTGGCCAGGAGAAGACATAAAAACATTAGACGATCAAATCTATTTTTCCAAGGCTATTCCTGACCATGGCACTCTAGATTGAAATTTAAAATACGATATTTTATTAAGCGGCAATGTCAAAAGTTGACATATGATATGTCATTCTATTCAGAATTTCATTTTCTATCGAATATAGTAAAAAAATACCGAGGGGTGAAAAAATACCTTCTGGTGAAGAAGTTACCAAAAACGAATGAATACGTTAATCAATCTTAATGTATGTCATATACTAATATACCAAATCTCGTTTTTTTATCTGAAAAAATAAAAAAGTTATAGGGGGTGAGCCACTATTGGAACTATGACAAAAAACACGACTTTGTTCCAATTTAATTTTTTAAATCTAGAATTCGTATAAATATACTTCCCAAGAACCTCTATATTTCTTTTTTTTTATTTTTAGATTCAACCCGAAATTCCACAGAACCCAAAGTAACGGAGTCACTGAACGTTGTCACCGAAATAAGTGTCAAAGAAACCGTCAACGGACAGACAGTCCAACGAAAACCCACCGCTGACGAACTAAGATTGATAGAAAAAAGAATTTTGAGTTCCTCATTTAACCGTTTCGAAGAACCTCAACCAAAAAATTCACACAACACTCACGACGATGATGACAATGATATGAAAATTGATAACGATCATTCGACAGTTAACGAAATTCAAGATCTAGACTCTTTAATACCTGTAGATGCCAGTTTAGTAGATGAAGACCCTTACGACAGATATCTAGCGGAAAATGATGAAGTTAGAGATGTAGCTTCTATTTTTAGTAAAGGAGAAGAGACTTACGAAAGTAATAACGAAAAACAGGAAAGCTCAGATAAAAATAATAGAGATGAAATGAAAGATTACGACAAAGATCTGTTTGGAGGTGACTACAGGAAGGTTTTTCACAGTGAAAAAAAGAAATTCTCTAACATACAGGAAGTTAAGATCACTATCAGTGAAACTGAAGGAGATTTTGATGAAGATGAAGTTCAGAAAGCCGAACAATCTGAAGGCAGTGGCCATGATAGTGATAACGTTTTAGAAAGAACATCTAAATTAGAATCTACACATACAGAAACTCAAAATATACCAAACCACAGAGAAATACAGTTAATAGAAGACCCTATTCCTGTAGCTCCATCACAGTCTAATCACAGTTCAATCGTACCAAACCATAACAATGCGTCAGAGCAAAAATACTCTGTAGTTATATCTACAAAAACCAGTACCACCTCTACGTCGGTTCAAATTCCTAAATCAGATGATTCAATGAAGTCAATTCAGTTTAACATAAGTCGATCTGAAGAGTACAATAATAGTACTGAACCTAATGATTTTAAAGATAATGATTCTATTAGAGACTCTAATAATAACGATGATAACTCTACAAACAATAATGAAGGTATAATATTCTCTGATTATGAAGAATCTAGAAAAAATACTACTAAAAAAGATGAAGATGTAATATTGCCTGATAATGATGAATCTTCCACTGAAGGATACAAAAGTACTACAATAGAAAATAACCTATTTATTGAGAATGAAGAAGATGTAACCAAAAGAATTGAAGAGCACAGAGAAGACGTAGATAGTTTAGCAGAAAATGGTATAAGCTTGAAAGATTTTAGTGAAATAACCAGTATATTATCGCCTGATGAGAACAGAGATGTTAAACTAGTAGGAACTGAAATAAAAAGTGTTGAAATAGAAAATTCTACGGATAAAGTCGTGCAAAAAGCAGAAAATAATACTAATACATCTACTGATATACTTGATGAAAATACAGATATTAAAATAGTAGAAAATGAAAATGCTACAGAAGAAAATATAGTTATAGAAAAAGTAACTAGTAATTCCACTGATGATAATGCAGATGTCAAGTTAGGAGGACATGATGATATAAAAGTTTTAGATGAGACAGAAGTTAAATCAGAAAATGTCGCCACTACAACCATTGACAAATCTAATGAAAACTCAGATATTAAAATAGTAAAAACTGATGATATAAAAGATATAGACATAGAAAATGTCACAGAAGTAAACCAAAATATAGAAAAAACAGTAAATACAAATGAAACTGATAGTGTTACCAAGAGCACTAATGAGATTCCATTTGATACATCTACTGTTATTATAAATACTTCTGATGATTCTGAGTCTAATATTGCTAAAATAGAAGAAGTGTTTTATACTACAACTCCTAAACAAGAAACCACCACTTCAAAAACATTTACAAGTACATTCATAGATAGCTGGATTTCCAGTACAAATATTGTTAATGTAGAAAATAGAATTGGAGACCAAGATTCAGATATATCTCACACAGAATTACCTACAAAACTAAACACAGAAATTATGAATGAAAGTGAACTTAAAAATGTAAGTAATGTGAATTTTGAAGATAAAGACTCAATATTGTTTGAAACAGAGCTGACCACAAAATTAGACTCAGAAATGTTCAATAAAAATGAAACTAAAGATACGATAGATAAATCAGTAGATCTTGTAAATAGAGAAGAAGAAATTGAAGATCAAGATTCACTTCTATTTGAAACAGAGTTCACTACAGTATTGAATCCAACATTCTTGAATAAAAATGAAATTAAAGATGTAACAGATGAACCAAGCATGGTTTCCGAAAACGAGGACCTTGTAAAAAGTTTTCAGGAAAAGCAGGAAGTGGTTGTACCCCGTGAACCGACTGCTAGCGAGATTGAGTCAATGTATAACTCAAGAATTGAGGAATACGAATCTTTAGAAGAAAATGATGATGTTTTTCGTAACGAAGAACTAGCTATAAGTTCGAAGATCCCTAAAATTGATCCGTGGACAGTACTGAGGAGTTCAGAAGCTGGGAGAGTTACTGAAATTAAGGGCACTACCGAAAAATCAAAGATAATTCATAATGAAATAGTTTTTGACCAAACCAGCACAATGCCAGAAGTGTTTACTTCAAAAATTGAAGTTAGTCCAGATAATTTAATAAAAACAAATATTTTGAAGAATTTGGCTGAATTCAGCGTCAAAATTAACAGACAGGTAGGTTTTTTGATTTGATTTTTACCACTCTATATGTTTTATATAATTATGTTTGTATCTTTTCAGGGTAGTTATTATTATATTCCACCTACAGCCTACGTTAGACAGAATTCAAGCTTTGTAAACATCACATGGAAATTGGAAGAAAACTTCAATAATTCTCTGGCATTTAAGGTCTATGAAAAGGAGGAATTCTATGTTATTAAGGAAATATTATTGAATCTATTGTTTGGTAAGTAAAAATCTCCATTTTTCTAATGTTTTCCATTATAATGTTGTATGATACAAATGCAAGAATTTTAAATTTTAGCAAAAGTTGTGAAACACTGATATAATTTTTCTTTGGAGTGTTTGGTGTTATAAACAAACTATAGGTAATGCTCTAATATAACTGATTATGTCTTAATTTGTTTCAGATAACTATTACATTGTACAGAAAAAATCAGTTGCTGTCAGTCCAGATATAGATGATTCACAGACCGGAAAGTCTAAGGAGGTCACTTTTAGGAATGGTGTTATTGTCACGTTTTCTAATGTAGATTTTTTGAAGAAACCAATCAATAAGGGTAAGTAATCATCTTTTTAGTCACTTCATAATGACATAAATGACAAACAAGTTATACAGGGTTGTTCACCACATACGACACGGAGTATTGTAGCTAAACGATGAGATTTTTACAAATTGTAAGTTTGGGGTTCGTTGAAGGACTATTAGAGCTACAATTTAAAAATATTTTTACAAGATACAGAATGTCCCAAATAAATAAAAAATATCAAAGTTGTATTTTTTTAAATGGAACACCCTGTATATTATTACATTTTTAGTTTCTACGATTAAAATAAAGGTAAATTTGATTAAGGTTTGTTATACTTAAACCTTACCGTTTTTGAAATATTTCCAATTTTGTGAAATTGCAGTAAAAATTTTAAAGCTTCATTTCTCCAAGGGTATCAATGTTTTTAATACTAAATATTTAATGAAGTTTATTTATTGATCAGTTATTGTGTTGCAATAATAAAAATAATACTACCTTATACAGAGTGTGTAAAAAATTATTTTAAATAATTATTAGCTTCAAACGGCAATAACTTATTTAATTTAAATGGAATGCCCTGTATATTTTAGGAGAATCAGATGCACAATTAAATTGTCTATCAAATTGTATTATACCATTTTTACCTATCCCTTCAAGTTTTCGTAGAAAATGCATTTTCTTATAATTTAGACCTGTTTTTAGCGATATATCGATAATATTACATTTTAGCCCATTTAAAGCAACAAATGCAAAATGTAACAAAGAAAACGTTTTTAGCAAAACGATAATATTTAGCCCACTTGTATGCAAAAAAGAAAAATAAATCTTTATAAAAGAGTATACCATTAATTAAATATAACACCATTATTTTCTCATATAGTAATTAATTACATACTTAATTGTGTTCGTTAATAAATTATTATAAATAAATGTGGATTTGAGTCAGAAATCAATATAATAATAAGTTATCAAATTAAAGTCTCTGTTGTTATAAATAAGCATTTATTAAAAAATAAAATATCATTTTTAAGGTGTTACTTTTTATCACACTGTCTAATGCCCATACAAAATTCAGTTTTTTAGTATTTGTAGCAATTATTATTAATCAACGCAAACAGTCAGTTAATGTAGTTTGAATACTGGAATCATATTAATTGGTCCTCTTTAACAAATATTTAAACAGTTTTTTTTTATTTTTTAATGAAATAAACGAATTATATCGACAATATTAGTATCTGTACTCTTTAAAAATTTGGTACATCTTCAAAAATAATCTAAAATATCAATAGTCCATGGGTATATTGATAAATAAGTTCTAAATTACAAGAAAATGCATTTTCTACGGAAACTTAAAGAGATATGTAAAAAATGGTATAATATAATTTGATAGACAATTAAACTGTGCATCTGATTCTCGTAAAATATACAGGGTGTTCCATTTAAATTAAACAAGTTATTGCCGTTTGAAGCTAATAATTATTTATTTAAAATAAATTTTTAGACACTTTGTATAAGGTAGTATTATTTTTATTATTGCAACACAATAACTGATCAGTAAATAAACTTCAGTAAATATTTAGTATTAAAAACTTTGATACCCTTGGAGAAATGAAGCCTTCAAATTTTTACTGCAATTTCACAAAATTGAAAATATTTCAAAAACGGTAAGGTTTAAGTATAATAAACCTTAATCAAATTTACCTTTATTTTAATCGTAGAAACTAAAAATGTAATAATATACAGGGTGTTCCATTTAAAAAAATACAACTTTGATATTTTTTTACTTATTTGGGACACTCTGTATCTTGTAAAATTATTTTTAAATTGTACCTCTAATAGTCCTTCATCGAACCCAAAACTTACAATTTGTATAAATCTCATCGTTTAGCTACAATACTCCGTGTCGTATGTGGTGAACAACCACAAAAAATATAGAACCAAAGATAGAACTTACAAAGAAAACAATAATTTTACTTTTAACGTTTCTATGTTACTTTTCTAGAATTCTCTGAATCTGCCATCAGAGCTAGACGTGTCCTGCACATAGAAGTAGCTTCAATATGCCTAGCTACAGTAGCTATTGTCACCATCACCCTGTATGTCATAGTGCTGAAACGAAAATCCAGAATAACCCTAGGAGAGAAGTCAGACATACCCCAAGTTACCCACTGTTAAAATTCTAAATAATTAATTACCATTTTTAATCTTTTTCTTCATAATTATTTCAGTATTATTGCTAGAATAGCAAATACATAAATATCATTGGTATTCTGATCTGTATTGTAAGGTATGCCTTCCAATATAAAGAAAACAACTAAAAAATTTAATTGTTAAATGCTGTATGAAAATATATCCAAAAATACTTACTGAAAAAACTATGAAGAAGTCTTAAATGCATCACGGGCATTAATATACAGGGTGACAATTTGAAAACGAACAGTATTTAATATTACCTCTACCGATGATAGTATGAAAATTTGGAGAAATACGTCAATTTACATATCAAGGGGGACAATTTTTGAGGCATTTGTTGTCATGTTACTTTCAACCCTTTGACCCCCAGGGCACCTACCCCTAAAATTTTAAATGGCAACCCCTATTTCTTTTACCATTTTTGTGTTCCTTATAAAATTCTCAAAAAAATAATGCAGTTTATGTAGAATTCTATAAGAAACAAAAAAATGGTAAAATAAATAGGGGTTGCTATTTAAAATTTTAGGGGTAGGTGCCCGGGGGGTTAAGGGGTTGAAAGTAACACGACCACAAACTCAAAAATTGTCCCCCTTGATATGTAAATTGACGTATTTCGCTAAATTTTCATACTATCATCGGTAGAGGCAATATTAAATACTGTTGGTTTTCAAATTGTCACCCTGTATACAATAATGCCCATCGAGTGCCAAATATATTACTGTACTCCGGGCATTATTGTCTTCATAATGCCCTTGGTGCACACACAAATCAATATTAGTTATAATAGGATTTAAAATTTGTTTTTTAGTATTTATTTTGTTAGTTAAATTTAGATATAAGCCAAAGACTTTATTTTTTAGAATAATATTTTTTTGTATTGAATTTAGAGATACTATGTATAAATGAGTTTCATTGAAATTAACAACTGAATAAAATAAAAATTTTAGAGATACTTATTATTTAGAAGAATATGTAGATCTTTTTTTTTGTTAATTATGATTTATAAATAGAAGAAAATATTTAGATGATAATAAAAAAAATGCTTGTAAATAGTGCAGATATACAGAGAGTTTAGATTTAAGAATGTATCATAGCTTTTATAGCTTTTGCCTTAGGTGAGAGATGCCATAATAGAATAAAGACTTATTGAAGGTAATTTTTGTATTAATGTCTTTTTAGAGAATATACAGGGTGATCTATTAGGCCGAAAACGCTCTCTATCAAGTTTCCTGTCTTTCCTGGATATAATACAGGGTTGTTCACCACATACGACACGGAATATTGTAGCTAAACGATTAGATTTTTACAAATTGTAAGTTTTGGGTTCGTTGAAGGACTATTAGAGCTACAATTTAAAAATATTTTTACAAGATACAGAGTGTCCCAAATAAATAAAAAATATCCAAATTGTATTTTTTTAAATGGAACACCGTGTATATTATTACATTTTTAGTTTCTACGACTAAAATAAAAGTAAATTTGTTTATTACACTTAAACCTTACCGTTCTTGAAATATTTTCAATTTTGTGAAATTGCAGTATAAATTTTAAGGCTTCATTTCTCCGAGAGTATCAAGGTTTTTAATACTAAATATTTATTGAAGTTTATTTATTGATCAGTTATTGGTGTTGCAATAATAAAAATTTTACTACCTTATACAGAGTGTCTCAATATTTATTTTAAATAATTATTAGCTTTAAACGGCCATAACTTGTTTAATTTAAATGGAACACCCTGTATATTTTATGAGAATCAGATGCACAATTTAATTGTCTATCAAATTGTATTATACCATTTATTACCTATCTCTTCAAGTTTCCGTAGAAAATGCATTTTCTTGTAATTTAGAACTCATTTATCAATATAGGTACCCATGGAATACTGACATTTTAGATTATTTTTAAAGATTCCAAACCAAATTTTTAAAGAGTATATTAATAATAATTGCTCCAAATACTAAAAAACTGAATTATGTATGTGTATTAGACAGTGTGGTAAAAAAACTAACACTTTAAAAATGATATTTCATTTTTTGACAAATGCTTATTTATAACAGAGACGTTCATTTTCATAACTTATTATTATATTGATTTCTGATTCAAATCCACATTTAGTTAGAATAATTTATTAACGAACACAATTAAGTATGTAATTAATTAGTATTTGGGCGGAAATACTGGTGGTATATTTAATTAATGGTATACTCTTTTATAAAGATTTAAATAGTTTTCTTTTTGCATACAAATGGGCTAGTAATATTATCGTTTTGCTTAAACGATAATATTACTAGCCTGTACATTTTGTACATTTGTTGTTTAACAATCTAAAATGTCAATATACCATGGGTATATTGAAAAATGAGGTCTAAATTATAAGAAAATGCATTTTCTACGAAAACTTGAAGAGATAGGTAAAAAGTAGTATAATACAATTTGATAGACAATTAAATTGTGCATCTGATTCTCATAAAATATACAGGGTGTTCTATTTAAATTAAACAAGTTATTGCCGTTTAAAGCTAGTAATTATTTAAAATTAATTTTTAGACACTCTGTATAAGGTAGAATAATTTTTATTATTTCAACACAATAACTGATCAATAAATAAACTTCAGTAAATATTTAGTATTAAAAACTTTGATACCCTCGGAGAAATGAAGCCTTAAAATTTATACTGCAATTTCACAAAATTGAAAAAATATTTCAAAAACGGTAAGGTTTAAGTGTAATAAACCTTAATTAAATTTACCTTTATTTTAATCGTAGAAATTAAAAATGCAATAATATACAGGGTGTTCCATTTAAAAAAAATACAACTTTGATATTTTTTACGTATTTGGGTCACTCTGTATCTTGTAAAAATATTTTTAAATTGTAGCTCTAATAGTCCTTCAACGAACCCAAAACTTACAATTTGTGAAAATCTAATCGTTTAGCTACAATACTCCGTGTCGTATGTGGTGAACATCCCTGTATAATAAATATAATAAATGAGTAATTATAGTGAATAGGAAGGTATAAAAATATGTCCTTAAATTAATGTATGCAGTGTTGTAGCAAACATAAGAAAAATCAACTATCAGTTTCAAGTAATTTCTTGGTGCACAGACTTTAAAAAACTACACTGTCAGTGTATAAAAAGATGAAACACCCTGTATATTAAAATATGTGACACTCCAAAAGTTTGACATCATGTATATCCCATATGACACGCTGCAACCCTACATGTTTATAATATGTGTCATCCCTTTTAATAAATAAATCATCATTAGAGTGACAGGAATATCAGCAGATCTTTCATGATAAAATAATTAATTAATTATAAAAATAGAAAAATGATGATAAAAAAAGTAATAAATTTTTGTGATGTAAGAGGAAATGTCACATATTAATAACATATTAATAATTATTTTGAATTAAAATTTTTAAAATACAATATCTAAATTCTAAATTACATAGTTTGAATCACAATATAAAGGTCTTGTATCTTTATATTCTGTTTGTACCATGCAAAGACCATAGATTTTGATACTGGATTGATTGATCGCACACAAAGATCGCACATAATAAAAATGAATTAACTGATCACTTTATAATCCTCGGTATAATGTTAAATATTTATATTTCAACAACAAATTAACATATTTTGTGACATTGCAGTCAGTAGGTGTGTCAGTAGTGTCACTAGTTTAAATCGTAATTTTAAAAATTATTCACCATTTTGTCAAGAATATTCTTAAATATTGTAAAATGTATTTTTTAAAAAAAGTGTAGGTAGGAATTAGAAAATATATAGATTTGTTAAATAATAAATATGTAAAAAACTAGTATACCGGGTGCGTTTCAAAAGTGGCTCATCCCTATAACTTTTTTTTATTTCTTCAGATAAATAAACGAAATTTGGTATTAGTTAAACATAATTAGGATTGATTGACGTATTCAATTGTTTTTGGCCATTTCCTGTTTCACCGGAAATGACTACAACTTTTGATTTTTAAATGGCGTCCTCGGTATATTTCTACTTTATTCGATAGAAAATGGCATTCTTAACAGAATGACATATAGAGTTGCCGCGAGACGAGCCGAGACGAGATAAAAACTTATCTCGTCTCGTCTCGAAATTTCGAGATAAAGCATTATCGAGACGAGACGAGACAATGTCGAGACGAGACGAGATAAGGTCTTATCTCGTCTCGTCTCGTTTTGTCTCGTTTTTTTTCCGACTTGTTTAATATATCTCAATAATGCTTTATATTACCTAAGGGATATTTCCTACAGGATTGAAAAAAATAATTACGATTTTTTTTGAAAATATCAAATATATTTTTTTAATTAAACATTTTTTTGTTTAATTTTTATCAATAAAATATACCAAAATTTTCTTAATCATTATAATAATGCGGCTTGATTTGGTTTTAAAGTTTTCATTTTTTTGTATACCGGGTGCGTCTCAAAAGTGGCTCACCCCTATAACTTTTTATTTTTTCAGATAAATAAACGAGATTTGGTACGTTAGTATGTGACATAAATTAGGATTGATTGACGTATTCAATTGTTTTCGGTCACTTCCTGTTTACCCGGAAATGATTACAACTTTTGATTTTTAAATGGCACCCCGGTATATTTTTACTTTATTGGATAGAAAATGACATTCTGACTAGAGTGACATATCAGATGTCAACTTTTGACATTTTTGCTTAAAAATAAATCGCATTTTAAATTTCAATCTAGAGTGTCATGGCTGTGTTAAAAACACTAATTTTTAATCAAGGAGCCTTGGAAAAATAGACTTGATCGCCTAAAGTTATTCGTGTCTTGTCCTGGCCGGTTAAAAGATGCCCTAATCGTTTTTTAATCATATTTCAATTTTTTCAAAGGGATCAAGAGTGGCTCATTAGCATATTTGGAAAAAGCATTTTTTTACGAATAATTTGATACCACACACTTGGTGTTTCGAGTCAAATTGTCGTTATGAACCGCATGTTCCTGTTCTAATAAATTATATGCGAAAATGTCAAAAGTTGACATATGATATGTCATTCTATTCAGAGTGTCATTTTTTATCGAATAAAGTAAACAAATACCTAGGGTGTCATTTAAAAATCAAAAATTGTAGTCATTTCCGGTGAAACAGGAAGTGACCAAAAACAATTGAATACGTCAATCAATCCTAATTTATGTCATATACTAATGTACCAAATTTCGTTTTTTTATTTGAATAAATAAAAAAGTTAGAAGCCACTTTTGAGGCGGCACCCAAACCATAAACAATTTTTTTTCGGCCACCCTATATACGGACCTCCCTATACACACAAAATAACATTCGCATTTCGTTTGTTTGTTTTCGTTTGAAATTTTCAATGACTTTGGAAAAAACAATGGAAGTAAAGATTAGCTACATAGTAAGATAGATGTTGGACATTGGGCACTAAGTTGGTTCTAAGTTTTCAAATAAATTATATTTATTTAGTTAGTTGGTGGTTATTTATTCTCCATAAGCATGTACCTATTCGAAAACATTACGCAATTTGATATTATATAAATTTTAACCCTATTGTTATTATATTTTGTGTTAACGGTTTTCGAGATATCTCGTCTCGTCTCGGCTCGTCTTGTCTCGAAACATTTTATCTCGTCTCTCGTCTCTCGTCTCGTAATTCGTAAGACAAAATGCTCTCGAAACGAGACAAAATGACTTTGAGACGAGACGAGACGAGACGTCTCGTGTCTCGTATCTCGCGGCATCTCTAATGACATATCCTATGTCAACTTTCGAATATAGTTTATTTGAAATTGCAACATGCGGTTCATAACGACAATTTGGCTCGAAATACCAAGTGTGTGATACCAAATTATTCATAGAAAATGCTTTTTCCAAATATGCTAATGACCCAACCTTGTTCCATTTGAAAAAAAATGAGATATGATTAAAAATACGATTTGGGCATTTTTTAACCAGCCAAGACAAGACACAAAGAAACATTAGACGAAAAAAAATTTTTTTTTCAAGGCTCCTTGATTAAAAATTAGAGTTTTTAACACAGGCACGGCACTCGAGATTGAAATTTAAAATACGATTTTTTAAGCGAAAATGTCAAAAGTTGACAGTTGACATATGATATGTGAACTTTTGACATTAATTTTGAATAAGACGCACCCGGTATATACATTACGCCAGGGTTACCTACTTAATATATATTATAATTAATTAAATAAAATGTGGAACGGGATATGATTTGACGTTTGCTATTTAATTTTATGTGGCTTTTAGCTGTGTACCAAGTCACCTTTTGAACATTTTTGTTAATAACAGAAAATTAAATGAAAATATTGTACATACAGTTTTTATTATAAATTATTTAAATTTTTTGAAACATTTTGGTTTATGTTAGTTAAATATGTATTCACCATTTTATCAAGAAAAAATCTGTTGTCTGTAAATTAACACAAAATTTATTGTTAAAATTTTCTATTTTTTTGAAGTATGTAAAGTACAGGGTGGGTCAAATTAGACGCTTTTAAATGGAAACACCCGTTTCTATAGGAGATAGACAGAAACTAATATCGGTGTCTGGAGCTCAATTTTTATCAAAAACATGATAGTGAAAACCGCATATCGATATCTGTTATCGTTTCGGAGTTACGGAGTATTTTTCAAAAATATGCATTTTTAACAAATCGCTGTAACTTTTTTGCTATGGGAAATTTTGTATTTTTATGAAAACATTTTCAAATCACCTTTTTACGTAGAATTTAATGGTTTAAGTATAATTTTTTTAAAACTAATAATTTAAGAATTATCAACAGAAAATTTGATTTTTTATATGGGACACCCTGTATATTTTTAATTTATTGAAAAGAAGTTAAAATTACCTTTCCAAAAATATAACACACTTGATATTTTGCTCGATTCCTCTTCGAGATATAGAGTATATACAAATTCGTCCGTTTTAAATAAGTAGGCTTTGAACGGCACCGGCTGTAATGCAAAAAAATGTAGCTGTGAGCATCAATTAAAACGAAAATAATATTTGCTATGAGAGATTCAGAAATTTATAACAATTTAAAATATATTTAACCAACACCAACAAATTTAAACTATATCTAGTTACAATAAAAATAAATAGCAAACCAAGACATGAGATTTTGCTACAAGTGTTCAACATATCGACCGTCTTCTGTTATGGACAGACGGGGCAGTTTTTGAACATTTCTCGCGGAATTCATTAACTCAGTGGGGGTGAAAGATACCCTCTCATAACTGCTAAGTATTTCTAATTCTTGTCTAGATTATACGGAAGAATAAGGAATCTTTATTCCGCAAATATATCCATAGGATTAGATCCATGGGTAAGTCAGGTGGTCTCGACGGCCAACGGCTGGGATCTTGGTTAGCTATTCAATTATTCTTGAAATTGGCTGCAAAAATTTGCTGATAACTTCAGCGTTCAGAGGCGGTGCGTCGTCTTGCTGGAAAAATATGTTTTCGAGTTCCATTAAGGGCATATCATCAATACGGGGTCCAAAGCCTACTAGTTAAAAGTGGTGAACTTTTAAAAATTCTGTATTTCTGTATTCTGTATTCTGTATTCTGTATTCTTTTATTTTCTGTAACAAAATATCAAGTGTGCTATATTTTTGGAAAGGTAATTTTAAATTCTTTTCAGTTAATTAAAAATATAGAGGGTGTCCGAAATAAAAAATCAATTTTTCTGTTGATAACTCTTAAATTATTAATTTTAAAAAAATTATACTTAAACCATTATATTCTACGTAAAAAGGTGCTTTGGAAATGTTTTCATAGAAATACAAAATTTTCCATAGCAAAAAAGTTAAAGCGATTTGTTAAAAATGCACATTTTTGAAAAACACCCCGTAACTCCTAAACGGTAACAGATATTGATGTGCGGTTTTCACCATCATGTTTTTGATGAAAATTGAGCTCCAGATACCGATATTAGTTTTCGTCTATCTCCTATAGAAAAGGGTGTTTCAATTTAAAAGCGTCGAATTTGACCCACCCTGTACATTGCCTGTTTTTAACAGTTTTCTAAAAGATACAAATCTGAGTTTTATAAAAGTTAAGAACTTATAATACAAATACAGTAAAAATTGTTAAAAAAAACTTTTAAAAAAAGTTTTATCGGTATTTCGCCACTTGTAAGAAAATCTACAAAATAAAATAGTTATTTTTTTGCAAACTGTCAGCAAACTTGTCAGCAGTGATTTACTAATAAACAAATTTGCCAACAAAGAACACAAAAAACTATTTAAAAGATCTAAATGCAACTATTCAGGAACAGTTTAGTTTTTTTTTCAACAGATACATCTATAAAAACCGTTGACGTTCTGTCAAAATTACATTATAAACGAAATTAACCTTGTATTTTTATTTCTACATAATTCAAAAATCTCTACAAGCCTCAAAGACCAAATTATATAAAAAAACTGACAGGGGCGCATCTGATCATCATAATATTAAAAGCAGCTGAAATTTCTAAACACAACAACACACAGTATAATTCATATAATTAAATAATGATCCAGTCGTGTGGCCAGCGTGAGTTACCAATTTTTTGTTGTTAATTTTTGGCCAGTGCTAGTTTTTCAAAACGCTTTTGGTATCACCCGCTCCTATAATTATGGGTCTTCTTTAACACCTGGACAGAAAAAAAATGTATTATAGCGGAGGGTGAACATCACCGTGATGATAGTTTACGTTGCGTGATGTTATCGACACCACGATAATGATCTGTATTTTTAGTTAATTACTCTGTGAAATATTATTAAATTTTATATACCGGGTGTTTAAATTCGAATGCTTCAAAAAAATGCTTGAATTTTTTAGCGCGTGTCTTATGTGTTTGTGTTAAATTGTGTTTATGAGCTTTGCAGTTGTTTTACAAAATACAATATGGATATTCATGTACTTTATTAAAAACCTATAATTTTGTAAAACATTTTTTTTAAACAGATATTTTTTATTACAAAACAATTAACGTAAACCTTTCACAATTTCTATGTTTACGATTCGCACTTATTTTATAAAATTTAATATTTATTTGTCGTCTCAGATACTGGTTTTTGTCAAGCCCTGGGATTGTAACTATAATCTTCAATTATTGGGCTCATCGACAGGCAATTTTAACACCAGTTATGCAATATACAGGGTGGTCCGAACTGTATTCCGGAAACTTCGGCAGCATATTCTGCAGATAAAAATAAGTAAAACAGTTCGTATAAAAATGTATGTCCTAAATATCTAGTTTTGAAGATACAGGGTGTAGAAGTTTCATTTTTATTTCGATTTTTTCTAAATAATTTATGAAGTAACGTCAATATTTGGATGAAAATTGATGTCTGGGAGTTTTATGACATAATAAATTTGCTTTTGATGTCAATATGAATCTTATTTGTATAGGGCGCAACCCACATGTGTTTTAACTGATTTAAAGAGTAATAACTTTTTGTCCGTACCTGTATAAAACCATTGAGTAAAAAAATATACATTTCCGTGACATTTTACGTAAAAAATGTCTCTTGGTAAAAATCGCTACGGGCAACCGTTCTCAAGATATTTAGAATGGAAACAGTCAATAATATTGACAAAAAAAACCGTATATAGTTATTTGATTGAAATAATAAATTTGGTAAATTTTTATTTTTTTAAATTAATCATAAATTTTTCTGCGAAAAATATTGAACAGTTTCTGTTAAATCTTTGGTACAAAAATATTTTAAATTTATGATTTCAGTTTAATAACTATTTAGTCAACATAATATGTTTAATTTATGTCAATAATGACAGGTATTGATAATTTCGATTCCAAATATCTCGAGAACCATTACTAGTAACGATTTTTACCAAGAGATTATTTTTACCTAAAAAACATCGTAAATGTATATTTTTTACTCAGTAGTTTATACAGGTACGGCCGAAAAGTTATTACTTTTCAAACCAGTTAAAAATATGTAGGTGGCGCCCTCTACAAGTCGGAGTCATATTGATATCAAAATTAAATTTCTCATGTCAAAAAACTCCCAGGCACCAATTTTTATCCAAATAAAGAGAAAATCGAAATAAAAATGAAACTGCTACACCCTGTATCTCCTAAACTAAGCATTTTAGGACAAACATTTATACGAACTTTTTTACTAATTTTTATCTGCATAATATGCTGCTGAAGTTTCAGGAATACAGTTCGGACCACCCCGTATAGTGCGTTACGCAAAATAATATATGACATAATTTGATATTTAATATTAGTATTTTAATAAAGCACGCTTTTAGATGTTTCAAAAAACTTTTAATAAGAGTAACTTTAACTCTACATATATGTTTCGGCTTGTTAGGCCTTTTTCAAGAGTTTTTTAAGAACTAATCGTCTAACTACACTGTAACTATATATATATTTGCTATGGGGGTGGGTTCAGAGAGTTTACAATAGGGGTAATAAAAAATATGTTTAAAAATCCTTAATAATATTTAACTCTTTTTTAAAATTCTCTGGGCTCAGTGGAAACATTACTAATCTATGAATTAAACTATGAAAGGGTGACATTTTGATTTGCCAGGATTGGTGTGATTGACTATGTATTACAGTGTCTGTGGTAGTGGGTTTTCTGTAAATATCAAATTGTAATCTATTAGACTGTTTTATAATTGTAACATCAAGAAAATTGATGGTATTAATACCTTTTTCAATAGTAAATTGTATTCTCAGGTTAATTGAATTTAATAATGTTAAAAAAACTGTTTAAATTTCTCTCTGGTGCCTGACCAAATACAAAAATGTCATCTACATATCTTGCCCAATAATTTATTTTTGATATTAAACTACTCTTGTTTTAAATAGCTTCTTTTCAAAATCTGCCATAAATATTTCTGCGAATAACGGTGAAATTGGGGAACCCATCGGTAACCCATCTTTCTGTTTAAATATTTCATTGTTATACTGAAAATAGTTTTGTTCTAAACAAGTTTCAATTATTGTTATTAAATCTGATTTTACTATTATATTAAGATTAGATTTATCAATTAGTTCATAAATAATAGAGGACAATTCATGGGTTGGGATAGAAGTGAACAGGCTTTTGACATCGAAAGAAACGAGTGTTGCATTATGTGGAACTTCAATATTTTTCAAATTATCTAGCAACTCAAAAGAATTCTTTATGGCAAATTTTGATTGAAAATTGATCATGGAAGGAAGTGTTTTAGCTAGTATTTGACATAATTTATAAGAGGGAGCATTTATGTACGAGACGACTGGTCTAACTGGATTATTCTCGAGATTTAAATAATAAAGACAAAACTAATGTCAAAAATAAGTCGGGTGTATATAGGGTGGATTGCAATGATTGTGATGCCGTGTACATAGGCCAAACAGGTAGAAATTTAAATATAAGGATTTAAGAACATGTAAAGTCTATTAATAATCTCCAGCATAGTTCTGGTCTTGCAACTCATTGTATAGTAAATAGTCACAAAATTAATGAAAACTCAATTAAGTTACTACACAGAGAAACAAAAGGTAGACGCTTAAATTACATTGAACAGTTAGAAATACTAAAATCTGTTAAAAACGAAAATAATGTTAACGACGAACAAGGATTTCTAAACACATTTTTTATTACCCCTATTGTAAACTCTCTGAACCCACCCCCATAGCAAATATATATATAGTTACAGTGTAGTTAGACGATTAGTTCTTAAAAAACTCTTGAAAAAGGCCTAACAAGCCGAAACATATCTGTAGAGTTAAAGTTACTCTTATTAAAAGTTTTTTGGAACATCTAAAAGCGTGCTTTATTAAAATACTAATATTTCAACGATGTTTCACAAGGAACCAACCACAGCTTCAGTACAATTTATTGATATTTAAGTTAATTTTTGTACTTAACTGGAAATTAACCAAGAAATCTTCTACTAAAAAACTAAAATTGTTATGAGAACTTTTAACGGAATTCCTATTGTTTGGGGTTCTTTACTACCATGAAAACCATAAAAAAAACAATGGAATAGAATAAAACTGTTGACGGTTAAACTTGAGTGATTACTACTGAAAGGAAATGTCTGATTTCTTCGTTCTTTATAGGTGTATAAAGATTTTCTGGTCTGATAACGATCGAAGAAATCGTTAAAAATGCGGTCGGGCAGTTAGTACACAATTAACCCTCTTTCATAAGGGCTCGGGGTTTTTCAGCCCTTTGGCTTATCTGTTAAATGGGCCAGGAGATGTAGAAAAAAACACACGGTATTACAAGATGTTTAAATAGTAAAATGTCAGAATTCTGTTCAAGCTTGATTTGGATAAGTGGAATTATTGAAATTAGTCTTGTAACTTTCTGTCTTGATTAAATATCACGAGACTGAAATCATAAATTTGAAATATGTTTGTACCAAAAGTTCAACAGAACATTTTTTCCAAGAAAAAATTATGATTAATTTAAATAAAATAAAAAGTTCCGAAATTTATTTTTTTAGTCAAATAACTATCTACTCAACATGTTTATTTTTTGTCAATAATGACATGTATTCAGGGGCGTAGATAGGTGTATGCTATGGGGGTGGTACTATGATTAAGTCGCAAAAAAATCACCGTCGGAATTTTTTTGTCGAATTAAAACGACGGCGATTTTTTTGTCTTCAAAAAGATATAAAAACATAACACAAAAATTAAAATATAGATTTGTAAATAACATAAACAAAAATGAAACAACGACGTTTATTAGTTAATTTTCTATAAACTATAAATAAAAAACTCTAAACTATCAAAAAAAAACTATAAAAGCTATAAATAAAACTACAAAACAAAATCAAGTTTTCTAGTACGCTGTTTGGAAAACCTATCAATAACAGCATCAACATTTTTTTCAATATCTTTATGGATATTGATTAGAGTTAACCCCACTAATCTGTCCTGGCCAATAAGAACACTTTGTATGCTTTTAATTAGGTCGAACATATTATAAACGATAAATCAACATAATTAAAAGCATACAAAGTGTTCTTATATGTCGGATATTAATTAAAAAAAATCCTTTCATAGTCAATGACTATTTCAATTCTCGTATCTCGTCAAGCGTCAGGGGGGGGGTACTGTCCCCCAGTACCCCCCCCCCTTATCTACGCCCTTGCATGTATTGACTGTTTCTATTCTAAATATCTTGAAAACGGTTGCTCGTAGCGATTTTTACCAAAAGATATTTTTTACGTAAAAAATCACGGAAATGTATATTTTTTCACTCGGTAGTTTTATACAAGTACAAACGAAAAGTTATTACTCTTCAAAACAGTTAAAACACATGTAGGTGGTGCCTCCTACAAATAGGAGTAATATTGACATCGGGGGCGGGAAAGTAAAATAGCAAAAGCGGTTCCACCGTTTCCACGGAAATTTCAATAAAACAGTTCCAGCCTCAGATGCTAGGTGGTAGTGCAATTAATTTTTAGGTTAAGAAGCTGCTACTAGTTATTGCCAGATGGCGTTAAATCAGAATTTTTTTTGTAGTTTCCATAGTTCCCAACGGCCATTGTCATACTATTGTTAAATTCTCAAAAAATATTGTCGTTGTCATAGCGTCCATCATAATATTATCAAATGATTATCAAAACGTTTTTCAAACTATAATTTGTTATATATGTGTTTTAATTAGACAATTCCTTTTGTTTGTGGCCCTAAAAATATAATGTAAGTCTTTTATTTTTGCCATCATTTAAGTACCTATTTATATTTACTTCATTTACAAAACTTTGAGCGTATTACGTTGGTCTTGTTTTATTATAATAAACGATGTTTAAATATTTTACTTATAAATAAAAACTTTAAATAATAAATAATATTTACACATGTTTGGCTTTAATTTTATTTAATAATTGTATAAATTATACTGTTAAATCTTATTTTTTACACATCACAACGATACTTGTTATTAGTATTGTTGAATTTGTGTAAAAAATAAGATTTAATAATCAAATTAAATTATTTTAGAGTAAAATTCAATAAATACGTTCATTTAAAAAGCCCGCGGTTCGATCCATTTAAAACAAGCCCTACTCAATAGATGGCGCCACTTCTGTAGGACCATTTTTCAGTATGGCAGAGTCCATTCTTTTTCTAGCTAGGTATATTCTTTGATTGACATCAAAATCAAATTTCTCATGTCAAAAAAGTCCCAGACACCAATTTTCATCCAAATATTGATGTTACTTCTAAAATTATTTGGAAAAAATCGAAATAAAAATGAAACTTCTACACCCTGTATCACCGAAACTAAGCATTTTAGAACATACATTTATACCACAGATTATACAGATTATAAACTTTGTTTTTTCTTTATTGTTTTTCGTGGTTCCAATTTTCGGAATCGGATACTAGTTAGGTTACTAGTTTGAGCACATAGCACGCCCACTTATGGCCTCTAAAATTGTGCACAGCGCCTGACCGGCACAGTTATTAGAGAGATATCGGAAAACCGAATAGCGTCATGCAGTATTTACGCGTACCTTATCATGGTTACGATATGCGCGAGGAATTTTTAACGCAACACCCGCTAATAACGTTACCGCCTGACGTAATTTGCGGATCAATTACACCAAGCGCTATTTCTAAATAACGTTTAAAAATTGCTTCAATGGGCATGTGCGGGTATTTACAACCTGGGCCGGCCGGCGAGATTTTATTTTAGGTTATGTTTGAATTGTTTTGAATTATTACTTTAGTTTTATTAGGTAATCTGATATTTAAGTAGCTCGGATTAGTTTTAATTAAATAAATATGGCCCAAAATATGGATTCCTCACCTCTTCCAATCTTAAAGAACCTATAAAGAGGTTTAGGTTTACAGCAGATGACAACTTAGCCCTTCTAAGAGAATTTGTTGCTTGTTGCCCTAAACCCACTGGCAGACGTTGAACAATAAAGCACTGGAAATAAGCACTTTAGCACTTTAGTTTTAAAATACCTAGTAAACAAAACAATTTCAAAGTTTTAAATTCAAAGTTAGGTTAAGTTTGAATAGCGGACGCGACGCGAATAGAATTCTTTCCGATCCGATAACTATAAATGAAGAGAGTTAATACCACCTCACGTAAAGGAAATAACACCTAGCCTTATTAACGTCTATGCACGCTATTCGGTTTAGCGATATCTCTCTATTACGCTGTTTATTGTTATTTTACGCGAGTTTATTTTTGCGCACAGGAAATTTTACTCGTTTGCACATCGTCATTAAAAACAATTTTCGTACCACGAATTAGGGACAAGATTTTTATCTGTATACTTATAGGATACCTAATCTATGTTTATACGAACTTTTTTACCTATTTTTATCAGCAGAATTTGCTGCCGAAGTTTCCGGAATACAATTTGGACCACCCTGTACATAATGTTAGTATGAGCATGTCGCTACTGTCTAAAAATATTATTCTCGATTTAAACAGTAAAGAACACCTTTTCATGCTCTCCATCCCTCCGAAAATCGAACTCTAAAAAAACTAATTACTAAGCAAACGTCACAGTACGCCTGCAACGTGAAAAAAACTAAACCAAACAGCCCTTAATTCACCTTTAAATTGCCGTAAAGTCCTTCTTTTCACCCTTGGTCGCCCAAAACCAATTTCAAGCTAAAGACAATTTCCTTTGGGAGGTGTAAAACAAAGGAAACGATGTTTACTCGGCCGGCAAATAGATTTTGTCGATTCTTTTCGATGTCTGACAGACGTAGTCACTGAAATTGCCTGGTGGATTAAGGGCAGTAAGGTTGCGGAACGAATGGGAAAATCTTGTGCCTTACCACACCGGGGTGCCTTCGAAATTGGCGGTACCATCTGCTCTGGTTTCACGGTTACGTAGTTTTAAGCCTTTCTTGAGGGTTTTCTTTGAAAATCTGAGACTTTTGTATTTATTTTATTACATTTAAAATGGTCAAACTTTGATTATGTATACCGTTCGATTTAAGAAAAAATATAATCTACAGTATGTCCCCAGATTATATTTGGCGCAGAAAAGAAATTTACATTAAAATTAATAAAGTAAGTAATATAGTAAAATTTACATTAAAAGCATTTTACATTATTACATTTACATTAAAAGCATTTTACAAATTAAATTTTTAAAATTAATGTTCAAATTTGGCGCGTGGACGATATAGGTCCTCGACAAGGATAGATTGAGTAGCAGCACAGCGTGTGCAATAAAAAAAGAAGATAAATGGAAGTCGTTGATATGTTTGTGACAGTTTCCATAGTGATTTACTTATCCACGTACAGTACGTCTGTCCGTTCTGTAGCTACGGGGTATCCGTGAGAGGGGAAACGATATTATCTCCATGTTTTTCGTAAAAAATTAGACGACGTGTCCCATCAATAAAAATTCGACAAATTTGCAAATAGCCAATAAAATGAATGGGGGGAGCGATTTGCGGTGACGTACTCGTCAAGTCGACGTATAAAATATATTGCTGTTTATTTAAATGTTTTTTGTCCGCATTCCTTTCATAGACACAGATCCAGCAGACGTACTGTAAGTATATATGATCTAGGATGGAAACCCATTTAAAAATGAACTAAGATAACTAAGGTAATTAATTTGTAAAAAGGATGTTGCATTTTCTGTCATTTTTTGGATATCATATTATATGTCCAAATCGCTGTAAAAAAACAATAATCCACAAGATAATTAGACTTTAATTAACTCTTGCACCATATAATCGTACTTTCTCTTATTCTTGAAGGCCACTAAATTATACTTTATCTTCTCCTCTAATGGTCTACCATTAGTGTAATCTCGGTGTCTGCAAAGCTTGAGCAAATAAACCATTGTTATGCTGTCTCGGAGACATTGGTTTCTATGCTGGCAAGACCGGTAGTCGCAGGTAAATAAACAGAAAATTTTATTGTTCGGCTCGATCATTAGTCCCGATGACTCCCGATCGTTAAATTATTATTTATAGACATACGTTCAAAAAGATAATTGTTCGTTAAGAACGGTTTTATGGATGTCTGATTCGGATGGAAGTGTGGATAATCTTGTGAATTGGTATCATATACAGGGTGAGTTTCCTACGATGTTCTCCATGGGTATCTTGGAAACTACTGGAGATAGAGAGTCGGTTAAATGGGGAAAGAATTGCAGTTTTGTGGGGTCATAAATATGTGCCTTTCAGATTTTTGAAGAAGTTCATGGCTTACTAGATATTTCGAAAAAAACAAATTTTTGCTATTTTAAAAATTGTCCCTAATTCCATTATAATCTATTTTAGACAAAAAGTTTTCAGATAAAAGTTGTAGATAATCACATCCTTAATGAGATTGTGTCCTTCGTTTTTTTCTAAAGCTTGTCATTTTTGAGATATGACACAAACATATGTTTTTTTAAATGTAAACCATAGTTGGCCATGACTTCATAAAAAGCGCCATTTTTAAGCTTTTCTAGTGATATAAGCTATAATATCTTTTCTTCGAAAAATTACTGAGTTATAGCCAATTCTTATAATTTTTAAACAATTTCACTTAGTTAGCCATGGAAACAAGTTCAATCGCCGTTGCTCTCAGAAATGTGAAGCTGTCACATCCAAACTTTGTAAATTAAAATAAACAAAAATTGTAAATATGAATTTTTCAAATGAAGTATAACGTGTAGATACTCGCGCATCAATAGAGTGGTTCCAACATGACTTTCACTATGACACACCACCCCCCACCCCCCCCCCATAATGAAAGAAATCATAACAGAATAAGAAAACCATGCAATCTAAGTGAAATTAATCAAGAAAGATAAGAATTGGCTATAACTAAATTTAACTTTTCTAACATGTCTTGAAAACCATTCTCTAAAAAACGTAACATTCACCGGTCAACGTATTCTCGAAAATGTATGGTCAAGAAAAGTTGAACCGATAATCCTACACGCTTTTCTTCATTTGAAAAATTCATATTTACAACTTCTGTTTATTTTAATTTACAAAGTTTATATGTGACAGCTTCACATTTATGAGAACAAAGACGATTGAACTTGTTTCCATAGCTAACTAAGTGTTTTTTAAAAATGATAAGAATTGGCTATAAGTCAGTAATTTTTCGAAGAAAAGATATTATAGCTTATATCACTAAAACGCTTAAAAAATTGCGCTTTTTATGAAGTGGAAATATGCCGAAGCATTTAAAGAGTCGAAGCAAACAGCGTGCAGCTTCCTCAGTAAAAGCCCCTACAGATGGACGTTTTTGTACGCGTTTATGTAAGCGCGTTCAAAAACGTGCACACAAGAACGTGCACTAGCACTGCATACAGATGTACATACAAAATCTGACAATCCAACGAAGTGGTTGAGTTAGCATTGGCAGCAGTGGCTTGCACTGTAGTGCTTCAAACGAAAGTTAAAAAAAAACTAACTTAATCTAAATAAATAAACTTCCTAACTGCGCCGTATGGGGTGTAAAGAGTGGCTTCTTCAACGCCAAAGGTTTGGTCATAGTACCAAAGTGAAGGAACATACACTTCATCCGCTCCCGAACCAGATCTCTTGGAGTTTGCTTTTTATGTTCCCTTCCTCCAAGTCCTCCCAAATCCTCCCCGAAGACTGTTATGTTTAGTTATAACTGAAGCCTTAGCGTTTGGCTGAACAACTTGTAGCTTCTTAACCAGCTTTGCGTAAGCCTCGTTTTTTTAGTTTTATCTAAATATTGTTTGGATTTTACTTGCCAAAGACATGGCATTTCTTTGTACAATTCAATAAATTCCCGCAGAAATTCACGGGATAGTGTTCTACAATCAGACATTTCTACTATTGCGTTGTGCACGCACAGTTCACATCCACACGTTGAGACTTGCAAGAAAATCCTGCGTGCACGTACAAAATTTCTGTCGTCGACAGAAATCATGAGCGTCGTTCAAAACGAATGTGCAATCAAAAACGTGACGTTTCTGTGCATACGCATTGAAGTTTTTGTATGCACGTTTTTGAACGCACGTACATAAACGCGTACAAAAACGTTCGTCTGTAGGGGCCTTAAGAGGCAACAAAATAATGAGATTTTCGAATGTCCGGAGTGCGGAAAAGAGATAACATCACGTATCGGGCTTTTCAGTCACAGAAAATCTCATGAAAGAAAACGCCTTACGTAACCATCTTCTGATGCGTGTCAAATACTCGTTAACGAGTAATGGCAGTAAGTAAGTACCTAATGAGATAAGACCATAAAAACTAAAAATTATTTCTTATTTTACACAAAATAACTTTTCTTGCGAAATACCCGTAATATGCTTTTTCAAGAAATTATACGTTTTGTTCAACACAAACTGTAAATAAATAACATACTTTTTATTAAACAATGGTTTTGTTTTATAATCAGTGCAGAAAGAAGTGCGGACAGGAATGATTACAATGTAAATGGAGTAGCGGAGATTGTGTTGATGACACCGTCAGTTACAGACACCAACCAGGTCGACCGATTGCGGAAGTTGTTTTTTGTCGCCGCGTATTGTTTGGTTTAATGAGAAAACATCGTGGCAGAACACAAGCGTATCATTCCATTGAATTAATGTAAAAGAAAAAACGAATATTATAAGTCTAAGCAAAATTACTGAACGTAATAGTGTTAGTCAAGGTATAGAGAGAGCCTTTAATTTTAATTAACTTATTACTATAGTTTAACTTAATGATAACCAGGTTATCAGTATCTATATCTCTACTCATAAACCAGAAACCCCATAAAACCCACAAAAATGGGACACCCTGTACATCTAGCAATCGCCAGTCGATATAAAAATAGATTCACACACAATAGTCTTAAAAATGGAAGGAAAGACAATATTGTCTTCATATTTGTGAAGAAATACATGTCCATATTTATGTAATCGTAGCGACAAAAATAAAAAATTAGAAATAGTGTGCATGTTGCGTTTACAAAAATATCTGAAGAAATGGGGATTGACATCAACGTTTAATTAGTATATCATATTTCATAGTTTCGATATAAATAACATAATAAACTTTACTCTATTGTTGACTCGCTTTGTACATTCATATTGATATACCTTGTACGTGATACTGAAATATTCGGATTTATTAAAAAAAAATTATATTATTAAAATTCAATGTTTATTTTTGACACGACAAAGAACTGCAGTTTTATAAAATGAAAAATATGCGCCTTTCGGATTTTTTAAAAATTTTAGAGGTTACTAGATATTCCGTAATAAACATAAAGCTGCTATATTAAAAATATTTTAAGGTGTGTTGTTGCATAATCGACTAATTTCCAAGCATCGAATGAGACGAAGGAACGAAGCGAAGGGACAAAGGAATGACGTGAAGTAACGCGACAAAGGGACAAGTCATGATTGTAGAAAACCCTGTCTTTTAATTTCCAAAATGCACTTTGAGGCGCTGCTAATTCTGTGCTGAATTTCAGAGTCGAAATTGGCCTTTTCCGAAATCAAATTCATTTTTATGGTTTTTTTTTCAGAAATAATTTTACTACAAACTTCGTTACTTTAGTTATGTTTTCGGATCATTATTATTGGATATAATCTGTAACGCCACTGATTAATTCCGACTTTCCACACACCGGCATTACATCGGGGGAGTGAATTCCGAACACAGGATGTGTATTACCGGTACCGCACTCTCTATACGGTACGGTACGCGTCGAGGGTCCATTTCGACACACATGGCTTCGTGGGACCGTTGGAAATCCCATTTCGCCAGCGGCTCTGTCACGGTGAGTACCGTGCAACCCCGACGTCGACGAGTGTGTGTTCTGGTCGGCGATCAGATTAGGAAAAAACGGTTAAATCTGGACTGAGTGTTCGTTGGCTTCTTCCTGTTTGTTTTTTTTACTGTAACTCGGTTTTGAAGCGTATTGGAGGGTTCCGTATCAAGACTATATTTTTTATGATTTAAATACAAACATATAGTTTTCAGATTTTTTCCTATACTTGTAGTATAAAACTGTATTGCAACGTCCACCTCCATTTACTTCATGCTTTCATGCAGACGCGGCTTGATGTGACAATGACGGTACGTTATAGTGAGAATCGCGCCTAAAGCGGCCCATACATTATCAAACAAATTGCGCAACAAAGCGATGCGCAACACTGCGTTGCACAACTGATTCAGCGGTCCATACACTATCAAACAAGTTGCGCAACAAAGCGATGCGCAACGTTCCGTTCCACAACTGCATCACCCATGCACTTAGTAAAATTTTGATCAAACTTTTTATTAAAAGTTGTGCATTGTTTGAGAAACAATCATGTCCTCAATTGCCACTGCGTCAATTATTATCGTATATACCCTAGATGATGTCGATGATACCAAAAAACGAAAAAGAAAACAAAGAATTTGGATGAACGAAATAAAATATTGCACAACGAAGCGCAACACACACATACACTACACAACGCGTTGCGCAAACAGTCGTGTTGCACAAAAGAATGCCGCGCCCTTTCTTATTCAAAGTTCATTAAAACACAAAGTTTACTTAATCTGAATGAGTTGCATAGAGGCCACTAGCTTTTTAATTTTAACAGCCGGGTGGTCGGGGTTCAAAGATATTAATAAAAGGGCGCCACGAGATTATACTCTATGAACTCGGCATAAAAGATGTTACTATTAAGTAGACTTCAACACTAACCTCGAACTGTTGAGTGCAACTACCATGAACTTCAAATATTACTATAATTCGTTAAACTTAAGTGACTCTAACTTAACTATGAGACTAGACTGTAAATAATACTACTAAAAATATTTAAGCAATTTATTAAAATATCAAAAAGTTTATATTTAAAGAAATGAAATTGAAGTTAAATGAAATGTAAAGTTAAATGAAATTTAAATCAATAAGTACTAAACCTATGACGTCAAACACCCTTATCTAACTTAATTCTAGATACAAACAGGGTGGTTTACATAAAGCAAATCTAAATCTAAACAGTCTTACTCTAATCGATGTACAATCTTGAAACAACTCGGAAGTTCCTCCGGCTGAGCTACAGTGTATAGCTACAGGGTGGCTACGGCGGTGCACAGCAGCTCGGTGTACTGTCACTGGAGCCCACGGATGTCAGCAGACGTACGGATGCCGGCCAGGTGTAGGACTTGAAAGAGGTGAACATAAAAAACCCTAAATAATATTGGTTGTCTTAGAAAAGTGCCTCAATTATAGAACAAGGACTAGCACAACGTGTAGGAGTTAATAAAGGTAATAAAGAAGGACTAATCAAATCTGAACTTTACCTCAACGAGGGTTTATGATGTCCAACGGGTAACTCTACACACGGGCAACAGGAACGGATGGAATTCTGGACTGTTCTGTGCTGTACGGTCTGGATCGGTCTTCTTGCTCTACAATTACGAACAACCAAATAAGACTTAAGAAAGATAACACTCAACTAATCTTTCTACACCACGTGGGCGTGGAAAAGTCGAAAACCAGTCAACAATACGAATAAAAATCAGTTGAGCATTGACTTAGACTAGGCAGAAGAATTATAGCATACCTTGAAACTATCGGGGACTTCTTGGGCACGTGGAATCGGAATATCGGTCGGAAAAATTTGGCTATTTAATCACTTATGCTGGATTCAGAGTTCCGTAGCCGTAAGACGTAAGCCGTATCGTTAGCCGTAAGACTTAAGACGCAGGGAAAGCAATTCATAGTTGCCGTAAGACGTAACGATAACTTCATCGTAAGCGTGCGCATTACCGTTTTTAATAGGTTATGTTGTTGTTTGGGCTGTGAATGTTGTGAATAAAACTATAATACTCCTTATTTATTTTGTTATTATTAATTTAATTGAACTAAAATGGACACGGACAATACTATTTTCGTTGCCGAAGTGAAATATATTATAAAAGTTGTAGAAATGGCTACCGAGTACCACCGAACCTAGCCGACAACACCCGATTCGATAAGACGTAACGTAAGAATTTAAATTGGTTCATTTCTTACGTCTTACGGCATACGGCTTACGGCATACGGTGATCTATGAACGCAATCATATGATTGTGAAGGTCGATATCCCTTACGTCTTAACGATACGGCTTACGTCTTACGGCTACGGAACTCTGAATCCAGCATTACGGAAATTGGTCGGTGGTCCATACAAATCAACAAAATCCAACCACGTCTCTAACCAAATGTGTTTCGGAAGCCTTAATCCTTCTTTACGAAGACCTGCTATTCACCCACAGGGAATGCTTCACGAAACGGCAGCCAGTTCTTCACGACGACACTCTTCAGCAGGGGAGTACACAAGAAGTGATGCAAGGATTCGATTTCCTTCACAAAATCAGATTTCAACCGGAAATCTCCCTCCAGGATATAGATAGAGAACTATATATCTCGACTAGTCCAACTCACAAAAAAGGCATAAATAAAAAACGACGTTCTAGAATATTTTTCATTGTCATATTTCATATCCGGTCAATGAACGAACTTATTCACAAATTCCCACCATTAAATGAACGAATTGCACACTGCGATCCACATCAAAAATAACCAATTTAACTACGAAATTTTATCTGATAATTATAAAATTTCAATAACCAAAACAAAGGATAAATAAATCCAAAAACATCTGATTTGATCTGACAGTGACAAATGACAAGAGATGACCAAAGATAAAAAGAGGTCGACAAAAATTCTAATGCTGGGCGGCATCCAGTGATAATATTCTGTGGCTCTACCCGCGTATATCGGGTTGCATAATTGTAAAATTTAAATAAAATAATATTTAACAATAAAATTATAGTAAACATGATGCAAAAATAATAGCTATTTGCGATATTTTATGAGCTAGCACACAGAGGTCGTTGCGAGGAAATTTGACTGTTACAAGAATTCAAACATTCTTGAAACTCATCAAACAATTGCGCAACACATCAAACACTACCATACATTGGCAACTCGTTGCGCAACAGCCTGCGTTGCGCAATTTGTTTGATAATGTATGGGCCGCTTAAAGCTGTATCTTCATATTTTGTCCCTTTTTAATCTTCTCGATACGATAAACGCTATTTTATTCACAATTAAAAAAATTGGCGCCGGGTGGCACGTATAGCCGCCCATACTAAAATACGTTAATAAAAAGTTGGTAGGTAGTTCTTTTAGTTTCAATTATCTCAAAAACTGCGACTTTGACTGATTTTGATGTTATTACAAATTTTGCTGCAAATATTATTCCTAATCTTAAATTGAAAACCGCGTTTCGCTAGCTACTGTAATTTTGGAGTTACGATTTTTTTAAAATTTTAATACCCTCCCATGCCCCCTTACCAACCCTCCACCCCCACCAAAATCTAATGGCCAGATTCTCGGGTACTACAGTATTTTTGTGCCAAATTTAGTTAAAATCGGTTTAGCGGTTTTTGAGTTATCGTGTTACAGACAGACAGACAGACACCATGAAAATATTTTGTATTTAGGTCGGGGTTGGGGTTGACCCAAATAACTCATTTTGAGTGAAATTAAAAAATATGGTCGGCTAAAAAATTAAAATAAAAATAAAATTAATAAATTACTTATTTAATGTAATTTACTAACACTGCTGTGCTTACGGTGCTACCTACAGCAAATTCCCCCCAAAAACAATTATATTTAAGATATACAGGGTGTGCAAAAACATGTGCCATCTCTCGTGGGCAGATTCCTCAAGTAAAAATAAAATTTATTTTTCATTTCAACGTATAGGTCCGATTCCGCTTTGTATTCTAGCTACAGGATGTTAAAGGCTTTTAAAAAAATATTTTTTCGACTTATTATAATTTTCTTCCAAGTACTTTTAGCGTTTCGAATGAAATTTTGACGGTAAAACTTACTATAAATGCAGTGGCGTAGCTAGCATTGAAAGGGCCCTGTATCACGAATTTCGCAGGGGGCCCCTGAGACAGAACCATGAGGGGGAGGTAAATAAAACAAAAAAACTTACCGTCTGATCAGAATAGCTTATTATTTATTAATAACTTTTAGTTATAGGATAATTAATTACACATAAAATACACATTCTTTCCAACAATAAACATCAATATCAAAATAACGAACGTATGGCCTTTGGTAAAATTATACTTACAGAAAATAAATATTCGTTCCAACAACCAACAACAAACCAACATAAAAATAAAACAAGAAAATATTATGAAACTAAAATCAAGAAGGGTAACAATAATTATTAGGTATATAACAATTTTATTTTTTATTTTAAAACTAACGAAAGTTTTAAATAAGTACTCGTTGATTCCTCATCAAAAAATACGAAAAAAAGTTCCTATGAACATGGGTATAGAAATGCATAGTTTTAGAGTAACAGGATGTTAAAATTTTTCAAATTAGGTTTTTTATAATTATCTTAAATACCATTATTTTTTTATTTGAAATTGCTGTAGGCTGGACTAATTATAATAATATTTAATAATAAATCAGATAAAATATGTAATTTATTAATTTTATTTTTATTTTAATTTTCTTAATTGTGATTAGTAGAATTGTGTTTATGTCATTAAGGAGGCCGAATTCGACAAAATATCAAGAGATAATTTTTAATTGACATTAAACGGCCTACACAATTTTGATCTAAAAAGAAAAAAAGTCAGTGGCGCACATATTTTTTTTGAGAAAAATATTCCAATTATAACTCATATGCATTCATAGTAACTTTGACCCTCAAAATTTCATTCGAATTGCTAAAAGCACTTGGAAGAAAATAATAATAAATCGAAAAAAAATGAAGATTTTAACCCCCTGTACCTATGAAGTTAAGCAGAATCGAACCTATGTTAATATGAAAAATAAATCTTATTTTTACCAGAATTTTACATCCAGTATTGAAAATTATATGATGGATCGTCATTTGCAAGCCAACTTGACGCCGTTTTTTTTTTGGTCATACAGTGTCATATGTAAATAACAACCTTATTAAAATTTCTGTTTATTTAAATGCTTTTAATACACTAATTATTTTTTTATTAACAAAAATATGTGTTTCCTTTTGAGGTAGCTCCAAATTATCATCAAAAGTTTTTTGGCAGTACTCCATATTGAGAATATACCTTCAATAAAAATAAAGTTAAATTTGGCAAACGTAATGCACCTTTTAGAGAAATGATAATAAATAAATGTTATAATTAGCTCGTTAAAGATGAAAGTTACACAAGTCGACAATTCTGCCGAAAATTGGTTAATTTATTCGGTGCACTTTGCAGTACCCAGTTCTCACGCAACTCTACCAAAACGGCATAGGTTGGGTCGGTCGGACTAAAATGGGGAGCATAAAATTAAAGAGAAATAATTTATTTGTCGCGGGTCACCGCCATCTATCTTCTGATAACGCTGGCGTAACGACAGGTCGCAGGATTGAATGGTTTGCCGGACATAGCACAGTTGCCAGATCTAGAAAAAGTACTGGAAATATTCAAATGTTTTCCAAACTCAACCTCTTCATATACGTAGTTTACAAAAACGCAAAGAAATCCCGCATAATCGGAAAGAAGCAGCTAATTGCATAATCAAAATAACCAACAAAAACATAAACATAAACATAAATCCCCAGAAAGCATACACGAAGAAAGACTATCAAAGCCCCTATCAGAAGATGACGCCCCAGAAGTTCTCGCGAAAAAGTAGAAAAAACGCTTAAAAAAATGAAAAATGAAAAACCAGGAGGAAACGACGGAATAACAAAAGCTGAAATGTTAAATACGCTGGTAGAAGAACTTGGAAAATCCTAGCAAATATACAGGGTGATGTGAACTGTATTCCGGAAACTTCGGCAGCATATTCTGCAGATAAAAATAAGTAAAAAAGTTCGTACAAATGTATGTCCTAAAATGGTTAGTTTCGGAGATACAGGGTGTAGAAGTTTCATTTTTATTTCGATTTTTCCAAATAATTTCTGCAGTAACTCTTCGAAGATTTATTCTTTTTAAAAATATTTATCACAATGTGGCAACTCTGTTTAAAAGTAAAGTTCATAGGGTGGAACAATTTCAAAAAATTCTCACCGTTTGGTGGCAAATGCACTTGTTATTCCCCTGCTTATCTAGGGCGGAACTACATTGTTTTAGTTAATTGAGGTAAAAGACGTTGGTGTTCTAGATTCAGCTATTTTAACATATAGGTAATATATATAAATTTTAAATTTCTCTGTTTATATTTCTATTTTTTTTTCGATATAGTGGCCAACTTATATCAACAATTTTTGCAACAGACGAATACATTTGCATAAATGAATGAGTTCAAATAGACATTAGATACGTAACTTTACAGGACACTGTACTGCTGTTTTTTTTATCATACGGTATTACAATTATTAAAACTACAGTATTATCTGTGTTATTAGTATTACCGGTATTACTAATTATCGAATATATTTTTTTATTATTTGTAAAGGGCCTGTCTGTCCATCCCTAAAAGGGATAGGTCCAACAAGCGACAAAATATAACGTATATCCGGTGTGAACACACCTTATTTTAGTATTCCAAATATGTTTTAACGTATATTTTGTAAACATTGACGCACGTGTATGGTCTATCTTTAATTTATCACCTACACTTCAACGTATTTATTGTTCTGTTGTTTACTTTGAGTCAGAAAAACTAAAGAAAAACTGAAAGAAAATTTGGGAAATGAAAAGAAAAACACAAAAGCAAAACAAAATCATTGATAACTTATAATTAATAAAAAATTGATCCATCTAATATCTAATGTACTTATTTATAATATCTTTCTACACAGAGCAACAGCATGATAAAAAATGTAGTTAATCTAGAATTGTTATTAAAATTGCCAAAAAATATACAAAACTGATTTTTTATAATTCCAAACCTATTCCAAATCATCATGAGATGTACTTTTCAAAAGCATTTTAACAACCTATGTACATACCTTTTGTATAGTCCTTAATGCCAAAAATAGATGGTATATTACTGAATTTTTTATAACAAAAAAATGTTCAAATTGCAGACTTATAATTATGTTTTGTATACTGTGTTTTACCTTGTTTCCATGCTTCAGTAAATTTTTATGATTGCATGGTTTATTAGTACCATAGTGGTACCTATATCTCACACCGAATAAAAATAGCAGAAATAAAAATTCTATATTTACTCTAAAAACTTTTTGAAATGCTATAAATTGAAGTTAAGTGTCACAAAAGTATTAATTTTTGCGACGTGATTGACAATATGAAAAAGTAATTTCAACGCCTAAAAAGATCAAACTGACAAAAAGTGTCAAATTCAACGACTATAATCAGGTGTAACCATAGTTCCTCGATATGTAATTACTTTCAAAATATTACTTTTAAATCTTTTATACTATTTGCAACGTTTGAAATCGTTTAAAAAATCATTTGTGACGTTTGAAAAAAAAATTGCTTGTTCTATTCGGAGTAAAAATGTTTTTTTGTGCCTCGCCTGTACTGCTAAACGTACAGCCTCGCCACAAATATCAATTTTACTCCTAATAAAACAATATACAGGGTGTGTCTTAAATAAGTGCAAATATTTTCAGAGCTGGTAAAAAAGAACTCGATAAAAGAAACACATTTCCTCTTTACCGTTTTTCAAATAAGTCCAAAATAACCAAGTTATTTTGCATTGAAAATTTCTAAAAAAATGATTTTTTACTTAGATTTTGAGAACCACTACTTAATCTTTTCTAGGTTTTCTTTCCTGTGTATATAATCTGCTACCTATGTTGCCATGTTATCAAAAAATTATATTGTATAAGTAAAAACTAAAATAATTCAAATATTTTTAAATTATAGAGATACTAGCGTGTACCAGCGACTTCGTTCGCGTCGAATTAATCATTTGTAATGGTGATGATAAAGCAAAGCAAGAATTTCCATTAACAATACAAACTGGACAAAATTTTCTCACATTTATGTCAGCATGAGAAAAAACAATATGGCGATATTATATAACTTGGTAATATTTGAGGGGTAGTTTCATCTCGTTGGAATTTGACTTTCGAAAAATCCGTTTGCCAAAAATAAGCTTTTTACGTCAAGCAGTTTAAGCAGAATCGTGGTTAAGAAATTACCCAACTTTTTGGAATACCCTGTATGATTTTTTAAAAAAAATCAAAATTACATATTATGATAAACCAAATAAATTATGCTTGTCCAAGCGTTTTCCCAAAAGACTAACCGTTTTTTTAAATAACAAATATTGTAATATTTGAGGGCCGTTTTCACCCTCTTGGAATTTGAGAATCGAGAAACCCCTCCTTATCGAACCTCTACACTCCACAGTCAATCCGTTTGCCAAAAATCAGCTTTAAACGTCAAGTAGTTTAAGCAGAATCGTGATTACTCAATGGTCATATTTTATGAAACACGCTGTATAAATTTATAAAAAATATGTAAAACAACAAAATAAAATATACGTGTTTAAGAGGTTTTCCGAAAAACTCACCGGTTTTTTAAACCAAAAATATTTTAATATTTGAGGGATAGTTTCACCCCCTTAGAATTCCAGTTTCGAAACATCCCTTCTCATCGAACCTCTACACCCTAATGTCAATCTGTTTTCCAAAAATCAGCTTTTTACGTCAAGCGCTTTAAGCAGGATCGTGATTAATCAATGACCAGATTTTTCGAAACATCCTGTATACATTTTTAAAAAAATTTAAAATATGTAAAAAAACAAAATAAAATATAGGTGTTTAAGCGTTTTTTCGGAAACTTGGCCGTTTTTTAAATAAAAAATATTGTAATATTTAAGGGGTGGTTTCACCCTCTTGGAACTGGAATTTCGAAAAATCCCTCCTTATCGAACCTCTACACCCTAGAATCAACCTGTATGCCAAAATTGAGCTTCTTACGTTGAGTGGTTTGAGCAGGATCGTGATTAATCAGTATATCAGTCACTTAAGGATTTTATATATTAGTATAGATTTTTATAGAAATATTATTAATTTCTAGAAATATTTGCACTTATTTAAGACTCTCACCCTGTATAATTAACATTAATAAAGAAGAGAGATTAACATTAATAAAGAACAACTTAATAGTTTACTAATTCCAGTCACATAATGCCATTTTTATTCTTGTCGAGCTCTATATTCCCATGTGCAGCCAAACAGTACTACTAAGCCGAACTGGAGGGGGAACTTTTTAAGCTACCTGTACTAAAAACTCAAACTTTAAGCCACTAATCGCCGAACCACCACCGCCAGCTGTTGGGGTCCGTCGAGCTCAGAGTTCTAGAGTACTACCGGTACAGTACGCTACTTACACCGCTTATTTTACAGTGTTTTTTATTTCCAATTCAATTAATTTTAATTTGTGCTTTTATAACTTGAGTGCCATGGAAAACACTACTCACGACATTTGCAAGATCATTATTCTGGAAAGCAAGCAAAAAAGACTGTTTCATCCAAGGATCCACGAGAATTTTTTCAACAGGATTTCTCTGCATAAAAAACCAACATCCTCATCAACAAAACGTTGTCTTTTCGGTAAGGCCAACTCAGATGACACTAAGAAGCTTCTACAAGAACAGTACCTTCAAGACCAGGAAAGATTTTTCAAAAAGTTTGGGTTCGATATCAAGACCATCGAAGATCTGGAGAATTGCAAAGACGATGTGAGGGAAAACATAGAGAATGATCGGAATACTCAGAATAAAAAATCTGAAACGACTGCATGCGGACTGTTTGACGTTCCTGTTAAAAATCTGGGGAGGAAAATCTTGAAAGCCCGGAGGAAAGTGACGTTTAGTAAAGCTCAGACCAGTCAAAGTCAGAAATTTATTACTGGTAAGTCTATTTGTTTTTTCAATTACACTTTATACTTGTGATGTTCGTATCGAACTTGTATAATTTATTAATACCTTTTTATTAAAATAAAAATAGTTTGGGTACCTAGGTTGACTCAGCCTCAAATGAGTACTTGGGATTCACAATCCTGAGGTAATAATAGGCGGTTGAAGCGTAGTGCTAGCCACATTACCTTCTTTGTATACCGAACGGCTCTAGTATGGCAAGATGTACCTTGCTACTCCCAAGGCGTCAAACGCTATAAACGGGAGCTATTATTATTATACTTCTTACTAACAGCTATTAAATTGCAGGACATGTTTGAAAAAGTGACATATAACGCTGTTTACGATCGTTACCACTTTTCGTCTCGCGTGCCATCTCGCTAGCTCGTGTGTCACGGCTTTGAATTTTTACTCCCAACGAGCGTAAAGAAGTTTCAATTCAAAAAAATTAATAAAAAATAACAAAAAAATAAAATAAAACAGACACTATAATCCAATTTCCCTGAAAAATTTGGTATAATATCTTGTATAATGGTTCTAATTTGCCTAATTCCGTGATAATTTGCTTTCGTGTTACATTTTTTAGTACCTACAATGACTCAATAATGGTCCATTAAGTTACTGTAACTTTTTGTAAGCTTTTTGTAATAAAAAATATGAGTTCTGCGAAAGGTTGTTGTAACAAAACATACATTAACAACACTTACGGATTCATATATTAATGTCATCGTCTGAAAATGTGTTGTGTAAACTTTGTTTGATAATTTGAAATTAAAATAAATAAAAAATAATAAGTATCTTCTTATTATAAGAAGAAGGATCTAGATTTGGTGAAACATTAATCAAAATTAAACGATTATAACGTTAGTTTTCTAATAATAGTATAATTGACAGCTACCCAAAAGCTACTAGTTAGTTGAAATCTTATTTTTCAGCCAGTGGAATGCCGTCTCACCCAGTATAACCTCATAAACAATGTTTAATCTGCATAATGGTTGTAAAAGCAAGTACAATGCACTAATAACAAGTCTATATCTGATGTAATAGCGCTGGTTTTGAACCATAAAATGACCTCTTTTGTTAGTTATATGTTATACCCCTGGGTAAATAAACAAAGAAGAATGAAGATATTGTATGTATGTAGCTTGTTTAATAATCACAAATGTACGAACAATACAATAGGGATAGGCAGGAGATTGTATTCATATCATTTTAATCAACAACATAATATTTGATAAAATAAAATCACTAGAGAAAAAAAGCAAAAATGCATGAAGGAAAAAATACAAAATTAATTAATTTTAAATTAATTTCATAAATGACCGGTTTACCACATGCATGCAAGTTCGTATAAATGTATTTCCTAAAATGCGTAGTTTCGGAGATACATGGTGTAGAAGCTTCATTTTTATTTTGATTTTTTCTAAATAATTTCTGAAGTAACGTCAATATTTGGATGAAAATATGGTGTCTGGGAGTTTTTTGGCATGAGAAATTTGATTTTGATGTCAATATGATTCATATTTTAAAATTAATTGATGACTAATAACTTTTCGTCCGTACCTGTATATAATTACTGAGTAAATAAATATACATTTACGACGTTTTTTACGTAAAAAAGGTTTCTTGGTAAAAATCGCTACGAGTAATGGTTCTCGAGATATTTGGAATCTAAATTATCAATAATATTGATAATAATTATATTCTGTCCTTATTGACATAAATTAACATCTTGACTAAATAGTTATTAGACTGAAATCATAAATTTGAAATATTTTTGTGCCAAAAGTTCAAAAAACCTGAAAAACAGAAACTGTTTTATCATAATTTTCTCGAAAGTATTTTAAGACGCCTGGCTCTTTGATATATCTTTTTATTAATTTAAAATTATTTGGAAAAAATCGAAATAAAAATGAAACTTTTACACCCTGTATCTTCGAAACTAACATTTAAGGATATACATTTATACGAACTTTTTTACTTATTTTTATCTGCAGAATATGCTACCGAAGTTTCCTGAATACAGTTCGGACCACCCTGTATAGTCACTTACTAGTGAAAAGTTTTCGATAAATCACAATAGTGTCACTGTTAATTTAAGCTCTACCACAAACATTAGCGTAACTAGTAACTAACACACATTTCTTGAACACAGAAATAATATAATATTAACTAAATAAAAATGAAAAATAATTTTTACTACATCACACGCAAATAAAAATTAATATTTAGCCAAGAGTCATCGTTCAGTCAAAATTCAGGATTTCTCGGGGGGGGGGCCCTTAATACTCCTGATGGGCCCTGGCCCTAGGAGTATTAAGGGCCCCAGCTCTAAAAGGCTGCAGAAAAGCGATAACATCAATTTTTTAAAGCTTATAATATTTTCAAATTGAAAAACGAATGCAATTTGATGTAATAAAACAATGTTTGCATGTATTTAATGGCAACTTATGATGACAAAGTGATGAAAATACCGGTTCCACATATGAGCCGCGTTACTTTCGCTACCGTTCCAGGGAAATACCGCGACAAAACATCGCGATTTTGTAAGTCCTCCAGGATCCGAGGGACCCCTTCTCTGTCTCAGGCCCGTGGCCCCCGTTACACTAAAGACTTCACTGCTCATCATCGGTTAAAGAAGCTAGAATACAAGTTATGCTGTGCATTGGATGTAATTTAAAATGTTTATTCAGTAAAAATAAATAATGAAATCATTGAAAAATAACTTAACAGCTAAAATAAATAAATTCAGTCTCAAAATATATAAAAAATAATAATTATTCGATATTTTAAACAAAGAAAATTATCCTTTTATTTAATTACCTAATTAGAAAATGCCAATCACAACTACTGGTGCCTGATAATTGATAATTAAGTAAATATCTGCTTCCATATATACTGTTTATAGTTGGCGTATACGTATGGTTTGCATAGTCCACCTACAAACTGCTTCCTAACTACTGAACACGTATTGACCTTGTTTGCCAGTTGATTAAAAAAAATATATTAAGATTTGGAGGCCCCCTAAAAGACGGGGCTCGGGGCGGACCGCCCCTTCCCCCCCCCCCAATCCGCCACTGCCTTGCGGTGTTATTCTTTAATATGAAAAATATTGCAACTATGTAATTACTAAATCAGTTATTGTTATAATGCATAATGCCAGCTGAGGTTTGCAAAAATAATAAAAAAAATCAAGGAATTTCAACAACCACAACTTGAGTCAATGACACCTAAAGCCAATTAGTCATTAATGTGCATATTTCTTAACGAATATTTTACATTATTTTTTCGCTACAGTCCTAAAATATCTATTACTTTGTCTGGTTAGATGTCTGGTCTGATGATCCGTAATGACATCATACTCATGTTGGTTTTCTCAGTATCATCGTTATATTTAAAGAAATATCGTTGAAGGCTTATGTCACTTCATTGTCTTTTGATCAAATTACAGTTATAGCTTTAATGCCTAATAAGTATAGTTATAGGAATTTTATCACATTGAAATTAATTTTTATAAAATACAGGATGAGTCTTAAATAACTGGAGATATTATATTTCGATCCCAGAAACGCCAATGAGTTTGTTTGGCGAGAAAACAATATTTTGAAAACTTTTTTTGTAAGTTTTTGGTTAAAAAATAATAGTTTCTTGATAGTATGGTAACATAGGTAGGGGGTAGATTCAATTTTCAAGAAAGAGAACCCAGAAAAGATTCAATGGTTTACAAAATTTAACCAAAAAAACATTTCTTTTAATTGTAAAGAGAAAATACAGGGTTGTTCACCACATACGATACGGAGTATTGTAGCTAAACGATTAGATTTTTACAAATTGTAAGTTTTGGGTTCGTTGAAGGACTATTAGAGCTACAATTTAAAAATATTTCTACAAGATACAGAGTGTCCCTTATAAATAAAAAATATCAAAGTTGTATTTTTTTAAATGGAACACCTTGTATATTATTGCATTTTTAGTTTCTACGATTAAAATAAAGGTAAATTTGATTAAGGTTTATTATACTTAAACCTTACCGGTTTTGAAATATTTTCAATTTTGTGAAATTGCAGTATAAATTATAAGGCATCATTTGTCCGAGGGTATCAAAGTTTTTAATGTCTGTCTAAAAATTTATTTTGAATTTAATTACTAGCTTTAAACGGCAATAACTTGTTTAATTTAAATGGAACACACTGTATATTTTATGAGAATCAGATGCACAATTTAATTGTCTGTCAAATTGTATTATATCACTTTTTACCTATCCCTTCCAGTTTTTGTAGAAAATGCATTTTCTTATAATTTAGACCTCATTTATCAATATACCCATGGAATATTGACATTTTAGATTGTTTTTAAAACAACAAATGTACAAAATGTACATGCTAGTAATATTATCGTTTTTAGTAAAACGATAATATTACTAGCCCATTTGTATGCAAAAAGAAAACTACTTAAATTTTTATAAAAGAGAATACCATTAATTAAATATACCACCAATATTTCCGCCCGATACTTAATTGTGTTCGTTAATAAATTATTCTAAATAAATCTGGATTTGAATCAGAAATCAATATAATAATAAGTTATTAAAATGAACGTCTCTGTTGTTATAAATAAGCATTTGTCAAAAAATGAAATATCATTTTTAAGGTGTTAGTTTTTTTACTACACTGTCTAATACACATACATAATTCAGTTTTTTAGTATTTGGAGCAATTATTATTAATCAACGCAAACAGTCAATTAATGTAGTTTGAATACCGGAATCATATTAATTGGTCCTCTTTAACAAATATTTAAATAGTTTTTTTATTTTTTAATGAAATAAATAAACTATATCGACAATATTAGTATCTGTAATCTTTAAAAATAATCTAAAATGTCAGTATTCCATGGGTATATTGATAAATGAGTTCTAAATTACAAGAAAATGCATTTTCTACGAAAACTTGAAGAGATAGGTAAAAAATGGTGTAATACAATTTGATAGACAATTAAATTGTGCATCTGATTCTCATAAAATATACAGGGTGTTCCATTTAAATTAAACAAGTTATTGCCGTTTAAAGCTAATTATTATTTAAAATAAATATTTAGACACTCTGTATAAGGTAGAATTTTTATTATTGCAACACAATAACTGATCAATAAATAAACTTTAGTAAATATTTAGTATTAAAAACTTTGATACCCTCGGAGAAATGAAGCCTTAAAATTTATACTGCAATTTCACAAAATTGAAAATATTTCAAAAACGGTAAGGTTTAAGTGTAATAAACCTTAATCAAATTTACCTTTATTTTAATCGTAGAAACTAAAAATGTAATAATATACAGGGTGTTCCATTTAAAAAAATTCAACTTTGAAATTTTTTATTTATTTGGGACACTCTGTATCTTGTAAAAATATTTTTAAATTGTAGTTCTAATAGTCCTTCAACGAACCCAAAACTTACAATTTGTAAAAATCTAATCGTTTAGCCACAATATTCCGTGTCGTATGTGGTGAACAACCCTGTATAGTTCATCTCAAATAAACTTTTAGTCACGTGATTAAACTTGACCGGAACAGCGTTGCCTACTTTTACATATTTTCTTTTAATCAAAATATGTTAGGAAACAAAAATAAATTAAAAAAGAAAAAAAAAATATTTTTTTTTTGTTAGTAAATAAATAAATGTGATTACTTGACATTTTTTACAGCAAAGCTACCACCGGAATACCCAGCGCGAAATTTAAATTCCAGTTAGTCAGCCCGGCGCCGAATATGTCCATGGTTGGCAACAATGAATTTAAAAATCGCGCTCTGGATTACGTAACCAAAAGTTTCATTGATATCAAATATATGTCTCTTTTATTGAGATCTACAAGCCCTGGAAGTATTTGCACTTATTCGAGACTCACCCTGTGCAATGTAAATAAAAATGATGTTTACGTTAATAAATATTAAAATAATTAAAACACACAATTTTTTAATTTTTTTTTGGTGAAAAGTAATTATATTTTAGAAAGGAAAATCCTACAGTCAAAATTTTGACTTTTTAGAGATCTACTAAAATGATATTTCCTTTATAATACAAACTTTGAAATAAATCTATGATAATATCATTTTAAATGTTGCGAAACCAATTTTAATCTCAATATTACGCCACAGGAAAATAATTTTCCAATAATAGTAGGTACCTATATTGAAATTCCTTGCGAGTTACTGAGAACTATTTGCAGTTAATCATAAATGCAAAGAAAATTACAAGAAAAATAATAATCAACCTCTGAAACTTCTCATCATTTTAAAATTACAAGTCTAGAAGAAGTAGTAAAGTAAAGGTATAAAAAGTGAAGTGTGCTGAAGCGTGTACAAGGTTCTTTGAAAATAAATATTCAGGCTAAATGCCGCAGTAATGTGTGAAGACTGTGAAGTTATTTTTTTTTTATTTGACAAAAACCACATAGCTAAGATAATATGCAATCCTGCTTTTGAATAAACTTTAATTATACCGAGAATGGTAAGGCAACATCTGATATACACATAACCAAACTTATTAGAATTTTAGAATTTAGAATGAGTGGGAGGGGGGTTAATCACTTCGACCTTACAGATCCATTGTGTCCCCCTTTCTTGAATCATTACTCATCATACAGTCCCAGGGCTTTGACAAAAGCCAGTATCTGGGACGGTTTTATAGAGGGTAGTTCTCCATCTCCAATATCAGTCGTACCAAAATTCATGGCACGAATGGTTGTCGTCTCGGCGCACTCAGTGATGAGGTGTACTGGTGTTTCCCCATCTTCCCCACAGAATCTGCATTCGCCGTTTCTTCTTATCAAGTAACAAATTTATATAGGTGATGCCAATTAAACTTTTTGGGAGGGCGCGATTTTTAAATTCATTGTTGCTAACGATGGACGTATTTGGCGCCGGGCCGACAAACTGGAATTTAAATTTCCCGGTGAGGATCCAGGTGATAGCTGTAAAAATGTCAAGTTGCCACAATTATTTTTTTTCCTGACCTTATCATTCGTTTTGACACTTTAGTTTTGTTTTACCAGTTTTTAGGTTAAATGAATTGTATAGTGATTAGGGAATGCAATCCCGCAAATGCGGGATCCCTCTGATATTCCGCGGGATCGAAGTTGCGAGATTTATCGTGCGGGATCCGCGGGATTGACACATTACTACTGGATAACCGAATCGATCTCGACCAAGGTCAAACCCCTTCATTCCGGGCCGATGAGTTGACGCTCGGAATCCGGGGCACAGTGGAACGAGCTTATGGGAGCTGTTGGACATGAGGTTTTCTTCTCAACACTTTTAATCCAAAAGACGAAAAAATGATTTTTATATACCGTAATAATGTATAAACAGAACAATTTTAAACTTTAATGAAATAAAGTGGTTGGCTCATTACAAACCATCTACAGGGTGACCTAAAAATATAGTATGTTTGGAAAAATCTTCAAAGTTTTAAATGCTTATAAACTTTGCCAAACTGTCGTGGAATGTTTTAGTTTTGATCCTTTTAAAAAGAAATAGCTTTAGATTTTACCACTGAAATCTAAGGCTACTGATACCGTGTTATTAAAAATATGGTAATTAAGGGCTTACATATATTTTCAACCTATTTAATATAACTTTGCTAATATCTTCGATTTGAAAGAAGATATCAAGATGCGGTTTTCACTGATTTTTAAGCTTTCATTACTCTTTACTATCAGCTAAAATGACATATACCATCGCATTTATTTTTTTTAAAAAATACAATGTTTCGTAATTTGTAAGACAGCGCCCCTAGCATCTACGTTCAAAAGCTAACTGATTGTTTATGATATAATATAGAGTAAAATAAACGGTCTTTTAAACGAGCCCCGTTAGTTTGTCTTTGTCCATCAATTCGGAATTATTAATAGTTAAATAAAAGCAGATCTAACCTTCTGCACCACTTTAAAATGGCAGATAGGGGAAAATGGTTCTAACAAAAAATATTCAGAATTTACTGAAGATTATGAAGCTATTATTTATAGTAATTAATTATCTAGGCAAAGTTGTGTAAAAACTCCATTTTCTTATTTTTTATAGCAGTTGCGCCCTCTAGCGGCCATTCTACAAATTTGAAAATAATTTCCAGCATTTTCTCATGTTAACCCTCTTTCTTTTCCAATGGTTTATAAGTTTTCCATATATTTGTAGTACCCTGTATCTGTTTTTGATTTTAGCGTCATTTTGTGTTTATCCAATTAATAATTAATATTAATAAATTTATAAAAAAATAAAGATAATTTGACTCTAAAAATTTTAAATTAATTTATTGGAATTGAAAAGGTTTTTGATTTTAGTATAGCATGTATTAGTAATATATTAAATGGAAATTTTTAGAGGGGGGCAAGCTGGGGCAAGATGTTAAATTAGTTTCGTTATTAGAAAGGCTTAATCTATCTTGTGATATATTTAAAGTCTTGGCCAACTTTGGCCATTTTTTTATTTTTCTACATACACATTTTTTTGCTACTAAATATAGTATTTAGCAGCAAAAAAATGATTATGTGTCTCTTATGTACAATTGTTCTCCCAAACTTTTGTGACTATATATATCTTTTATTTTAAAGTGAAAACAATCGTTTGCACTAATATGTATGGTTAAAAAAAATTATTAATGTCTTTGCCAGTTTTTATAAAACTAGGTTGTTTCACAAGAAATTAATACCATAATTAAGTCAGTGTAATATCCTCATTTGAAACTTTTCAAACAGACATATAATTAAAAATATTTTTTTGAGTTGGATAACATATAACGGTCTGGACTTTAAGTAATTCAAATCTTCTACCAAAATTATTTAATTTAAAATTTTATTTTTAAGTCAATGTCCAACATTTTATATTGGGTCTTTCCACCGTGCGGGGGACCCGTTTAACATTACTTTTGGACAATTTCGTCAAATAAACTGCCGGACATAATTATTGGGACAAGCAAAATTTTAGGGTAAATTTAAAGTTGAATATCTCTTGAACTAAAAAAGATTTTGGGATGCGGTTTGGACCAGGTTTTATATGTATCTATTGTGATTAAGATGCTATGTGGTTTTCGAAAATATATTTAGCGAATTCTCGTATACAGGGTGTTTTATAAGAGAGTAAGGCAACATCTGATATACACATAACCAAACTTATATGGAATCACTCTTTATTTCTGACTAAATTACTTGCAAGGATAAAAATTGGTATACAACTTTAAGATAAGGTTTTTTGTTGTAATATAATAAACATGATAATAAAGAATAAACGACTGCTGCGATTTATTTTCTTTTGAATTTTGTGTTCAGTAGTAAAATCACGATTTTCCGGTGTGATCCAAAAAAATTAAAAAAATTACTTATGTTGGATTAATAAAAAAAAAGACTTATGTAGAATTATTGCTCTCATTGAAGAGAGTCACAACCGAAGAACAAGACCGCTTTGTGTGCTAAATTGCTAGAGAAGAAATCCCAATGTTTCTCATCCAGACTTAAAAAGACAACTTGTGGCAGCTACAGGTGTTAACGTTTCACTTGAAACAATAAGAAAAAGGCTTCATGCCCGAGGGTTTTACATCAGGAGAGAGTTACGGATCCCACAGTTATCTCGGCAAAATAAAATTGACCGGCTAAATTGATGCCTTCAATATCAAAACTGGACAACTAAGAATTGGCAAAATGTCCTTTTTTTCGGATGAGACCAGAATTGGCCTAAGAGCAGATGACCATCGAATTCGGGTTCTTAGAGCTCCGGGAAGACGAGCGAGGCACCAGGCTGCCAAATCTGTACCAAGATATAAACGAGGAACTGTAATGTTCTGGGGAGGTATTATGCTGGGATCTAAAACTCTATTGTTACCACTTCAACCTTAGACAAGGAAAGAGAGGGGACAGGTAACACGGCAGCTGAAAGTGAGGCCACTTGTCTCACTTAGTACAAATTAGCTTGTACCTAGACGATAAAACATATTTATTAAACGTTAATTAATATATCGTTTATTTTTGAGTAATGCATATACAATTTTGTATTTTATAGTCTCACCTTTATAATATTAGAATATCTAAGCCGATAATGCAAAATTTATTTAACAGTCACAGTGAACTGATCATCAAGACAATTATTTATTTATTAACGTGTGTATAATGTATAACTAAATAAAAAATAATGTAAATATATATGTTTTAAACGTGTATATACATATATACCGTATGATCGAAAAATAACGGCATCCTGTTTGTTTGGAAATGACGATCGATAATGACATTCCCCATACATATAAAATGACATAAAAACTATATAAAATGACATCGAAAAAAGACTGAGAGGAATGTCACCGACAGTCATTTACAAGCCAACTGGACGCGTTTTTTTTTTGATCATACAGTATAATAATGAATCTCGCCAATCCCCTTCACACTTAATAATAATTTTTAATATTTGTTACCTTCAATCATAAGAATATCCGAATTTTCCGCAAAAAAAACAATTCTAGAAGCTTTGTGTTATTTTATTTATTTATTATTAAATTTTTATTAAATACTCACTGAAGTTATTATTATACGCCTACACTAGCAAATTTTTTGAAAGTATATTTAAAAAAATATTGTAACAAGTACCCCACCACAGGTTTGTCCACCCCCAGCAAATCTTGGCAGGTAAATTTAAGTTTTATGTAACAACTATACATATAGAGTTTTATATCCAAAATTTTTCATGTTTTTTTTATAGTTTACAATTATTATTTTACATATTTGATAACAATACTTTATACATTTTTTACAATGTAAAATATATAAAAAAATATTTATTGCAGAAATTGTATTTCTCTGATTATAATACCCTACGCCCCTGGAGAAATCCTGTCTGAGTAGCATTATTTATAGTTTCAAACATTAATTATAATATAGGATATTGAAAATTCTACTTGGAATTAATAAAAATAGTTGGATTTGGATGTGCTACAAGACATATTAAAAGCATTTTACATATTTTTACTGCTATAATGAAAAAAATGTACATTTTATGACTACATAGCACGTAGTTGTGTATCAACTTTTACCTGTAAAATGTAATTCCAGTCATTTTTTTCTCGCTTCAGCCTTTGCAGCCATACGCTGAATATCTCACCATACTAAACAACACAGTTTATAAATGTAAAACAAAACAGTATTCACAAAAAACATAAAAATTCGCTTGCAGGGGCGTAGATAGGTGTATGCTATGGGGGTGGTACTATGATTAAGTCGCAAAAAAAATCACCGTCGGAATTTTTTTGTCGAATTAAAACGACGGCGATTTTTTTGTCTTCAAAAAGATATAAAAACATAACTAATAACTAAATTAAAATATAGATTTGTAAATAACATAAACAAAAATGAAACAACGACGTTTATTAGTTAATTTTCTATAAACTATAAATAAAAAACTATCAAAAAAAACTATAAAATCTATAAACTATAAATAAAACTACAAAACAAAATCAAGTTTTCTAGTACGCTGTTGGAAAACCTATCAATAACAGCATCAACATTTATTTCAATATATTTATGGATATTGATTAGAGCTAACCCCACTAATCTGTCCTGGCCAATAAGAACACTTTGTATGCTTTTAATAGGTCGAACATATTATTAACGATAAATCAACATAATTAAAAGCATACAAAGTGTTCTTATATGTCGGATATTAATTAAAAAAAATCCTTTCATAGTCAATGACTATTTCAATTCTCGTATCTCGTCAAGCGTCAGGGGGGGGGGGGGTACTGTCCCCCAGTACCCCCCCCTTATCTACGCCCTTGTTCGCTTGGTGTCACCTCGAAATCTTGTCACCAAAATATGGCCGCTGATCAAATTTTGGCCTCAAAAATTTTTCACTGGAGAATAGGCGTGTTAGCTGTCCCCTCTCTTTCCTTGTCTAAGACTTCAACAAACTTTAACGGGTCGGAGGTATGTTGATTTAGTGCTACAACCAATCGTTAGTCTTTGGAGAGCTGCAGTTGGGGGTAATTTTAATTTCTTGTACGATAGTGCACCTCCCCATACCAGCAGAGTTACTAGAGAATGTCTTGAAACGGAAGGTGTCATAGTTTTGGACTGGCCTGCATGTTCACCAGATCTAAACCCAATCGAACACTTGTGGAACCAGCTCAAAAGAAAGGTTTGAACTCGTAGAAACAATCCAGGAAATCTCGCACAGCTTATTGATGCAGCATTAGCAGAATGGGAAAACATACTCCAAGACAACGTTGATAAAATTTAATAAGAAGTATGTCAGCGCGGATAGAAGCTTGCAGATGGCAACAAGGACTATTAAAATTCTCAATATCCTTCTTGTTTTTGCTTTTTGGCCATTAAAAATTTAAATCTTAACTTCGTTTCAGAAACCAAAAAAAATATCATGCTGTATGGATTATTTTTTATTAAAAGTCATTGGTAAGGACTGAATTTTATTCATTAACACAAAATGTTCATACGTCTCAAAAATTATGAAAAATAATAGATGATTCCACAATAAGTTTGGTTGTGTGTAAGCTAAAATCCAATAAGTATTTTGGCGGGAAAACATACCTCCTCGTGACGAATCTCTGACTCACACAACAAACTTGTGTGGGAGCTCGTCATCGTCGTCAAGTTAAAAAAGAAACGAAAGAAAAGGGCTTCTTCCCAGGTAACAGACCAGAACGGTGTCCATGTGACGTGACTCATTGTTGTACTATTTACATGGGAATCTGTTATTTAGTGTGTCGCTTTCATGGGATAAAAGAGTTTTTACTTTGTAAGGAAGCGATTTGGGCATGTCAGACTGTCGAAAATTGATCGGTTTAGTTTTTTTTTATAGACGATAGGTAATATTTGGAGGGCATTTACCTTTAAAGAAAAAAATTTCTAGGTCTTGAGCTCTCTATATTATTTTAACTTCCATATAATAACATGTTTTTAATTAATAACTTATATTAATACTAGCGTGTACCCGCGACTTCGTTCGCGTCGAATTAAGCATTTGTAATGGTGATGATAAAGCAAAGCAAGAATTTCCATTAACATACAAACTGGATAACATTTTCTCACATTTATGTCAGCATGAGAAAAAAGAATATGGCGATATTATTATACAACTTGGTAATATTTGAGGGGTAGTTTCATCTCGTTGGAATTTGACTTTCGAAAAATCCGTTTGCCAAAAATAAGCTTTTTACGTCAAGCAGTTTAAGCAGAATCGTAGTTAATCAATTACCCAACTTTTTGGAACACCCTGTAAGATTTTTTAAAAAATTTCAAAATATGTAAAAAACAAAATAAATTATGCGTACCCAAGCGTTTTCCCGAAAGACTAACCGTTTTTTAAATAACAAATATTGTAATATTTGAGAGGCGTTTTTACCCTCTGGGAATTTGAGATTCGGGAAACCCCTCTTTATCGAACCTCTACACCTCACAGTCAATCAGTTTGCCAAAAATCAGCTTTAAACGTCAAGCAGTTTAAGCAGAATCGTGATTACTCAATGGTCATATTTTATGAAACACCCTGTATATTTTTTTAAAAAATCTTAAAATATGTAAAAAAACAAAATAAAATATACGTGCTTAAGCGTTTTTTTCGGAAACTTGTCTGTTTTTTAAATAAAAAATATTGTAATATTTGAGGGGTGGTTTCACCCCCTTGGAACTGGAATTTAGAGAAATCCCTTCTTATCGAACCTCTACACTCTAGAATCAACCTATATGCCAAAATTGAGGTTCTTACGTTGAGCAGAATCGTGATTAATCAGTGAGTCAGTCACTTAAGGATTTTATATATTAGTATAGATGTTAAGCCGCGTATAAATATGCCGAGGCAAGTACGAGACAAACCCGAAACGAGTATGAAACGAGGGTATAGCAAATTCTTTCCAAAAGGCGTACTAATATGCCGAGACGAGTCAACCTCAAGCGGAATGCGTCATATTATAGCCTCGAGCCGAGCGATTTAGCCTCGAGCAGAGTCCCTGCCCAGTCGAACGGCGTTGTCTCGCGGCTATCCATTTTCAGTGGAGCCTTTGGCGAACCCACAAAATTCTTCATAGGGCTATGCGATACTGAGGCAGTATCGATATTTTGGTATCGGTTGTATTGAATATAAAGTATCGATACTTTAAAATATTGATAAATATATTAAAGTATTATTCGATACCATTCAATATTTTAAAAAAATAATTAATAAATTTAAGTATACTGTTTTTTTTAATTGGATTAGGATCGAAAAAAAACAACAGAAGTCCTTTGTTTTAAATTTGTCGACGTTTCGCAAAATTTATTTGCAATCAAAAAATTTTAAAAATTTAACAAACAACTTAAAATACATATCAATGGAATTCCACACATACACAATTGGTAAAACTACCCTAATGTTAACAATTAAATAAAATATATGTATATGTTATAAACTTAAGATCGCTTGTAAATAAAAATAATAAGGGATAAGGCCAGAATATAATCAGGATATTTTCTTATTCGCATTTAACGAAAAAAATCGACGATGGTGGCACTGTTTTATACAAAAAACTACCCGGATCAGAACTAAATCAGCCATCAAACGATCTCAAATTACTAAAAACACTTGGAAGAAAATGATAAAACACTTAACCTAGGGTTGGCAACTTTGAAAATAAAAAATAGGGGTGAGAGGATAAAAAAAGGCACAGGCGAAACATTTTTGAAACGTCGCTCAAATGTGGAGAATTTACCAAAAAGTTATATAAACGGTATGCGATAAATATTTAAAATACACAAAAATATTTACTCAAAATTTATTATTTAAAATACACAAAAATATTTACTCAAAACTTATTAAAATAAAGCAAACCATTGTCAACAAAACTTTTTTTCAAGACATAAACTAACAGTAAGTAAACATAAATAAAATTACATAAAAGACACAGATTAACAATTCTTTAAAGCATTGTGGCGATAAACGAATATTTTTTAGATTTTGAAGTTGGTATGTAACAAAGTTTTCAATACGTGAGAGAAAAGAGGACTGCTTCTGGAATAGAGGACGGTTGGGAACTCTATTTTAACCCCCTGTAGCTACGAATCAAAGCAGAATTGGATTGGTTGATATAAAAAATAAATCTTATTTTTACGTGAGGAACTTCCCCACGAGAGATGGAACATGTTTTTTGAAACACCCTGTATATGTTTGTTTAATTTCAAAATAGGTAAAAAAACAAGCTAGATAAATTAAAGGAATTCATGATAAATTTAAATTATATTCGGACCAAAGACTACAAAGACGGGACAGTGGGACAGAGAAACGATTTTAGAAAAAGACAGACGGGGTCGCATTTTAAAGGAACAATTTCCAAGCAATTACATTCTTGCCAAGTATAAAACAGATAACTGAATTCAATAAAGTATATCTTATTATAAAACGAATTATAATACTAAATATATAAATATCAATGCACTAAAATAATTACGTCTAAGTTATATTCATTTAGATACTATTATAAATGTAATATTTTTGTGTTACTAAAAAAAAATTTTACTGTAGTAAATTATAGTTTCCTAAAATTCAGGTAAAATTTTTTATACATGGCAACATTGTATTTCTATCTGGCAAGTTTATTTTCGCCTAATGTTTTGAAAGGTTAGATTACGAATTATTTCTTTAAAATTGCTTCGTTAAAAATTATTTTCCGTATGATTTGTGAACTTGTCAAGAATATATTGAATAGTTGGTGTTTGGATAGAAAAAATACCTTCGAGTCGTTTCGATCTACCCCCAAAGAATAAAAATACTATTTTAAGAAAATATCAAGTAGGCGACAACAGGCAAGTAAAAATTATCGATTTAAGTTGAATAGAAACACAGTTGAATTTAAATATTTTCGAAAGTGTAATAGCTAATTGAAGATTAAATTTTATTTAAGAAAACCAAGAATCATAGCTGTTATTTATGTACTTTATATGATGAAAATTTTCAGGAAATTATTTAAAGATGATATTTAATATTCAATATTTATTGATATTTATATGGGCTTGAAACTATAGTATATTAAATCATAAACATATTTTTACTATGGCCTTAATTTTTGTTTATATTTTTTAGGTCTTGAAAGTGGAATGAACTATGTGGACATCTAGATTTATCTAAATTTTAGTGGTGTTAAAATACAAAAAAAAACTATAGAGATTATTTTCACAAGGAATGTAGAGAAAAGTCTTTAGGGGGAATATTAGAGAAAATTTTCCATTATAAATAATACTCTTTTATTTTTCTTCGCCAATGTCTTAACATTTTCTGTTGTTTTTATTTTCATATTTTATGAAAGTATCTATTAAAACGTTGGCGATGACACTACACAATAACTTTTTTTTTTCTTATTTAAGTAACAATTACGGTATTAAATATTTCAAATAAATATTAAAATTGTCAAACTTGTAAAAGCGTAAACAAAAAATATAAGGTTAGAAAATTTCTGACCTAGTCCAACCTTGTCAATTTTTTCAATGTTGCCATACTTTACATAATAACTTAAAATACAGGTATTATTCATCAAAATATATACAAAAATATTCAGAAATGTTCAATTAAATATTCTCAAGAATATAAATAATTTTAAAGATTTAAAATATTCATCATATTTCATTAAGAATATATGTTCATTATACTATAGCATGCATAATTTATGATGAAATTTTGTTGAATCAAAATCAGTATGGCAATAATGGAAGTCTCCTAGAAGTCGCAGTTTAAAGGGACGAGGTCACTGAGAGCCGAAGTCAAAAACGTTTCATCTTTTGCCGGCTGTCCCGTCTTTGTAGTCTTTGTTCGGACTGTTTACATTAAAAAAAACTGGAGAACGCCGACTGAGATACATGGAGATAACGGCAAGGCGCGGCAGCGGCGGCGGCGGAGCCTTCTGCCAGTGCCGATTTTTTGAGTCTTTAATTATTTTATTCAATAATATATTTTGTATGTGGTTTGTATATCTATAAAATTTTTAAATAGAGTAACAGCGCTTTCAGTTGGAGCAGACCGTACGCGCAGAGCGTCCGCACGGATGTTTTTTCAAGATAGCTCATCCGGACGGAGCATACGCGACCCAGGTGAAATTGTTCATATAAGCTCATGGTACTTGCTCGAAGTCGCGGACGGTCCGTCGCGGACGATCCGTTCCATTTGAAAGCGCTGTAAGATAAGACCTAATTCGACTTTATTTATTTAAAAAATTAGAAATTTAATTAATTAAGATTTAAATTATTAATTTAAAAAAATCTACATTTAAATGCCAATAACTAACCTGGAACATATATTGTAAATAATATATCTGCATTTCTTCATTTCTAAAGTTGTATATTTTTTCAAGGTATTCAATTCGCCACATTATTATTCTATGGCTTTCCATCATTGCAGCACGCTTATTAATAATTTTTAAAATATTATTATGTATATAATTTTAAATATAATTCCCAGTTTTTTAAACCTTCGCCGTAATGTGCTTTCTGAACAGGGTTTTTTTAAAGCTCGGAGAGTTTTTTTTTAAATTATTTCTATGGCGGGAACTTTATTATTTTCATATTTGCCATAAATTAAGTTTCTTAGTAGTCTGGATAGTTCAAATTTCTGGATTTTTCTATATCGAATCGTTCCTTTCTTTGTCGATTCCCTTAATTTATGAGAGTACCGTAAGGAACTTCTGAGAGCATGGCCACCTTTTTCAACACACTCGATTTGCCTCTCTTATCTTCTATGTATCCTATATGTAAACAAGCTTGTTTTACATCTTTAATTCCGTTCAGCAGAAATAGCGCATAATTTACGTTTGAGCCGGTAATAACTCGACAAAAGTTCATTACGTTTATTCATTTTTCATAAAATTTTCATGTTTTTATAAAAGAAATCACTAATAAATCTTTGTATATGAGATTTGCCTACTTTGACTAACTTACCTATACTATTTTAGAGAAGACAAAATTGCATCTTTCTAGTTAGGATGCATTATTAACATTATTACAAATAAAGGAAAGAATATTATTTTTATATAAAAATGGGATGTGGAATCCGAGCCCCTTGAGACTCGAGGCAATTGTTCCGCGGAGCCGCGGTGTATACGCCACTGGTTAAATAGACGCCCCAATCCTTTTGATGGTTCGCCAAAGGCTCCGGAAAAAACGGAGACAATGCCGTCCGGCTGGGCATAGGCTCGGCTCGAAGCTCAGACCCCGTCCCAATATGACGAGTCAACCTCAAATCCGCTTGAGGTTGACTCGTCTCGGGTGTCTCTCGCACTCGTCTCGACATATTTATACGCAGCTTTAGGGAGGCTCCATCATAATTGGAAACGGTTGAATAATCTGAAAAGCATGATGATGATATAAGATTCTGTAAGAATTATTAAAAAAAATTAAAATAATGTCAAATACCTGTTACAGGAGATAATTCCCGATAATCTTCGAAAGATATCGTTATTATTTATAAAATAAACATATAAAAAGAGAAAAAATGCCTCAGTTTATTGACTTTTCTGTTACATACATGCGGTGTGTTACCAAGACCATTTTGCAATCTTGCCTTGTTTTGATAGCGCCTCATACACTGATAATAAGAAAACAAACAAAACAGGCTCTGGGTGATATAGGTGTAAAGATATATGTGTAATTTACATATACAGGGTGTTACATATATAATAGTTTGGTTTGGTTTGGTTTGGAAATCTTAGACAAATATAAATATACGAACCTTCCTGTGGCGAAAAGAAGGTACTCTAGATATTACAAACAAGATGTAATGCCGGGTCCAGACCAAGCAGACAAAACAAAGACAACACAGAAACACTCATGTTTTACGACAAAATTGCGACAAATCCAATACATTTCTGCGATATTTTTGTCTCATTTTTGTTTTGTTTCAAAATTCGGAGACTTTTCAATGTCCCGTCTCGAGTCGGTAAAGATCAAAGTGTCTATGTTTTGTTTGGATATTTTACGATAAGTAGCCGGCGCAGTGTCGATGGCGTGTGCTGCCAACAGTAGAAGACGAGAGAAATCACACATGGTTAATAAAACTAAACTTTTGACGTTGTTGTCCTTTTGTCCTTGCGGTGTGGGCAATTTGTCTTAAGTTTGTCTTGTGCCATTTTTAGTAATACATATTAAAAACTTATTGACCAAAAATTCTTGTAATTTGTTTTTTTAATAATATTTCTAGCTCTATATAGCTCAAACAAAATAAAGACTGTTAAATCGGGGACCAAACATGTTGATAAAACTGTACCTACAAATTAAGAGAGGATGTATAATGTCTATTGCAACCAATTCTCACACGGAAAGCACCAAGCGTGACTTTGTGGTCAAGATTTGTATCGAATATATACTTATTCTGTAGCTGCGGTAGTTCGAGGAGTAGTATTTAGTTACAAAAAACTTGATTCAAGAGGAAATGACATTAATATGGCTGAGATTTCTTTACTTTTTCAGTACACATGGAAGTTAATGGTTTGAAAATTATACCTCTGATTACCTTACTAGTCATTTAGGTGTTCTATACAGGGTGGGTCTTAAATAAGTGAAAATTTTTCTAGGGGTGGTATATTTTGATCCCAAAAACACGATTATTGTTTATTTTTTGCAAAAAAAAATATTTTTTTGGATTTTTTTTAGTTTTTAAATTAAAGTCCTAATTTTTTGATAATATGGCAACATAGGTAGTAAACATTTACAAGAAAGACAATCCAGTGGTTCTCAAAATTTAAGCAAAATATTTTTTTGCAAATTTTCAATGTAAAATAATTCGGTTATTTTGGATTTATTTGAAAAACGGAAAAGAGAAAATATGTTTGTTTTATTGAGATCTACAAGCCCTGAAATTTTTCGTTGGCTTCCATTTTGCCTTACACACAAAACTGACAGGTAAAATATTACGTGTTGACGTGGCTTTAGAAAGGCCCATATGGTTTATAAATAATATCAAAATAAATCACACTAACCAAACTTGTTGACTATAACTTGTCAACTTTACAATTTACAAAAGCATCTGTAAAAAGTTTACTTGATGCTTTTCATCAGTCCTCACCTCATTATAGCTTGCACACCCTTAATATTTTTTGCTTGTACTGTATAAAATCACATTAAATAAGGCATTAAAAGTAACTTTTAACGAAATTTTATTCTGTAAACTTTGCCACGACACTGTTTCCTCTATGATATGACAGAATACAAAAGACCGAACTACAAGTCCTAATGTGGACACAACTTGGTCTGTACGTTTTGTTGACGCAAGTAAATCGTACGACAAGTTGTAACGTGTGGAGCGGACTTAAGTTTTAACTTTCTGAACACGTGCTAGAAGAAATCTGATACTGATATTTTTTTTAAATGAAAATAAAATGATTATTATGAATACCCCTCATGGTACGGTACGTTAAAAACAGAAATAGATCTGCCTTGGAATGATCATTTTGCGGTTTTTCACTTTAGTTCGTAGAAGACACGAGCTTTATCGATACCATATGTTCTCTTGGGCACCTCAGATATGATCGGAACCACTTAAGTCAGCCTCGAAAAGGAATATTAAAATATCAAACATCCGTGTGAGTTTGCGTTTAAGAAAAAAAGTTTAACAAACAGATACAAACTCCTTATAGTTAAAAAAACATTTTGGGACACAATTTATAGGGAAAACTAAAATGACTTTAAAAAAAGAACAGTTAATAGTTATTTTTTATACAAGACGATAAAATGGTAATTTATGTCTATAAAACAATATTCAGAAATTATTATTTCAAGGAATTTATTATAGGAGCAGAAAAAATATTGTGCTGGGTTGGCGTTGGTTTCTATGTAATTAGACAAATAAATAAAGCTGTCTCTTTAGTTGTCAGTTTTGAGTCAATATTTTTTAATTCTCTTTCGTGTCGATTGCTGATTGAATTGGATCCAGAAATGGCTCAAAACGAAATAAGTAAATTACGAACAGATATTCAAGCTGAGGCGACAAACGCCATATCCAAACTACTTCCATTTAAATCCTGAATAACTTATGAAAAGGAATACAAAAATTTTCAAAAATGGAAGCAATTAAAAAACGTGCGAGAAGAAATAAAAATTTTAACCTATCCTCGCTGTTAAAGTATTATTTAATCTACCCTTGAGGTTAAAGTACTATTTTGTCTACTATTTTCGATAGATGTAAGGCAATTTTAACAGTTGCTATGAAAAAAATATATGTATTGTTACGTTTTTCGTCGGTTCCGTGTGGATAGAAAGTCACAATTTATTTAAACACAATTTATTTAACACTAATTAACAAAAACAATAACGATAAAAGACTTAAAGAATTATTTACAAACGATTTACAACTATTTATCTAAAAAGAATTTATTTTGAAGTTAGCGCGTCAACTGTACTCGTCTTATATATATCTGCCCTCTCTAGGCTCCAGCCGCCGGCTTTTATACCCACAGCTAAAGATTTCTAGAATAGTCCATAGATCGTTAGGTGCATAGAGAAGATTTCGATTGTTCTCGTATGTACTACTCCATTCCAGTGGAACTCGATTCAGTCGAACGTTCGAATGAATCATTACGGTGTCTATTCTTTAGTGCAGGTCATCTGAGGGCGGGACATATAGTTAGGTTAGGTCCACACGGGTCCGCAACAGTATTATACAATTAAAATTAAGGGTTGATAAATTAGATTTTTGTTTTCTAGTAAAATCATTGATACATTTTCACCTATTAATAAGAATAGTTAAAACAAAATAGAACAATTATATATTATTACGTTTGTTATATACCGTATGACCGGAAAAAAAAACGGCGTCAAAGCCTACGCTTACATCAAACTTGTCACATATTAATACAAAAAAATTGAAAGATTAATTCTCCAGCCGCTTTTGACGCCGTTTTTTTTTGATCATATGGTATATAAATTCAGGAAAGCATTGATAATTGTCAGGCATGATTTTTATGCACTGTTTTTTTTTGAATTACTGTGTTACCTTTTAGATGTAATTAAAATAAATAATAAATAAACAATGCTTTATTGAACAAAAAGCCAAAATAGCTTCATCGACAAAGCATTTACAAAACAAAAAAGCACAAAAACAAATATACAAATAATAGAAAAATGTGTACAATACAAATCAATTCAAAAAAACTTACGTCATTAAAATTACAAATGAAACATATATGGATATTGTAGAACATAGGCGTATCAAGAAAATTTTACAAAAGGAAAATTGTAAATGGATAAAATCATGTTATATATCATAAAATCAAGAGTTATAAAATATTAAATATTAAATACTAGACCTTGAATCAGTGTGTGAGATGATCAAAATTTTAAAATTCAAAATTGTTCATGATTAAACATCAACAAAAAAGTCGTTTACCGCATATAGGGCTCTCTCCAGTAAGCATGGTTTCAGAGCTTTGCCAAATGCGGGAAAGAATGAAAGTGACTTGATATTCAAGGCATTGTATAGTATTGAGCCCTTAACTAGTTCTGAGCTCGGGTTTGGCAGATAAATATCGTGGATAGTTGTGGGAAGACCTTTCCGGAATGGCAGATATGTGCTTGCGGATTAAGCAAACGGATTCAAAAATGAATAAAGAAGGAAGAGTCAGTCTTTTGAAATTTTTAAAGAAATTCTGGCAGTGAGTTCTACTGTTCAGTCCCAATAAGCATCGAACTGCTCTCTTTGGAAGTTTGAAAATACGATCAAATTTTGTCGCGCAGCAAATACCCCAGAACGGAAGGGCATAACGAAGATACGGCTCAAATAGGGCATAATAGACCATTTTTGAGATTGATGAGTTAAGTTCCTTAGAAACTGATCTTAGCGCAAAACAGTCAGCGCTTTGTTTCTTTGATAAAGCTTCGATGTGCAAGTCCCATTTTAACGAATAAATCTAATATGATCGCAAACTATACAAACATAAAATATAGTTTATGAGAAATATCTCTTATACCTTATGAATAATTATATGTAGGTAAAAATAGCCACCTTATATTGCTTCTACCATATGGGTTGAGTGCCGTCAGATGGTAGGGTAGGACGCAAATAATGTGCAGAAACAGATGATTTTCTGGGCATAAAAAAGCAGATGTTGAATAGAGAGAAGACTCACAGCGAAGGTTTTTAAAAGATGGAAGTTTATACCTTCTTGATAAAACAGAAAATGTTTATGAAACCTTTATATTTTCAATGAATATATTTACATTATTAGCAAAAAATATTTTTATCAAACAGCCACTGCTTATACAGACATTACTCACATGTATACATGCATATAAAATAAATACACTTCCTCAATAAATTAACGCACCACAAAAAAATAACCAAAAGTTTCCGATTTGAAGGATTTTTTTTGAATGATAGGTTATTCTTTCCACAATGTTGCTATACCAACTGTATTTTGATAGGAACCCTTTTTATACTAATACCGGGTGTAGCAATTATAACGTGTTTTTTTAATAAAATTTGTGACACCCTTTATAGTTGATCAGTTATAGTATCAAGTTAAAATTGACATTACATTTTAGCCTTATCTTTTTTTTACATTTTGTTTTTTTATTTACTCCATTATCTTGCTTATTACACGAGAAACAACATTTTATAGGATGACATGATCTAATATTGGTTTTAATTAACATTTTTCCATTTTACTCACTAAAGTGAGTAGCAGGCTATGGAAAAACACGGATTACCAGTAAATGTCAAATAGAGATGCTTGTTGTCAGTGTCAGTCGTTTTCGTCCTTTCATTATATCAAAAATATGCAACGTGCACGTGAAACAAGAAACCTTACTGGCGAAGAATGTGCTCAAGCATTAATATTGTCTGAGGAAGGTTGGAGCTACCGAAGAATTGGTAAAACGATTTAATGTAACTCACTCGACCATTTCACGAGTTATACAACGGTATAGAGATACTGGGAGTAATTGTCGCAGGCCGGGACAAGGCAGGAATCGAAGAACCAATCCGATTCAGGAACGTTTTTTAAAACTCTCAACATTAAGACAACGTTGTGACAACGTTTCGTTGTGTGACAACAGCTCGGATCCTTCAAACTCAGCTCAGAGATACAAATAGTCTACAAGTTTGCACAGAAACTAGCATCTCTATTTGACATTTACTGGTAATCCGTGTTTTTCCATAGCCTGCTACTTACTTTAGTGAGTAAAATGGAAAAATGTTAATTAAAACCAACATTAAATCATGTCATTCTATAAAATGTTGTTTCTCGTGTAATAAGGAAGATAATGGAATAAATAAAAAAAACAAAATGTAAAAAAAAGATAAGGATAAAATGTGATTTCAATTTTAACTTGATACTGTAACTGATCAACTCTACAGGGTGTCACAAATTTTATTAAAAAAACACGTTATAATTGCTACACCCGGTATTAGTATAAAAAGGGTTCCTATCAAAATACAGTTAGTATAGCAACATTCCCAAGTAGCATTTGGACGTTATCTAACGTCGGGTATACGTCGTGTTCAATAAACCCGACGTCAGGTACCAACGTCAGTTCGACCGCCTGACTACCCTTATTTGCACCTAAATGGGGAATACAGATTCGGGTCGCCTCGACGTCGGTATCTGACCTAATAGGGAATGTAATTCTACCAATTACCAACGTCATATTACGTTGGATTTTAGGCACTTAAAATTCGTCGCTAAGCACTTACGTTACGTTTGGTTTCATATTCGCTACCAAAAATACATAAAAACCTAACCAAACTACCTAATTACTAATGGATTCATAATCACTCCTCGAATATAACTATAAGTGCCTATCTAATTTCATATTATAATAATTCTGAATCATTAATCCAGACATCAGTTTTGTCAACGGAAGTCACTTTCTTGATATATCTGGTTAAAATACTCCGGAAAACAACGAGCGCCTTCAAAATTAGGTAGATTTATGAAATAAAAATATCTATAAAAAAGTAACTCGCAAAATATTTTTTTTATTTTCTAGCTGGTTTAATCATAAAACTGTACTGTGGTTCCCCCCAAACTCAACCTTATCAATATTATTCTACTAGAAATCGAAATGTGAATATAAATTTTAAAAACAAAAAACGATTTTAAAATGGCTGACAATCGGATACTTGTTAAGCGGATTTCAGTGTCCGACTTAATATGAACTACCAATATACCAATTCCGACCGGGTCTCCAACATTAGTCGTCTCACACGACCGAAGTCATCAAACCGGACGACCGGCAATCGTATTATGACGTATATAATTCCAACGTACGCCACGTAACCTCACTTTGCGTATCAGTGATTTGTGGATTTGCGCAACTATATTTTAGTTTTTGTTTTCTCCTTAAAAAAATGGGCAGCCACTTTTTTAAGCGTAATCTCACATGTCGGAGGAGGATGGAGCTAAAAAATGAAATTAAGATGCACCAGTGTAATACAGCATCTCTTCCGGATAAAAAGCATTTACGGGTGGAGGCAAGACATCACTACTACTATTATTATTTTGCAAAAACCTCGACCTCTTTCTGTAAAATGTAGATGAACGTCTAAATGCATTTTTAGTGTTTTTTTAGGCATAATAAAAAAATTAAGTTTGTTTACAAAAACTTTTTATTAGGTCATGTTCATGATGTTCATTAGGTCGCAAATGCTACTTAATGGTGTACGTCGTGCAAGCCAACGTGGGAACGACGTTGGGAAATTAATAAAAATGGTACGTTGTTATTTTGTACGTCGACAGATCGTTGTATTTACCGAGTATAGGCGGTATAACCTTATACAACCCTCAGACCTACCATCTTCTGGGGAAAAGGAGTAATAAAATACACCTAGCCGGCCGAGAACGTAGCACAAGGGAACTATCGTCGCAGTCCTCACTGTGCCATAGCCATCCCGTGCTACAGTTGCAGCCAAAACTGTGCGGCAGCGTAACCGCCACAGTTAAACCTTTTCACGCAGCTTACACACAGCAATGATGGAACATTCGAGTGGGACAAAATTATCGTCCGGAGGTAAAATACCCCTCAATCGGATCTCCGGGAGGGGGTGCCTACTCGAGCGTATCATCGGAGAAACAAAAAACATCAATGTTTCACGTTTGCGGCGTGGAACGTCCGCACTCTACTGGACAAGATAAATTCAAATCGACCAGAGAGAACAGCACTGGTCTCACAGGAACTCCACCGATTAAATATAGATGTTGCCGCTCTAAGCGAAACACGCTTTGCAGATGAAGGTAGTCTCACTGAGGAGCATTACACCTTCTTTTGGAAAGGTCATCCCGCAACACACAGGAGAATTCATGGTGTAGGCATTGCGATCAAAAACGAAATCGCCACCAAGTTAACAGAAGTACCTATTGGTGTCTCCGAACGTCTTATGACCCTAAGGTACCCCATATCAGACAAAACTTACGTCAACATCATTAGTGCCTACGCTCCCACCCTTGACGCTAAAATTGAAGATAAGGATAAATTTTACCAAGCTTTACAAAATGCCCTTCAACGAATTCCAAAGCACGAACGAATCATCTTGCTAGGCGACTTTAATGCCCGTGTAGGCAAACAACAGGAAATATGGCCTGACGTATTGGGAAAACATGGAATGGGAAACGCAAATAGCAATGGTGAACGCTTATTAACAACATGCGCAGAGTATAATCTTTGCATCACCAATACGTGGTTCATGTTGAAGGACAAGTTTAAAGGTACCTGGAAACATCCTAGATCAGGCCACTGGCATCAATTGGACCACATAATCGTTCGAAGGACGCATCTAAAAGATGTTAGGGCTCACAAAAGCTAGAGTAGATGCCGAATGCGGCACTGACCACCGACTTTTAATTTCAAAAATGAAAATCCAGTTAAAACCCAAACATCCACGCTGTAAAAAGCAAAACAACATGACCAGATTGAACGTACGGGGTCTAGAAAACAACAATACCGCCGACGCCCTCCGGGAAGCCATCAAAGAATCACTTCCACCGATAACTTCAATCTCAGTATTGGAAGCTGAACAAGGCTGGACACAATTAAGGGATGCGATTCATAAAACCAGCGAAGCAGTACTGGGAAAGTCGAACAAAAAGAAACAACCAGACTGGTTTGACGAAAATCAACCGCATATACAGGCTTTGTTGGAACAAAAGCATAGAGCATATCAAGCCGTCACTGCAAATCCACATAATCCAAGACTGGTAGACAACTTTAAAGTAGCCAACAACACGCTTCGAAGAGAACTGCGCCAAGTAAAGGATAACTGGTGGTCACAAAAAGCGAATCAGATTCAAGAGTACGCCACGCATCACGATTATCGTAAATTCTTCGAGGCTGTAAAAGAAGTATACGGCCCAACTAAGAAGGTAAGCTGCCCAATCATGGCTCAAAATGGCGAACTTCTAAAAGAGGAAGAACAAATTAGAAATCGCTGGAAAGAACATTACAGCCATATCCTTAACCAAGAAAACAACCCCAATATGGAAGCATTAAACACAATACCTCAGTATAACAGCCTCGATGTATTAGACATCCCAATAACAGAACAAGAAATAAAGACCTCCATAAAACAGCTTAAAAACAACAAATCAGCTGGCTGTGACGATATTCCGGCGGAAATCTATAAGTGTGCAAGTAAAGAACTTATTGGTCATCTTAAGGCTCTCTTTGATGTCGTATGGGAAAGCGGAGAGGTACCTCAGGATTTTCGCAATGCGAATATAGTGAATATATTTAAGAACAAAGGAAGTGCATCAGACTGCGGAAATTACCGGGAATTTCGCTATTGGCTATCGGCGGAAAAATTCTTGCAAAAATAATGTCAAACCGCCTGCACCCACATATAGAAAAAATTCTTCCAGAATCGCAAACGGGTTTTCGTACCAACCGCGGCACCGTCGATTCCATATTTTCCATCCGTCAACTACAGGAAAAAGTAAAGAGCAGCAGTCTAAACTTTATGTTGCATTCATCGATCTAACAAAGCCTTCGACTCTGTGAACAGAGATGCGCTTTGGGCAATTATGGAAAAGTTCGAAGTACCCAACAAATTTCTTACAGTGTGTAAAAGCCTCCATAACAACAACAAGTCAAGAGTGTCACATCATGGATCACTGAGCGACCCATTCCTAACAAATACAGGAGTTAGGCAGGGATGTGTCTTAGCGCCCCTCCTATTCAACATATTCATGGCAGCGCTCTCCATTATAGTGGACAGCAAACTGCAGGAGAGAGGATTGGGCATTAGATACAGATATGACGGCGGTCTGTTCAACATAAAAAGACTCAGGGCAAAAACACGTACAAAATTTATCACAGAACTTCAATACGCTGACGACTGCGCTCTAGTTGCAAACACGGTACAACAATTACAAGAAATGTTGAACACATATACCTGGGCATACGAGGCTTTGGGCCTTAAGCTGAACATCGGCAAAACTAAAATCATGTGCACTCCCCCGGAAGATCACAACAATGCTATAAAAATCGGAGAAGAACTATTCGAATATGTGGCGGAATTCAATTACCTTGGCAGTTTGATTTCGGAAAAGGCCAATATTGACTCTGAAATTCAGCACAGGATTAGTAGCGCCTCAAGAGCATTCTGGAAATTAAAAGACAGGGTTTTCTACAATCATGACTTGAGTACAAAAACAAAACTTGCAGTATACCGAGCAATTATAATCCCCACCATGATATATGGGAGCGAAACCTGGGTGCCTTACCGCCGACACATGAACGCATTGAACAAGTTGCAACAGAGACACCTTAGACAACTCTTAAGAGTCCGGTGGTTCCATCATGTCTCAAACGTATCGGTCCTTGAAAAATCTAACTGCGAGAGTATTGAAGTCATGGTCACAAAATCCCGCTTAAGATGGGCTGGTCACGTATGCAGAATGCAAGAAAACCGCATACCAAAATCTCTGCTTTACGGTGAGCTTGTGGACGGTAAGAGGAGGCCGGGTGGACAACTGAAAAGATACAAGGACATTTTCCACGAAAATTTAAAGGGAATTAACATGCAGAATGAGTGGGAAAAAGCAGCTCACAATAGAACTCAATGGAGAAGGGTTGTAAACTCAGTTAACAGCGGCAACCAAAAAGTAGAGAGGCAACAAAGCAATGAGATTTTTGAATGTCCGGAGTGCGGTAGGCAGATAACATCACGTATCGGGCTTTTCAGTCACAGAAAAGCTCATGAAAGAAAACGCCTTGCGTGACCATTTTCTTTATGTGTGTCGAATACTCGTCAGCGAGTAACGGCTGTATGTATGTATGTATTTACCGACTCGGATCCAACGACGTCGCTTTTAATAGGAAAGCGACGTCACAGGTCGCATCACCAGCACCCGACCTAAATTTGCACAAAGTCTGATGTCGCTTCAGGTCAGATTTAGTTCGAAGTCAGATAGATGCTACTTGGGTTGTGGAAAGAATAACCTATCATTCAAAAAAAAATCGTCCAAATCGGATAAGTGGTTTTGACAAAAACTAAACTTAAACTTTTGGTTATTTTTTTTGTGTTGCGTTAATTTATTGGGGAAGTGTAATAACACACGCGTGAGTTTTTGAAGTTATAACAAACTAGTGTGTTATAACTTCAAAGCCACACCATTTTATAGAAATTATTAAGCTTTATTCATGAATTACTAATTCAATTATTTATTTAAATTAACAATAACATTAAATGAAAATTATTTTTTTTGTAGATTCAGAAATTGTAAAACCTTGTATGCCTCCAGATGCTGTTCGTTCACTGCATGAAATAGACTCTGTCATTATAACGGCTCATTCTGGAACACTTACAGCACCTTGAATCTTTTTCGCAATCTCTATTTTATTGTGCTGGACTCTTCGATATATCCTTCCGCAACCGTTGCAGATCGCCATTCTCCGTGTCTTTTTAACGTTGTCATGTTCACTCCTGCATTTGTCAGTAATGTAGCGGATGATCTTCTCATACAATGGCTAGTGTATTGCTCAGGAAGTTCTAGGCCCAAGTACTTGCGGAAGATCTTCTGGAATCATTTGTCTTTAAAATCTGACTTGTTGGTTGATAATTCATTATTTTATCGTAAAAAAATCGCGATTTATCTAAATAACGTCTTAATGTCAGTGCTATTTATTATTTACAAAAAAAACTCAAATCTATTTTTGAAATTTAAAAAATTGTATATTAATGTATATTTCTTTTTTGTTTCAGATTTCTATCAATCAAGAAAAAGTTCCTGCATTCTCTCAGATAAAAATTCACAACCACAAGAATCCAGCAGTACCTCAAGCCAAAGCTGTTGAACCAGTACTCATCTAGATATTTTACCTCATACAACTCTAAAAGAGTACCCAAATAAGACTGTATATAGATAAAATTATAACATACGGCTTATAATGCCAAAGCCTTTAATTCCTTAATTTCTTAATTTATAAATAAATATTTATTAATTTTTCATTAAATAATGTTAACTTAAAGGTTTAGTTTTGTCATCGTTATTACCAAATATTTAGTTTTTTTTTTATTAAAAGAAAAACAATAAGAATTTTGTGAAATAGAAATAGCATTATTTGCTTATAGGAAGTTGAGAACGAAAATGTTATAGGCAATAAAATCTAGTCCTCTTTTTGTACATAGTTGTATAAAAAATTGTAAAATTTTGTATGTAGTTTAGGAGAAAAAATGTTTTGATATTAAAAAGTTTGAAATTTAATCTAGAATTTGTTTTTAATACACCTGTAGATATAAAGTAAATATTTTAAAAAAATATAGACCAATACTTTCGTTATTTAAAAAGCTAAAGGCTGAAAAAAGTTTAATTAAAGGAAAGATAATTTCTACAAAAAAAATCTATTTTTGTGTCAAAATAACATGAATAAAAAAACATAGAACTGTCACTGTCAGTTATTTTCTAATTGAAAAAACTATAAAGAATGTCCAACGGGTCAGACAAGATTTGACAGGCGGCATCCAAAAAATTACAGAAAATACAATTTATTTATGAATTAGAATAATAGACAACTGTAATAGAATTTTATAGATAACTGTCACTGTTATTAGGGTTTAGTTTTTGTACTATATGACGAAAAAAAAACGGCGTCAAAAACGGCAGAGGAATGACAAACGATGATAATTTTGGCGAGGTCATTTTCTAAAAATTTACATAAAACTATACTCAAAAATTAACACTAAATATACAAAGATTAAAAAGGGATAGAACGTTTCCAGACAAAAAACAAAAATTTCTTGAATTTTAAACTACACCATTTAAAAATTATATTTTTTACTCAATATAAAAATAAATTTCAATCTTTTTAGAGCTAGCTGGCAGTAAGTACCATTAAAAAATAAAGAGTAGATTGGACCAAATAACGACGTCTAGGGCTTGACCTCGTCAACATTATTATCGATTGTCATTCCCCAGCCGTCTTTGACGCCGTTTTTTTTTCGATTATACATTCATAAGAAAAAAACACTATTAAAATAATATTCTGATCTAAAGTTCATTATTCCTTATAAGGTGAATATGAATATTTTTATCTATTTAATGTTTTCTAACAAATATAACACATTTAGTGACTTATTCAATCTTTTTCTATATCTATATCTATATTTTTATGTATGGCTTATAAGGACATTCAACTTTGAACGTAAAAATTGTATTTTTTGGCAATTAGTATTCACGGTATCTTTCTATAAAGTTAGAGGTAATGTCGTTCCGTTTCCTGTAGTTATGAATAATTTATTGGGACTGAATATGACCAAAAAAAGTTCTAGAAAACAATGCTCATAATGATATGATTATTACATACATACATAATACAGTTAATGATACGATTGAAAATACATGAATATGCACCATTTATTACGTTTTACGTTAAATAATAGATACTCATAATTCTATTATTTCCATTTCACTAGTCCGAAAAAGTAGCAAAATAAGCGTTCGCCATTTAACGTTTTATGTAAAACTGGCTATGTATTTTTACACAAATATCCGTATTGTAGCACATTTTCAGACGACTTCTTTATTTTGATGGCCAAACATCAACAAAATATTTCTCGAAATAAATAAATAATATAAAATTCCGTAACAATACGGAAATAGATTGAATTTTTGTGATTACAGTGCTATATAACTTATATTGTTTTATAACAAATTTCTGGCTATTTCATGGCAAATGCTGAAGCTCTGCAAACCTTAATCAAGCCTTATTCAAAGCACGTGTGTTTGGAATTTTGGATGTGACTTAACACGATAGGATTGGGCTAAACCTGAGGCAGATTTCTGAAATATAATAAATTAAATATATACTAGCTTTTTCCCGCGACTACGTTCGCGTTACACCTCGAATCGTTCATAACTTAATTTAAATGATTGTTTATCTATAGATAGAGCTAGTGAGCCTTACAAAAATCCACTATTTAAACTATGATTTTAACAGTTTTATAGCTATTCGTATTTCATATGAAAGTTTGCAATTGTCGATTTCTGGGTATTATACAGGGCGAGTCTTGAATAAGTGCAAATATTATCAGGGCTGGTAGATCTCCAAAAAAAAACATATTTTCTTTTTACCGTTTTTCAAATAACATCAAAGTAATCGAGTTATTTTACTTTAAAAATTTTCAAAAAAATATTTTCTGCTTAAATTTTGAGAACCACTGGATCTTTTTGGGGTTTTCTGTCTGATAAATTTTATCTACTATCTATGTTGCCGTAATATCAATAAATTATGGATTTTAACTAAAAACTAAAAAAAGATCCAAAAAAATAATGGAGAAAAAAATCGTGTTGCTGGGGTCAAAATATACTACTGCTAAAAATATTTGCACTTATTTAAGACTCGCCCTGTATATCCTTTAAAAAAATCGATTTTGTTATTTTTGACTTATTACACATTTTTTACTTAAAATTTATAAAGAGGCATCAATAGGCCAATTTCTAGAGCATTTTTATTCTCTTTAAATATTATTATGTATTTAAAAAAATCCGAATGTTTTAGAACTCGAACCAAAATCGAATTTTTCCAAAACCTGAAAAAAAATCTCTCGAAAGTAATAAATAGTGAAATGACTATTACCCTCTATGGATAGAACCCTTATGGTCCCATGTAATCTGTATTACTAAAATAAATTGCTTTGACATATAAAGTTTTCAATTGAATATTTGAGGTTTTCAATTGTCGCTTTTCTTGATAGACTCCCCTGATTTATTATTATTTTTCAAAAGCATTAATATTCTCTTTATGCGTTATTTTTTATTCCTAGAAGGATAATTGAAGAAGAAATATTTCGTTATGATGTCACTAAATAAAACCTTGTATAAAATTTTATACTTCTAGATGTTATAGTAATGCATTTTCGTACAGCAAACTTCTATTCTACTCCCTAAGGGAATGAATTTCATAAATTTGCTATGTCCAGATAATTAACTCATGTGTTTTAAATGCTCCTTTGTGCAAATTTTTATGTGTATAATCCAGAGTTCACGAAGGTTTATATAAATCTTTACTAACTTTTGGTTGATACTCATTTGGTTAATGAATTTCAAAAATCTCTTCTAATTCTTTCTGTAGAATTTTATTCTTCTCGACCGATAGTAAGATAGTAAGTAGAGATAGTAAGGAATTTTTGCACTCTAACACTCTAAGAGGATGAATTTCCAAAAATCGCTTTGCGTAGCTAATTCAATAATCACTAATGTCATTTAAACGAACATTTGTGCTAATATTTATGTATCTAAAGCTGACGGTATTAACTGACCCCTATAATATCTAAAAACTTGATATATAATCTAACTCTTTGATCTAACTGACACCACTGACAATGACAAATAATTTATTTCTGAAGGTATTGTGTGTAGGTATTTTTTAGGTATGTTTTAGTATTTAGCCGTTTTACACAAAGAAATAGCAATTAAACAATATAAAAATACTTCATAACAAATCTAGACATATATACCTTTCATTTAAAAAAAGATTCATCAAGATTGGTTAAGCGGTTTCGGCGGGATGGATGTAACAAAAAAACCCTTTGAGCTTTTATATATGTATGGATTTCCTTCGGCCACACACCCGCTTTACCCGACCCCTTAGAGCGACCCGAACAGTACAGCCGGAATAGAGTTTCTTATATGTATATAATAAGTCTCTGATCTAATGAGTCTCAGTGAAGCAATGTAATCGATCCAGTATTAACACAGATGTATTCAAGAACGTGAGAACACCTTTTCAGTAAAAAATGTGATCAGTATATTCATACTTTACTTAAAGTAAAGCCTAGTTCTACTTCTGCTCATTTTGCCTCAACAATCAATACAAGCTGAAAAAATATACAAGTTAGATATTATGTCGCATAGGACTTTCAACCGAGAATTATCAAATATTTTTCTTGATTTAGGTAAGAACAATCTTCGGATTGTCAAGTGTTTTTAACAGGACACTGTCTCAATGAACACCTCAGTAGATTGAAGCTAAGAAACAACGATGAATGCAGATTCTGTGGGGAAAATGGGGAAACACCAGAACACCTCATCACTAAATGCACTGAGATGACAACCATTTCTCCCATAAACTTTGGTACGACCAATGACTAAAGAATCCAAGGACAAATAACACCTGAGAGCAAATTGTGACGATGTCACCAAACAGTGCCGTAGCACATATTTTTCTTAACCTAGCTGTTTGAAGCAATATTTATATTTTTTGATAATTGTTTTGACTACGCCTATGGTGTATCATCCTAATTAATTACGAAAAAAACGTATTAAAATGTTAACTAAAGGTACAAAACTAGTATCGACGCATAGCACATATCAAGTACATACAGATGTTAATTGAAATTGAAGAATAATTATCGAATTCAATAAGAAAACGCTAAAAAGTTGGAGTGGACTGTTTATTTACTTATGAAACGTAACTCCTGGCTCTTTTTTATCGCTGCTGTTTTTACACTTGAAAGCTGAACAACTAATCACCATTGTAATAAAGTTTCTACAAAGTTTACTACACACAAACTATTAAAAATCGCTAAAATTGTCGCTGGTGACCAAATGATGACCAAAGGTTTGCCACCAAAAGAAAGGTCTCTAAGGTCACAAATTCTGCTGCAGCCCGTATAGGGGCGTTACATGTCCTTATATTCTTTAGTCATTGGGTACGACTGATATCGCAGATGGAAACTAACTAACCTCTATAAAACCGTCTCAGATACTGGCTTTTGTCCAAGACCTGAGATTGTATGATAAGTTATAACTCGATAAAAAGGGACATAATAGATATGTAAGGTCGCGGTGATTAACACTCCACTTAATATGCTAATTCTAAATATTCCTCTTTAATTATTGACACCTTATTATTACGATTTTTGTGTTAACATCCTTATGTTAACACAAAAATCGTTTTTCATCTTTTTTATAATTAATCAATCTTACTACTTCAGTGAGACCAACAAACGAGGAAAAAAAATAAAAATATTCTCCAAAATTTCGAAAGAATATTTCTCAAAAATAAACCCAACCCAAACCCAAAAGTAATACTCTCGTATATTTTTGGCGCCAATTTTTTTTCAGTTTCCTTTAAATACCAGTTCCCAGCGGTGCTTATCTATTTTTAAATCCACCCTTGAAATTTTTAAAGTTTAAAGGGCGTCAAGCGAGTCTAGACCTTAGGAGAAGTACCATCTTTTCTCGTACCTTTAACCATTCGATAATGAACAGTTTTATGATGCCGTGGCGGAGTACTATTTCTGGCAGGGACAGGTGTGCCGAGACACTCGGCCTTTTCGGCTCGGTCGGTACCGCCTACCTACTCGATCAGCTGTTCAGGTGGCTGCTAGCTAGAACAGCCAGCATGTGAAGGGTTTCGAGTTCTCTACATCTTCGGAGAGTTTAAATCCGAATTTCGGAGCCCTAGACGAGACAAAAAATAGTGTAAAAATGTGAACCAATCAGATTAATTTAAAGTAAAACATGTTTCTAGTCTAAAATATGTCGAAATCTGACACAATTCTTCCGTACAGGGTGTTTAATGACATGCTAATATTTAAGGGGGTGATTCTTGGACCTATTCTAAGAAAAAAAAAACTGGCGCCGGGAGGCAAGTATAGCCGCCCATACTAAAATATGTTAATAAAAAGTTGGTAGGCAGTTCCTTTAGTTTCAAAGTGAAGAAATTTTTGCAATTTTGGTCCGCGGTTTTTTCCACTATCCGCCACTTGGGGTCGCGTCCGATGGGAGTTTGGAGTTCTCCACACGAATATTTTTTCAAAAACCGACTACGGAAACACGGACTATCTCCAAAACTGCGACTTTGACTGATTTTGATGTTATTACAAATTTTGTTGCAAATATTATTCCTAATCTTAAATTGAAAACCGCGTTTCGCTAGCTACTGTAATTTTGGAGTTACGATTTTTTAAATTTTAACCCCCCTCCATACCTCCCTTACCAACCCCCTTACCCCCACCAAAACTAACAATGGCCAGATTCTCGGGTGCCACAGAAATTTTGTGCCAAATTTGGTTAAAATCGGTTTAGCGGTTTTGAGTTATCGTGTTACAGACGGACGAATGGACAGACGGACAGACGGACAGACGGACGAACGGACAGACGGACGAACGGACAGACGGACAGACGGACGAACAGGACAGAGACGGACAGACGGACAGACGGACAGACGGACAGACGGACGGACAGACGGACAGACGGACAGACGGACAGACGGACAGACTGGACAGACGGACAGACGGACAGACGGGCAGACGAACCGAACGGACAGAAGGACAGGGACAGAAGGACAGAGGACAGACGGACAGACGGACGGACAGAACAACAGACGGACAGACGGACAGACGGACAGATTCGGACAGACGGACGCCAGACGGACAGACGGACAGACGGATAGACGGATAGACGGATGAACGGATAGACGGACAGACGGACAGACGGACAGACGGACAGACGGACGAACGGACAGACGGACAGACGGACGAACGGACAGACGGACAGACGGACAGACGGACAGACTTGGACAGACGGACAGACGGACACAGATCGGACAGACGGACAGACGGACAGAACGGACGAACGGACAGACTGGACAGACGGACAGACGGACAGACGGACAGACGGACAGACGGACAGACGGACAGACGGACAGACGGACAGACGGACAGACGGACAGACGGTCCAGACGGACGAACGGACAGACACCATAAAAATATTTTGTATTTAGGTCATTTATGACCCAAATAACCATTTTGAGTAAAATTAAAAACTTCTTTTTGCCGATCTTAATAGCCTACCATACTGTTGGTATGTTAGGCTAAAAACTTCAGATGCATATATGTATGTCTAAACATCTTAAACATCTTATTGCTTAATTTCCTTCCAGCCGATGCAAAAATGATTTCCGAACAGTCATCCCATCATATTTTCAGCGCTTTGACCCTGAAATAAACTGACTTTATTTTTTTAAACAAAAACTATGCACCGGAAAAAAAATCCAGAGATAAAAAAGTTTAGAAATGATTGGAGATTTTGAAAATAATTTTTATTTTAAGAGAAGTCAGTGGTGTACCACTTTTTTCTCCAAAAATATTCTATATAAAACCAGTATGGACGGCTCTGGTTGAAATAAATAAAATTCTTCGTGCATTAATAAAGGTATTTTGATGCATAGAAGATGTGTATCAGGTTTCATAAAGATATTTGTAATAAAATCAGATTTATTATGAAAAAAAAAATATTAAAACTTACAACCCTGAATCGTAAATTAAGATGTTTAGGACATATATTCATATGAAGTTTTTCTTGCAGAATAGGTCCACAAATTATACCCATAAATATTAGCATTACTAAGGAACACCCTGTATATTAAAATCCATTAATAGATGTATGTGGTCCCGATTCCTCCTTAGCGGCTGAAATATTATGGAGCGCAGTTTAAATTTCAAGATCCGGAACTACTGAACTTCTGTGCGCAAGTAACAATTGTTAAAGTGCCTAAATTAGAGTAAAAGTGAAGAAACATATATTATTTTACTGAAAATGAGATAGATTTATCAGTAACAACAGTCACTTTTGAGACCGTGCCCTAGTTCCCATGAACTGAATTAGAATGAATATTCCTTATTAATTTTAGTAGTTCCCCATATAGTCCCCCCCTCCCCATATATTATTTAATCTACGACAATGTCATTATGACATGTTGACATTGCCATTTGAATGTCCATTATGAGCTTTCATAATAGCACTAGTGCTATTATGAATTCACAAACTCACACGCAAATTTTAAAATAAAGAAACAAGCAAAAAAGTACCTAAATACGTTTATTTATTGTAAACATTAATTATAATATCAGTACAATTGGTTAAAATTAATTCCAGACGATGACAGGTGAGTTGAATTTTTAGAAAGTAAATTTATTTCCTGAGTGCTAGAACTTGTTGAAGACCCATCATTGCCACAAATGTTACCCAAAAATATGACATTTTTCTTATTTTCTTTGGAATTTTCTATATAGCTCTCTGCCACTGTGTTAGAGCGCCAACCACCATGTCTTTTAACAGTTAATAAATCCACTCCTGAATCTGCAAGCAACAACGCAGACGATCTACGGCAACAATGTCCAGTGTATTGTTGTGCATTTGGAAGAATGCTATTTTATACGGTATTTTCCCTAAATTATTAATACCAACGGGTTGCTTAATACATTTTCCATTTCTGTACCCCACAAAAAATCGAGTGTGCTCTGTGTTGCTTGGCCGCATAGCTATATATCTTCGAACCATTTCCACCATATTTATTCCTTCAACATTCCCTCTCGTTATAAGAAAATCTCGTGATATCTTTGTTTTCGTAAATGGAATAATGACATGAATGCATTGTCCTTTCATCTTTAACATTTTGCAGCTGCAGATTTGTCAAATCGATACGCCGGCAGGCTTCCCGCAAGTCCCACTATCAATGAAACTTTTGTCAAGAAGTACAGTTTTTATCATCGGCTTCCAACAAAAAACGAGTTATGTCTTCTTTTCTTAAAATTCTCGATTTTTTTGACCGAAATCCTTCGATTTTCTTTTTTAGAAATGCAATTAAATGGACGTACTTACTAATATCTGTATTTTCTTCACTGATATAACTGAACGTAGCATGTAATAATATACCCAGTGATGAAGCCTTCCTATGTTTTTGAAAGATGTCCAAAATATGCGAGGAGAACCTTTTCGTTACTACTATTCTTGATTCTTTACCCTTTTCACCAATCTTCAAGTTTTACATGGAAGCTTGCTCGTATGTTTGTCTTGATTTTTCTGGAAGTAGGAATCGACAACGTTTGGCGCAATGCCTTCAATAATCCGAAGGGACACTTTCAGAATCAAGAATCATCATATTAATATTATTTTTTGCTTTTGCTAAAATTGAACGTTTAACACAAAAATTGAACATCAATAATTGAGTTGTCAAAGTCAAAATGGAAACAATCAACAAGCACCAAACACAACCAAAGTGGGAACCTGATAATTTTTGAATTTTAATTTTTATAAGGATATCTCTGGTATTTTAAATTAAATCAGATCTGTTTGGATCGTCACTCGTGTCGCGTCGTAGATTAAATTTTGAATGATACACGTTCGATGCGAACTTTTTAATAAAACTTGTGTAACTAAGCCACTACTTAACGTTACACGCGTTTCATTATGATGTATTTAACTTGTATCATTAATAACTATAATGTTATCATTGTAATGTTAGATAACGATTTATTGGTCGTTTTTTAACTATGTGAAATTTTCCCGCCAAAAATGTATGACATTCCAACCAAAATAGATTATTTTATTTACCTTCATCCGCTGGCGAACGCCACCCTCTATAAGCCAATGAACCAGAGACATCCATCATCAATTTGATCCAGCCAGATGCGCAGATTCCATATCCGTCCGATCTTACCTTCTGTTTTAAATTTAGAAACACCCCCTCACGATCCCATGGCTCTCCCTAAAGGGATGCTCTACCTACCCTCGTTCTGTATCCCGTTTCTATTTCCTTTAATTTCTTTTTTCTGGTAGAGGGGACAGCATCAGCCGAAAAAATATTCGAGTATACATATTACTTTTAAATTTTTATGGGTGGGCCTCTGAAAACTTACAATGGCTATAATTTTTAAACCAAAAAAGATATCAAAAAAAATACCGTTTCTATGATATTGAAGGGGAATACATATGACGTAATTTTTGAACCACCCCAACCTACCCCTTAGGCGGACCCCTACTCACTTGAAAATCTTAAATGGCAACACTCCACGTGTGGAGACTTTTTGGAAAGCCCATGAAAAATGCTAAACGATGATCGTAAAGTTTTTAGGGTAAAATTGAAAAACTACCCCGTACACAAAAAATTATGTGGACATTAATGAAAAAAGGGATTTTTTCACCATAAGTTACAGATTGGGGCCCAGCTAAATGAGGCAAATGAGGTATTTTTCAAACCACCCCGTCCCACCCCTTGGTGCCACCCCCTCACTTCTAATCTCATCAATGTCATTTTGAAACCATTGCCATTTTGAAGCTAAAAATAAAAAATGTAGATAATAAAAAAGGCAATACAAAGATGTTTGACTAATCGTTCAGCCTAATTTTGCGATAACGCAAATTCTTCCTTATCATCTATTTTTTTACTTTCAACAAACAGGAATCTTAAAACGGCATATCTTTGCGTTTTTGCACTGTTTTCTATCGATTTTCAATCGTTTGCAAACTTGGTGGTATGTTAAACTTTTATTTGAAAGAAAAATGGTTTATACTGTGGAAAAAAGAATTCAAATATTTTTCTTTATGGTGCTAAAGATATGTGCTATTTGAGAACGGCCCGTGCTTTCAATGAGAGAAATCCAGACAAAAACGTAAGTCACGTTTATGTTAGAGATTTGATTCTAAAGTTTCAAGAAACTGGATCGGTAAAAATAAAAAAGGGCAGGGCCCAGGGTACTGAATGAAGAAATGCAGATGGAAGTTATTGGTAAGGCATGAATCACAGGTATACCTCAAACATCTGTCAGAAGAGTATTGAAAATGCACAAATTCCATCTCTACAAAATGAAGATTCTGCAGGAACTTGGCGACGATGATCAAGATAGAAGGATTCAGTTCTGTGAACTAATGACGGAGGATATTCGAAGGGAACCTTCACTCACTAAAAATATTTGTTTTAATGATGAGTGCTCGATTTTTTTAAACGGAAATGTGAATAAGCAGAACTGCAGATACTGGAGCGATAAGAATCCGCATATTGTTGTTGAAGGACACATCCAACATCCCCAAAGGCTCAATGTTTGGTGCGGAATACTAGGAGATAAAGTTATAGGTCTATTTTTTATTGACGGAAATTTGACTAGTGATGCTTATGAGGAAATGCTGAACAATTTGATAGAGCCAGCCATTGTAAATGAGGATGTAAATCAAAGAGATTTGGAAGGAAATTTAACTCTTAATGAAGACCTCATACACTTTCAGCAAGATGGAGCCCCTCCGCATTATTCTATTGTCACAAGTCGATGGTTGGACAGATATTATCCAAGGCAATGGATTGGCAGAAGGGGTCCAATCGAATAGCCGCCAAGGTCACCTGATCTCATTCCTTTAGACTTTTCCTTGTGGGGTTATACTAAATCCATAGTCTACAAGACAAAACCAGGTTCGTTGCAAGAATTGCGGCAGAGGATAACTGAACCATGTCGAAATGTTCCGAGAGAGACTTTCCAAAAAGTGAGAGAAGAATTTAAAAATCGTTTGTATTTTTGTATGGGAACCAAACGGCAGTCATTTTGAGCAATTGTTAAAATAAATTACTATTTTAAATTTCTTTGAAATTGTCACACCTACATTTCTTATCACTATTTACCAGTAATTAAGTTGAAGTCTGTATGACCATCGTTTAGCAATTTCAATTAGCTTTCCAGAGAAGTGTCACAAGTGGGGTATCGCTATCTTGAGATTAGAAGCGAGGGCGTGGCACCTAGGGGTGGGTCGGGGTGATTTGAAAAATACCTCATTTGCCTCATTTAGCGGGGTCCTTATTTGTAACGTATGCTGAAAAAATCTCTTTTTTCATTAATGTCCACCTAATTTTTCGTGTAAGGGGTAGTTTTTCAATTTCACCATAAAAACTTTATGATCATCGTTTAGCAATTTTCATGGGCTTTCCAAAAAGGCGCCACAAGTGGGGTGTTGCCATTTAAGATTTACAAGTGAGTAGGGGTGCCGCCTAAGGGGTAGGTCGGGGTGGTTCAAAAAATACGTCATATGTATTCCCCCTCGATATTATAGAAACAGTATTTTTTATTTTTTTGATATCTTTTTTGGTTTAAGAATTATAGCCATTGTAAGTTTTCAGTGGCCCACCCTGTATAGAAAATATATCAAAATGTTGTTATATTTAATTTAGATTATAATTGTAGACTTTGGTAATAGAATTATTAAAAATACAGGAAATGTTCTAATATCAAAACTATACTAAGAAGGGGTCAAAAAATTCCGAAAAAAGCTACACGTAATTTATAAACGCCCCCTTATGATCCAAAAATATATTTCTAGAAAATTTTTATTAAAGTTCAGAAGTAAATTCGCATGGCGATGTTGGTTTTCGCGCCAAAAATTCGGCGTATTAAATTCACAAAACCTCTGCAGGTGCTCATCTCTTTCAGTACACTTGCAAAAACCTTAAGAAGGGCACTATGCAGGCCTTTGTCCTTTACTGAACCGTATCTCGACAGGTAAGAAAATAAATAGACACCTTTAAATCTTGTTTTTATGGGTCACAGTTTAATCTTGTATGAAAATAGAATGTAGAAGGGATTTTTGGAGTAATAAAAGAACTGTATGGTAGTTATTTGATATAACTTAAATTATACCAGGACTATAAAATAAGGTGTTATTGAAAAATTCCAAACATAATACAGAATAATAAAATTCAAATTTTGCTTTGCCTTGTCTATTGTGTCCCCTTTCTTAAGTTTAACTCATCGTATAGTCTCAGGGCTTGGACAAAAGCCAGTATCTGAGACGATTTTACAGAGGTTAGTTCTCCATCTCCGATATCATCAAGTCGTACCAAAGTTTATGTCGTCTCGGCGCACTCAGTGATGAGATGTTTTGGTATTTCCCCATTTTCCCCCCAGAATCTGCATTCGTCGTTATTTCTTAACTTCAATCTACTGAGACCTTCATTGAGGAGACAGTGTCCAGTTAAACCCCGTGAAAATCCGAAAATAATTGTTCTCACGTAAATATAGGAAAATCTTTGAATTTTCTCGGTTGTAAGTCCTGGGAAATCTCTTCGAGTGTCTTAGACCGTTGAGGTATACCCATTCCAAGTTATGAAGTCCTCTAGGTTCTTGAGTTCTGCTTTAAGTTGGTTTCCACAAGGGAAGTAGATCAGTTCTGGTCCAGTTAGTGAACGAGAAAAGAGTTATTTTATTAAAAAAAAAACAGTGTCTTAATACAAAAAGAAACAAGAACAAACACCACATACCAAATACAAAAAATAACTATCTCTTACTTTCATAGCGCTTTCCAAGCCAAACCAAACCAAAAACGCTGTTAAGCTTCAAGAAACTTCCCGCATTTATTATTATATTTATCAATGTAACAAATACAAATTTGTAATAGCGTTTTCAGATGGAGCGGAGCGTCCGCGCGTACCGTCCGCCAGTTCCATGAGTTTAAATAACTCTATGGTTTAAATGAACAATTTCACACGCCACGCGTTTTCCTTTGCAGGAAATTGGTTTAAAAAAAATGTTAAATTATTAAATTTTAAAATTATTAAATGATGAGAAAAATTATGAAATTAAATTTATAGAGAACCGAAAAAAAGAAATTAAAAAAACAAGGTCTTATTAAACTGTGGAGTGTGCGTGCAAATAGGCCCTAGCTCTGCCGAAGAGATGGGGTGGGTTTTTTAAGCACCACTGGCTTTGCACAGGATAAGCCAGAAAACCCCCAAGATATTCTTGGAATCTAACAAGACTTGTTATTAAAAAAAAATTATTAGAAAGATAAAAAAAATAAGGGATGAATAAAACACTAAGATAAATTAATAGAGTATTGTATAATGATATTAAATAAAAAAAAACGAACCAAATTTGATGACGTTATATATACTAAATTTAATTAAAAATTGAAAACCGAACCGTATGTACCTTGAACTCTTGAACCTTGAATCAATATAAGATAAAAAAGGCAAGTAAGAAAAGGAAAAAAACAAATAGGGGAAGATAAAATTTTCAGTAACGTTTACTTGTCTCTGCTTCCGATCTGATCCAGCGACGTATTTGCCAAGCTGAGTGCTGTAGAGGGAAATCACTTCAGAGAGACGTACTGCAAAAGTCTGCAGAAAAAAGCAAGCCAAGAAAAATCCTGGTCTTAAAGTCTGGTGGGAACAATCCTGGTCTTAAAAATCCTGGTCTTAAAAATCCTGATGTAAAAATCCTAAAACCGAGACCGGTATTAGGTTTACGAAAATAAAAGAAAGTTACCTAGAAGGAATAGTTTGAAACAAAAGGAACATACAGCTATAATTAATTAAATAACCAAAACAAGTTTCAACTGTAGAAATATAGAAAATATCATGAAAAGTTACCTTGCTGGACTTCACAAAAAAATGTAGTTTTTTTTCTAATAGATGGATATTCAAATTGCTGGATTCAGAAAGCAGAAATTACTGGAACAGGTGGTGGTTTTAAGTTCCTCTTCCCAAGAGAATCGACGATGACAAAGAAATAAATCAAAAGGCTTTCCCTGTTAAAAAATAATTTGAATAGTACAAATCACACTAGATAAAATGGCGATCAAAAAAACTTACCAGCCACGAACAGATTAAAATCCCGTATAAAACGGCTCAGAGATACTTTTAAAAGGTAAGGTACAACTCAAATAACAAAAGTATCCCTTATAGTTCTAGTCAGTGATTCCCAACAAACGGGTAAAACAGGAAAATTCCAACAAATTACACTGACTAAAACACCTGCTTTGAAGCTGAAGGGAAAAATAGGAAACCTACATCGATCAGATAGAGTTCCGGTCCGAAGAAATTTGACTTATACTGCAAAGTTGCAATTTAATATTCTGGGAATTTAGAAACATTGCCAAAATAAACATTACTTAGAATTAAAAGTAAATTCCAATAACCATTCAAACACAAACATATCAAACCTTATGCCGGTGACGATGCATACACAATATTACGGAAAGGATGTCGATTATGCAATCAATAATTATCAGAAAATACAAACATCAGAACCTAAAGGAAGTACTGCTCAACCTGACAACAGCGTGTGTGCGCCGAATACACTAATCTCAACTGATCTGAGCAATTCAAATTTAAATGACATTAATAATAATAATTGTTAACCTTACAATTTGCAGAAAATAAACAAATGATAAAGTTCAAAAAATATGCAGGTAAATAACTTCATTTTGGGCTCTATAATGAAATATAGGATCAAATAATATTTTAGAGACAATCCACACTTGTTAATAAATCTTCTAAGATAATACAAGGGCAAGCAGTACCGTAGAACTACTAGAAATTACGGCAAATAGGCCAACATTCAGAAACATAAACAAGTCCAGAAATTAAAGGTAATATTTTGGTGAATTTGATTATATTAGCATAAGATAATACATTTTAATTATATTTTAGATCATTACTGATTGATTACTGACTGATATATGGCATGGACAGCAAAATAAATTAAGCAAAGTAGAGTAAGAAAGATAATGAAATATAGCTGTAATGAATATCTGTTTATAAAAATTAAATGCAATAAATTTATTTATCAGCATAAATAAGAGTTTGATCTAACTTGTAAGCAAAATTGGTATATATTTTTAAACCTAGTTGAAGCTAAATTTGGACTGTTACACTCCGTCCGGATGAGCTATGTTGAAAAAAACATAAAACAGTCCGCTCCATCTGAAGACGCTGTAAAAGATTCCACAGGAATAAATAAAACAACATAAACAAAATAAACTACTTTATTAATAATAACTGCATTTACCAAATTTACCTGTAAAGGTTAATTAATCAACTTTAATCTTAATTTTTTTTAAACCAGTACCTTTTTGACATTATTTGTCTGCAGTACTAAAATTCATTATTTACCTATCGAGTGATGTCGATATTTTTACAGCTACTCAGTTTTTAGTATGTATAGTACGATCCTTGTAAGCATATACGAGATGAACTTTTCTACGAGGAGATGGTATACAAATTTTATTGATCGTAACTTTATTGGTACACAAGACTTTCTGCCTGGGCAGCAGTATTAACTATAATCTGTGCTCTGGGTCTACAGTTAATTTTCTCCTTCGATTTTTCCTCCACTTGACTTCAAAGACACAAAACCAGGGGCGTAGATAGGTGTATGCTATGGGGGTGGTACTATGATTAAGTCGCAAAAAAAATCACTGTCGGAATTTTTTGTCGAATTAAAACGACGGCATTTTTTTGTCTTCAAAAGATATAAAACATAACACAAAAAATTAAAATATAGATTTGTAAATAACAATATACACAAGTATGGAACAATGACGTTTATTATTAATTTTCTATAAACTTTATAAATAAAAAAAATCTAAACTATCAAAAAAACTATAAGAACTATAAATAAAACTACAAAACAAAAATCAAGTTTTCTAGTACCTTTGTTTGGAAAACTATCAATAACAGCATCAGCATTTATTTCAATATCTTTATGGATAAAGTGATTAGAGTTCTTTCCCACTAATCTGTCTGGCCAATAAGAACACTTTGTGTGCTTTTAATTAGGTCGAACATATGTATAAACGATAAATCAACATAATTAAAAGCATACAAAGTGTTCTTATATGTCGGATATTAATTAAAAAAATCTTTCATAGTCAATGACTATTTCAATTCTCGTATCTCGTCAAGCGTCAGGGGGGTATGTCCCCAGTACCCCCCTTATCTACGCCTGCTTGCAAAACTACAGGTAATAAAACGAATCAAAATGCATCATCTTCCAAAACGCAGTGTAATTGACATAAGTTGACACAAAATTATAACCTATAATTTGGCAAGATTTTGACAAGCCTCAAAAATCTAAAGGCGAGTTCATACGCATCGACGTCCGTTTGTCGTTCATCGTTCCGTCAAACCAATAAAATTGAAATATGATCTGACATTTTTGAAATAAACCAATAAAACTGGTTAAAAACAACAAGAGACGACGCATGACAAATTTATATTTAAACCCATCCATAGTTAACTTAAAAATTATTAGAAACTTTTTTTAGTAAAATAAATAGATTGGTATGGACTCATCTTTTCTGTCGAAATCTTACCTGAGAAAAAAAAAGAGTGTATATATATATGATTTAGGGTCACTCGTGACAAAACTGCAAACGCGTATAAGAGAAACTTTATAGAGTACTTTTATGAGCTTCTTTCCGCAGCACAATTTCATAGCTACTTCTCGCTCTTTTGACCATCATCACCGAGCAACTCAATCCGCCTTTTCCTCTTGGGCTTCGATTTCGCGCGCCCTTCGGAAATCCGCCCTTGGCGCGGCACCTGTGCGCCCTTTCTTGCCGCCAAGCCGCACTCTCGGTGCTTCGCTGGTTCCGGCCCGCGGGAAGTACCACCGCAAGAGCAGCTGCCCATCATCGCGACGGCCAAGGTTTCGCCTTTTAAATCGGTGCCGATGTAGGGTTTCCGAGCTGCTGGGGCGGCATCACGTAAAAGGATACTCTTTGTTTTATCGACAGAATTAAAAGAAAATAAATTATAGCACGTAATATCAGCTATAAATAAGAAAGAAGAAGAAAACAAGTGTAGGTAGTAAGTAGTAAATTATGTAGTACATAATCGTTTTTCTGGGGTCGAAATATACTAGCCCTGAAAATATTTGCACTTATTTAAGACTCACCCTATATAATGTTCAGATATATCCTTAAGGTGCGTATTCATTATCCGCACGAACGAACGAACGAACGAACGAACGTACGCTAGTGGTATGGACGGGGACCGCACGATAGAACCGCACGAGAAGACCGCACGCATTTCTTCATTCGCGCGCCAGTTCAAATCGTCAAGATATTGTTATAAACCTGTTTTTTTGTTTATATACCGTCATTGAATTATCGCTAAGCAAGTTACTGTGGAGCAGTGCGTAAGGAGTCGGGCTAGGAAGCGAGAGACCGGAGTTCGAATCTCGGCCGGGACATAACTTTTTATTTATTTTTTTGAATACTGTTGTATTCTATAGTTTATTTTTGTAGTATGAAAAAAAGAACTATTTATTCTGTTATTTTTTAATCTCCGTTATTAATATAAATTGATTGTTAGTACAATACCTCATTTAATATAAAATAATATTCTACTTTTTGAAATGTATCGGGCTCTAATTGTACCTAAAAGTAATATATTTTTAGTGATATACCATATTGTAAACTATTTATTTTTTATATTTCAGTCACTGAAAAAGTTAATTTGCATTGAATAATTGCCTACCATTAAAGGAAATTTGAGCTATATAATCCTTGATGGGCATATTCTGGGTATGCAAACACTTCCTTTAAATTTTGGGTGTCGTTCAACCGATTTATTCTCAAAACCAGAAACATCTACATATAAAAAGAAAAGCACAGGTCACTAATTATAATAAACTTCACCCTTGGTATTACTTCCACTAATTATAATAAACTTCACCCTTAGAATTACTTCTATCACAATTACAATACGTTCATCTGCATTGGCATTTTCTACTTTTCGATGGGAAACAATAAACTTCCCAATATTTTTTAAATGATGTAACAATTCCTCTTGTGGTTACTTTTCCATAGATATCCTCAACTCTGTCCTCATGTGAATTCAGAGGCAATGAAAATGAAAATTATTTACCATAAACATCGCAAACTAAAAACCTAATAAACAATTTATACCGAATATAGAAATAAATTTAGTATTTTTACCTATTATCGTCCAAATCCATGTTAATATATAATTATTATTCTTAAATATATTTTTGGAACTGCTGGTTTTAGTAATTATTAAATTAAACGAACTAAAAAGTCTTAAAAATAAAAAATTCTTAACCATAACCTCAAAAATGCAGATCTCCTGTCAACTTTCTTTATTTTTTATTTATTCCTCATTTTCCTAGTGACGTCACAGGTGGTATGCGCGAACTGAACGAAATTGGAGCCGCTATCGATCATACCGTGTATTCTTTGTACCATGACGTCTAAACGCCTTTGATGTACCGACTCGAAGCGGATGGTCGAGCGCACGAACGAACGAACGGCCGCATGCGTTCGGTCCCCGTCTAAATATACCGCACTTTCATTCGTTCGTTCGTTCGTTCGTTCGTTCGTTCGTTCGTTCGGATAATGAATACGCACCTTAAATCTGAAAGCGCACGCAGGCGAACGCCTTTGGTGTACCGACTCGAAGCGGATGGTCGAGCGCACGACCGAACGAACGGCCGCATGCGTTCGGTCCCCGTCTAAATATACCGCACTTTCATTCGTTCGTTCGTTCGTTCGTTCGTTCGTTCGGATAATGAATACGCACCTTTAAATATAATGTAATTTTTTCTTGGCGAGTTTATTCTGTTATCCTTGATGTGTAGGAAAATATATCTAAGTATTAATAAAGTTAAATTCTTTCCAGTTTTTAACCACTTTTCGGATATAGTGTTTTTAACCAAAATTTTACTAAATGAGAAATAGAATGGCAACACCGCTTAGTACTTCAAATAAAAATAGTGTGCTTTATGCCGAATGCAATTATCTACAGAAAAATGGGGTGTGCAATCTAAAAAAGCTTTATTATAACTTTTTTTTGTTACACCCTGTGACCCTATATACAACAAACTATTTTAGAATATGCTGACTATTAGGGATATTTATATCTGCAAGTCAAATTTCTTGATCACTTCTTTCTTTCCATTTCTGCTACTTTCTCTACTAGAAAAAAATACCTACACCATTTATTCATTTTTTTATTCCCATTTGGCTCATAAAATATAAAACTAAATTCATTTTAGTTAATTCCATCGTTATTTTCACCTTCAAACTTATTCAATCTCGTACAAAACAAATTTTGTATCGTTCTTGTTAAAACCTGTAGAATATATTCGTAGGTACTACCTAATACATTGCCTAAAGGCATTGACGTAAATACCTACAAAGAAAGAAACGAAGAAACCACACATAGCGCACTTATGTTGTTCAGACTTGTCTGAAAAAGATCCCCGATCATACTTGCTTGTTTCAACTCGTCTTTTCGTTAATGAAACCGATGATAAATATTGCATATTCTTTGTAGGCCAACAGAACATCATCGTTAATAAAAGTAACAGTGAATTTTATATGCAAAATGACTCATAATGTGGCTATTTTGGGAACATCGAGTCAAGAAACTTATTAATTAATCATACGGAACATAAATAAACATTAGAATATAAATTAAAATAAAAAGAACAAAGAGCGATAAGAGAAAAATTAAATAAAAGCTGTAATAAAACAATACAGACATTACGTACAGGGTGCCTCATTTTCATGTGTTTTACAGGGTTTCTCGGTTATGAGTAGAGATTCAAAGATGCGGTTTTCACGTTACTATACTACTTTTTAACGAAACTAAAAAAAATGCTGCACAGATTTTTCATAGCTTTTTTAGTTCTTGAAATACAGAGCAGATTTTTAATTGTTTCGTTTTTTAACCCCTTTTGTATCTCTGTTATGTTTAACCAATCAAAAATGTGAAAACTGAGTGTTTAAAGTTTTTCACGTTGAATTCAGTAGCATTTCTAGCTTTTCGCTGGGAGCTGTCGTTTTTGAAATACCACCCAAACATATGTTTTTTTTTTAAATGGGATACCTTGTATATTATTTTTTATTTTACTTGCCTTTGTTATAAATTAAAACTAAAATATATATGCTCTATACTTATTTTCATAAGACTGAAAGCTGCACAAAAGTTCATTTTCAGTGCAGTTTATTAAGATAACACGATGAAAAGCAAAAGTATCTAAATGAAAGACAGAGCAACGGTTTTAAATATCAACGTATTCTTTTTTAAAATTTAAAATACAGGTAGGTTTGTATCCTACACGTTAAAACACCTACATGCGCAGCCACAATCCTGCTTCATGTCCAAATTTAGAATATTCTGAAATACCGCATTAGTCTGCTAAAATTTTTGATTTAATTTTTTAAGCTGATAATAATATACACTCTATATACAGGGTGAGTCTTAAATAACTGCAATTATTTTAGGGGTAGTATATTTCGACACCAGAAGTACGACTATGAGTTTTTTTTCGCGAAAAAGAATTTGGAAATTTGGAATTTTTGGATTTGTTTTTAGTTTTTAGTTAAACAACATAATTTCTTGATAAATTGACAACACAGGTAGTAGATTAAATTTACAAGAAAGAAAACCTAGAAAAGATTCAGTGGTTCTCAAAATTTAGGTAAAAAATCTTTTTTTTTTCAAAGGTCACAAAAGTATTAATTTTTGCGACGTGATTGACAATATAAAAAAGTCATTTTAGCGCCTAGGCGTAACAGTAAAGCACTTTATTACAACAGTAAAGCAATTATTAAACTGACATAAAGCATCAAATTCAACGAGAGTAAGTAACCATAGTTTGTCCGATATATAATTATATACAAGATATTACATTTAAATCTTTTTATATTATTTGGAACGTTTGAAATTGTTTAAAAAATTATTTGTGACGTTTGAAAAAAACAGCATGTTCTATTCGGGGTAAAAATGAGTTTTTGTGGCTCGCCAGTATGCCAAACGTATTGTCCCGCCAAAAAAAGTGTCATTTTTACTCTTAATAAAACAATACATATGAAGACTACACGGGAAAAACGGACTAAGTCCAAAAAAATGGAAATTGAGATAACACTGCCATCTTATGCCCATCATGTGTCCGTTCCAAAATAGGAATAATGTGACACTGAAATAATGATCTAAGTCTACTAAAATCAGCGATTAAAACAGTAATACTTTGGAAAAGCGATCTAAGTCCACGTGAATTCACGGAAGACCGATCCAAGTCCATATTTCATGTTCGTAAACATATCAACGCATACAAAACGAATAAAAATAGTTATATATTCAGCACCACAACAACTTTATGCTGACCTAATTCCTTTGCCCAAACTCAAGTATGAGCAGTTACAATCTTTGAAAAAGTTCGTAGATGAATTTCTGCAAGACTACTACACAAATTTGCCTTGTGCGTCAAACAATGCACATTTAAACGATGCAGATATGGTGAGTAACATCAATTAAACTATATTGCTTTTATTGCTGCCTAAGAAAAAAAGTCTGATTATGTCTACTGTGTCACTAGTTTTAAATTCAAAGAAATTAAATTCTGAAAATATGTTCTAGTGGAACCATAAGGGAACTGTCTAGTAGAGTAGTTTCATTTTATCAGAAACAAAACGCCATTCCTAAGTAAAAAATAATCTAATGCTAATAATTTTAATAAAAAAATAATAATAAAAATAAGAAATAAATAAAAAAATATTAAGAAAATATAATAAAAATATTAATAATAAAAATGAGAATAAAAACATATTTTTCTCTTTATTCCAGCACGAGCAATCCTCGGACTAACCACATACAGAATTATTCCATATGGACTTGGATCACTTTTCCATTGAACCAAGCGAATACGGGTTTTATTTTATCTAACAAATTTGCTACAAATTATTTTTCTTTATTTTGTCTGTTAATCAGTTAATGTCTATACATATAACTATTGATAAAAACTTCTTACGATTTGCTACATTTTATTATTTCTTTTCCTTTAGTCTTTAAAGTTTCAAAATCATTTATCTTAAAAGTAAGAAAATGTGACTTAGATCGTCTTCATATAGGGTCAATCGACCAGTGAATGAACAGTTAACCGAAGTATTAACTTTAAGTAAATCACGATTTTTTATTTTATATAATATGGGGTAAAACTGGTACAAAGGCAACTATCTATAATTGAAAAATTAAGAAAATATTATCTAGACACAAAAATAAAATAATACAGTTTCACAAATTTCAATTTTCGGCGAATAAGCGAAATATCTAGTAAATGAACGATAGAAGTCAGTGAATAAACACATAAAGACCAGTTAATGAACGTTGTATTTATTAAATTAAGCTTTACAAAAATTCAAGTTTAAATAAACATAAGCTTTTAATAAACATAATCAGGAAAGAGTATAATATAAAAAACACTATGCTGCATTTACATATTAATAACAAAAGTCCCTTCAGCGCTATGAGGTATTGGAACAGTAATTTTTTTCACAATTTTATCCGAGTAATACCAATTTGATCAGGTGGTGACGGCCACTTCCAAGTGTTCTTTTTGTACTATGGATGTTTTTTATCTTTACCTCTGTCAGTGTATATATTTTGTTTATAATTTTGAGTGTTGTACATGTTTTTCTATATTCTTTTGTGCATATTTGTATACATATTACTTTTATTGTACCATGTGTTTGCCATACGATAAATAAATAAATGTACTATGGAGAGCACTTACTTTATATTCATTATTTTTAACAGCCTTTATTAGGCCAGGATAATGTGAATCCTCATAGTTTACCAGAACATAATCACCTTTAACAAAAGGAACACTTAAGTCAAAATTTGATGTTGATTTTTCTAAACTTATTGATGACAATTTAGGGGAAATTTTATTCTTGGTTCCTTCTTCGTCCGATTCTTCGATTTTTTGAGCATTATCACGCTTCGTCATTTCTGACCATTTTTCTTGTTTTTCGTATGTTTTCTTTTTTTGTTCTTGTAGTTTCAATTCAAATAGTGACAGATTTTCATCCGTACTTGAGGAATCATCTCTGTTAAACCGTTTTGAATACTGTTGCTCGATTTTCTGATCTTTATCACGCTTCCGCTTTTCTGACTTTTTCTCTTGTTTTTTGCATGTTTTTCTTTCTTGTCCTTGTTTTCGCTTCAATTCAAAAAGTGACAGGTTTTCACTCAAGTCTCTGTTAGGTTTCTTTATTTCATACTGTCGCCTGATCTTATTTTTTCGTTCTTGTTGTTCCTTTCGCTTTCTCTCTCTATCGAGTTTTCTTTTTTTAATGTCTTCCTCTTTTTGACGCTTTATTTTATCTTGTTCTTGATGAAATTCTACCCATTTTGTTGAAGTTATCGCCTAGCGGCATCACTTAAGTTCATGCTGCCTGTTCTGATACCCAGTGACAACTGCTCTTTGGAATATTTGAATCTAGTGTATTTCCGCTCCATCTGTACCAACAAAAAATATTTATTTTTAGTAACAGCCGAATACTTTTAATAAAACTATAATACTAAAAATTAAACCTCCAAAACAAAAACTAGTGCCCACTTATCCTAATAATAACAAACAGAAATCATTTGCAAAAAGGTCTTATGCCTAATCTAGTAAATGAACAGGAACAATATCCAGTAAGTAAACGATTCAAAATCCTGTTCATTTACTGGCTGGCATTTATTTTTATTACATTTAAGGTATTTTAATAGATTTACATATGTAAACAAAGCTTAAGGGCCATTTTAAAGCAATTTCAGATAAACGAATAAAATACCAGTAAATGAACAGCCGTTCATTCACTGGAATTTGAACTTTTTTCCCGCCAGTTATTAAACGCATTAAATGAAAATATAACCTAAAAGATAATAAATGTTTTACTTTTGGATTAATAACTATGAATTGTTGTAATATATATTCTCACACACTGCCAAGCTTTTATATTTTATGAACAATTAAATACCATCAATAATAATAGGATATGTATCTACTTACCCTAGAGAAAATGGCGCTTAAAAGACCAACAACGTCAGACCACAACTTTGAACAGCGATTTGCACGTGTCGTTTATTAACTGGTTGTATTTTAGCAAGTCGTAAACTACGCAGTGTAAATTAGATTAAAAAAGGACAACAAATAAAGTTTAATGGCCATATACCTTATTAGAGCAAGATAAAGTTATTTTGTTCATTAACTGGGTCACATTCATTCACTGGTTGGTTTACCCTACTATTTTTTGAAAATTTTCAAAGTAAAATAATTCGGTTATTTTGGACTTATTTGAAAAACGGTAAAGAGAAAATATGTTTATTTTATCGAGATCTACCAGCCCTGAAAATATTTGCACTTATTTCAGACTCATCCTGTATAGTACAATAAGAAACTATTTCTCAAATTTCAAACAAATATTGAACTAGTTCTGAATATTACCTCTTCTTAAATAATATTTTTCCACCCTACTTAAAACATATGTTCTCTAATTTGAAACACATCACCTCAATCAAAAACAGATGTTCTACACTACACATCTATACCCAAACCTATTTCCGAAAACTATAATATAGATTTCGCATCTGCAAACTATAGGTAGATACACCAGCACGGTCTGTCAGATACAAAAACTGCCTACATCACCTCTTTTTCATTCGATTTTCTCTATACTTACTATTCAATGTTCTGTGGCAGATGGTTCTCTCTCTGCAAACACGCGTCAGTAAAATTTATGCCAAAGGTCTGACATCCTTTCCCTTATTATTTGTCACCCTTAAACGATTCAGTTTTTTTTTGCACCTTGTATATATCGGCCCGCATGAGGGCAGAACGTGCCCATTGATGGGTTTGGGGGACGCCTATTTGTTATCTTGCTGACGAGCAGTGAATATGTAAAGTACAGTGTGGATTAAAGATAGGAATCGAGATTAGATTGTTATAACGGCCTAAACAAATTACTGGCGATATTGTATACAGGGTCCGGCAATAGTGCGTCGGGCATCTGTAGCTCCTAGAATAAAAAACTTGAGAATTTTGTTTAAGTGCAGACCTAAAGTATGTACCAGGATGTATTTCAGGAAAATATTTTAACTTCTATAGGGTGGCTCAAAAAAGTGTGAGTGTACCTGGATGCTTTTTTTTAAATGGAACACCCTGTATATTATTGCATTTTTGGCTTCCTTTCAGATCACTTTACATAACTCTAAGATATGAATAAATATATTTCGATTTAGTTTCAGAGATACTAAAAAATAAATCAAAAATATATATTTTTCAACCCTTCTTAAAAAATTTATTAAAATTACAAGAACTGTTCTGAAATCAAAACGATATTAGGTATTTACTTTAGATGGTCTGTTCTTACATTGCTATAAATATGGTAATCGTAAATCATACAGGATGTTCAATATTCTACGCCAAACTTTCTAAAATATAAAATATTTTTTCTTTGTTTTTTTAAATGGAACACCCTGTATATTATTTTTTTATTAGATCGAGAGTTAAAATGAACATTTTTTGTATTTAGAGTATTTCAAAATTTTTAACGGTTTCGCAGATACACGCAGTATTATTTCATATGGCGCTTTCAATGGTAAAATACGAGAGAAAAATTATTGGGTGGCTTTGATAAAAATTTACTGTGGAAAATGCCATATGAAATATAAAACCGCCATAGATTTAGGAAGAACAGATATCACATGATGTATTTTAACCCGATCAAACATTCGGAGGTTGACTACGTACTGTAAAAATCAACTGAGATAGAGAAGGCGACATTGCCACATATCAAATTTGCGCCTATCTACTTAGTTTGATTTGCAGAAAAGGTGACTTTAAAACCTTCACCGGATATCAATAAATCTCAATTTCTTAATTAAATGAATAGTTTATTTTTAAAGAAGCATGCGTAATAATATGTTATTAACCAGAGGATATATGCGTTACTATTAAAGGACATGTTTACTGTTTAATGTGCTGAAACATCTAGAACTATTGGCAACGTCGCTCCTAGTCTTCCAGAATGAAATGAGCCGTCCGTCCCACCACCCCTCGCGACGGCCCAAGGTCCGTTATAGCGTATTACGTTTTGCTTACGGTGTGTTTGAAGTCGGAATCAAGTCCGAAGTGAACTTTTCAGTGTTTTTCAGTAGTTTTTGTTTTTGTTTAATGTACATTTGAATCTGCGAATTTTCAACATGGTACGACAGTGTCAAATGTGTAGGCAAATAAGCTCAAATTACCCGAATTTGTCTTTTCACAGGTAGGTATTGTTTCCGCCGCGCCGTAATCGTACATAGGCGTCCCACAAGGGAGCCTCTCACAATTAAAATCATTTCTAATTATATTTGTTGAATTTTGATCTATTAAAACAAGAACGTAGTAGCCGGTAATTGAATTATAATTCGTCTCAATTACTACCTAACTGTTGTAGATCATAACAAATTTTATATATAAACGTTACATTTGAAATTTTATTATAAGCCAGAAAGTGACATTTTTTTCTTAAAATTGCGTCCTATTTTGGTCATTATATACGATATTCGAAAGGAATTTTGCTCAACAAATAAACAAAGGTTGAACCGACCTTTTTTACATTTTATTGCTTTATTATATCTGCCCCTTCGGCCTTGTTTAGAGAATTTTTTACCACCGTACAAATACATCTTCCTAGAGTTATTTGTACGGTGTGTTTAACTTTTTTTAGAATGGGACGAACTGTAAATAATTCTTAGGCTACTAGTTTTATACATACCTATATAAGAGAGCGACCCAGGCCTCCAAAAAAGCTTTTTACCTATTACGTTTTTGGTTTGTGATTTTTATTTCAATTTTTTTACATAAGATGGCGGTCATTGTAACGCACATTTTCATTTTTTTTTTGTCAACATACAGGGTGTAATGTTGCAACATACAGGGTGCATTCAAACCGCAATACATATGCTTAATACAGTTCATGAAGATTAGGACATTTAACTAAAATTTGATTATCTGATGAAGCTACCTTTAAAAGTAATGGATTTGTAAATAAACGTAATAGGTATTCATTATTATGCGACAGAAATCCCATACTGTAGCACACAGATTTTATACTTTTAATGATAAATGCCTTCTATTGCGAGACTAAACGGCAATTGCCTCGTATCAGAGCCATCATAATACAAGAAGAAGACCGAAAGTCAAATCTTGTCTTATATTTTCAAAAAAAACACAATTTTCTCATTAAATATTGATTTTAGGTATAGGAAGTTATTAATAATACAAGATTAAACAACTATTACACAGTACTTCACAGGAAGCTATCGATTGCGAACTAACTAAATCGTTACCGTAAAATGGGGTGAATAGAAACATAGTGGTGAATAGAAACAAAATTTCTGAAAAAAATCAAATCACGATTAAAAATATTCAAAGTAAAAAGTGTCGACATATCTAATTTTTCTATCATTGGTAATACACAATAAAATGTAAAAACTATATTTTTATCTGTGGCAGCACTGTTTCTGTCAATCAGCTGATCAATAAATGTGAGATCGATTTATCACCTATTTTGTATGGCGCGAAAACTTTATAAATAAAATATTTATTTTTAAAAGTAATACATAAGCTGGTACATGTAAGTTGTCATATTATATGTATTGTTATTTATTGTTAAACCTACTTAAATATGTAATAATTTACTGTTTCTAATCACCTTGTTGGAAGTAGAATAGATAAAAACCTAAACATCAATGTGTGTTTCTATTCTCCCCAATAGCAGGTGAATAGAAACACAAATGTTATTTTTATTTAATATTTATATGCATATTTTTCAAAAATCAAATTATATGTATACGCAAAGAACAAACAAAGACCCATGTTTTAAAATATTCGGGAAAATAATACCACATTTTTATCAACCGGTATATCGCTAATAGCCTACGAAACTGTTTCTATTCACCCCATTTTACGGTACTAATTAGGTACTAATTTTGAAAAGTTCTTTTTAAGATAAAAAAAAGGTAAAACTAAAACCTAAACTATCATTTGAGATTAAACGGGAAGTTCTAAATAATGTTGCCTATTCTAAGTTTTATAACATTCCTAATTAAATTTGGGCGAAAAGAATATTTCTGTTTGTTGTAGGTAATTTTCTCAGGGAAAATACGTAAATAAAAATGACATTTTAAGTCAAAAAGAGTCAAAAGGACAAGTTATTCCAAAAAAAGACTGTCCTTTTCAAAAAAGGACTAGTGGCAACTCTAGGTATTTCTGGAATGGAAATTTAATGGCAAATCTACAACTTTGGTTTGAAAATATGTTCCGGCCACCTATGTTTACAAAAATGTCTAAAATGTCAAAATTGAAAGAAAAGTCACCAACCACAAACCTAATATAGAACTGTTTCGGAAGCCTGAGTCACCCTGTAAATATTCAAAAGTAACTGAAAGTTTATATAGAAGTAACTGAAAGTTTAAATTGAAAATCGACGTTGGAGTGATTTTCGAAAACTACTAACGTTTCAACATAAGTATATGTGGGATATTAATTGTATTATTATATTAGTCGTATATTAATATGGAGTAAAAATTTTACTAATTACTTTACTTTTATTGTACTAATTAAATTCGTTCCAAAAAACGATACGCCACTGGCCATTAGAACAATCCCAAATGCGCCTAGTTGCCGGGTTCGGAAATTTTAAACTTCTCTGTCTCTTCTGTCCTTGTTTGACACATTGGAATGTTTGATACACTACCAACGAGTATTAATGAATGAGATGTTCGGTCTATCTTTATAATGTCTTTGAAAACCGCAAATATCTGCGAAACCGTTAAAAATTCTGAAATATTCTAAATACAAAAAATGTTCATTTTTTAATTCTCCGTCTATTGAAAAAATAATATATAGGGTATTCCATTTAAAAAAACGAAGAAAAATTAATTTATTTATTATTCATTACTTTTGGTGTTATTTCTTAATATGACGAGATGGTTTTGGTGACTATTGTCATAACGTCATATTACGCTGCATCGGATACTCTACCGGGTGCGTCTCAAAAGTGGCTCATCCCTATAACTTTTTTATTTTTTTATTTAAAAAAACGAGATTTGGTATGTTAGTATATGATATAAATTAGGATTGATTGACGTATTCAATTGTTTTCGGTCACTTCCTGTTTTCCCGGAAATGACTACAACTTTTGATTTTTTACCATAGTCGATAGAAAATAACACTCTGAATTGAATGACATATCGTATGTCAACTTTTGACATTTTCGCATATGGTTTATTTGAAATTATAACTTGCAGTTCGTAACGAAAATTTGACTAGAAATACCAAGTGTGTGGTATCAAATTATTCGTAAAAAAATGTGCTTTTTCCAAATATGCTAATGAGCCATCCTCGTACCATTTGAAAAAATTGAGATATGATTAAAAATACGATTTGGGCAACTTTTAACTGGCCAGGAGAAGACACTAATAACGTTTTTAACATAGCCATGGCACTCTAGATTGAATTTTAAAATACAATTTTTTATTAAGCGAGAATGTCAAAAGTTGACATATGATATGTCATTCTATTTAGAATGTCATTCTCTGTCGAATAAAGTAAAAAAATACCGAGGTTACCATTTAAAAATCAAAAGTTGTAGTCATTTCCGGTGAAACAGGAAGTGACCAAAAACAATTGAATACGTCAATCAATCCTAATTTATGTCATATACTAACATACCAATTCTCGTTTTTTTATCTGAAAAAATAAAAAAGTTATAGGGGGTGAGTCACTTTTGAGACGCACCCGGTATACTAAATTAAAAAAAAAAACGTTAAAGACAAATGATACAGTCCTTGTTTCAATAAACATTAATAACGATAACAGAACTAACGATATTAAGGAAAACATCTGTAATACTGAAGTATACAAGCGGAAAAAAAAATTGTAAAAATTACCCTAATACTTTGTATTGCCTCCCCTGGCTGCTATAACTGCCTGTATACGTCCATTCTTACTGTCATTGAGGCTGCATCTATCCAAAGACATTATAAAGATAGACCGAACATCTCATTCATAAATACTCGTTGGTAGTGTATCAAACATTCCAATGTGTCAAACAAGGACAGAAGAGACAGAGAAGTCTAAAATTTCCAACCCCGGCCCCAATCGCCAGTGCCGTATCGTTTTTTGGAACGAATTTAATTAGTAAAGTAAAAGTAAAGTAATTAGTAAAATTTTTACTCCATATTAATATACTACATTAACACTTTTTCGTCAGATGAGTTTTGTTATAAGGTCTAATATAATAATACAATTAATATCCCACATATACTTATGTTGAAACGTTAGTAGTTTTCGAAAATCACTCCAACGTCGATTTTCAATTTAAACTTTCAGTTACTTTTGAATATTTACAGGGTGACTCAGGCTTCCGAAACAGTTCTATATTAGGTTTGTGGTTGGTGACTTTTCTTTGAATTTTTTTTCAGAATATGGAGGCATTTAGGCACATTTTAGACATTTTTGTAAACATAGGTGGCCGGAACATATTTTCAAACCAAAGTTGTAGATTTGCCATTAAATTTCCATTCCAGAAATACCTAGGGTTGCCACTTGTCCTTTTTTGAAAAGGACAGTCCTTTTTTGGAATAACTTATCCTTTTGACTTTTTTTAACTTAAAAAGTCATTTTTATTTACGTATTTTCCTGAGAAAATTACCAACAGCAAACAGAAATATTTTTTTCGCCCAAATTTAATTAGGAATGTTATAAAACTTAACTTATAAATAAATTTTTCTTGTTTAGAATAGGCAACATTATTTAGAACTTCCCGTTTAATCTCAAATGATCGTTTAGGTTTTAGTTTTACCTTTTTTATCTTAAAAGAACTTTTCAAAATTAGTACTAATTAGTAACGATTTAGTTAGTTCGCAATCGATAGCTTCCTGTGAAGTACTGTGTAATAGTTGTTTAATCTTGTATTATTAATAACTTCCTATACCTAAAATCAATATTTAATGAGAAAATTGTGTTTTTTTTTGAAAAATAAGACAAGATTTGACTTTCGGTCTTCTTCTTATATTATGATGGCTCTGATACGAGGCAATTGCCTTTTAGTCTCGCAATAGAAGGCATTTATCATTAAAAGTATCAAATCTGTGTGCTACAGTATGGGATTTCTGTCGCATAATAATAAGTACCTATTACGTTTATTTACAAATCCTTTACTTTTAAAGGTAGCTTCATCAGATAATCAAATTTTAGTTAAATGTCCTAATCTTCATGAACTGTATTAAGCATATGTATTGCGGTTTGAATCACCCTGTATGTTGACAAAAATATTTTGAAAATGTGCGTTACAATGGCCCCCATCTTATGTAAAAAAAAGAAATAAAAATCAAAAACCAAAAACGTAATAGGTAAAAAGCTTTTTTGGAGGCCTGGGTCACTCTCTATATAGGTATGTATAAAACTAGTAGCCTAAGAATTATTTACAGTTCGTCCCATTCTAAAAAAAGTTAAACACACCGTACAAATAACTCTAGGAAGATGTATTTGTACGGTGGTAAAAATTGTCTAAACAAGGCCGAAGGGGCAGATATAATAAAGCAATAAAATGTAAAAAAGGTCGGGTAAACACCTTTGTTTATTTGTTGAGCAAAATTCCTTTAGAATATCGTATATAATGACTAAAATACGACGCAATTTTAAGAAAAAAATGTCACTTTCTGGCTTATAATAAAGTTTCAAATGTAACGTTTATATTCAAATTTGTTATGATCTACATCAGTTAGGTAGTAATTGAGACGAATTATAATCCAATTACCGGCTACTACGTTCTTTTTTTAAGAGATCAAAATTCAACAAATATAATTAGAAATTATTTTAATTGTGAGAGGCTCCCTTGTGGGACGCCTATGTACGATTACGGCGCGGCGGAAACAATACCTACCTATGAAAAACAAATTCGGGTAATTTGAGCTTATTTGTCCACACATTTGGCACTGTCGTACCATATTGAAAATTCGCAGATTCAAAAGTACATTAAACAAAAACAAAAACTACTGAAAAACACTGAAAAGTTCACTTCGGACTTGATTCCGACTTCAAACACACCGTAAGCTAAACGTAGTACGCTGTAACGGACCATAGGGCATCGCGAGGGGTGGTGGGACGGACGGCTCATTTCATTCTGGAAGACTAACAGCGACGTTGCCAGTAGTTCTAGACGTTTCAGCACATTAAACAGTAAACATGTCTTTTAATAGTAACGCATATATCCTCTGGTTAATAACCATATTATTACGCATGCTTCTTTAAAAATAAACTATTAATTTAATTAAGAAATTGAGATTTATTGATATCCGGTGAAGGTTTTAAAGTCACCTTTTCTGCAAATCAAACTAAGTAGATAGGCGCAAATTTGATATGTGGCAATGTCGCCTTCTCTATCTCAGTTGATTTTTACAGTACGTAGTCAACCTCCGAATGTTTGATCGGGTTAAAATGCATAATGTGATATCTGTTCTTCCTAAATCTATGCATCTATCATATGGCGTTATGCTTTTCCATTCTTCTTTAGAACCAAGCGAAGTTCATTTAATGAAGTTGGTACCGCTTCGCGACCTCTAACCCTCCTGCCAATAATTTTCCAAACGTCGAACACGATGGGCAGTTCATAGTAGTATATAGGAGGTACCTATGAGGTTTTTAAAGATGTTGAAAATCGTGCATTTTCTTTTAAATTTCCCTGTATATTTTTCGAAAACTTTTTAGAACTGCCTGTTCACCGCAAATTTTCCCACGGTATAATTTCTTAATCTCTGACGTTACCATAGTTACGGCTTTACTCTATGGTTACGGCACTAAAAGAGATGCAATTACAGAAAAAATGTCTCAAAATTTTTTCAAAAAAAATCAATTTTTTTTTAATTTTCAAACTTAAATAACTAGGTTATTTTGAACTTATCTGAAAAATGGTAAAGAGAAAATATGTTTCTTTTATCGAGATCTACCAGCCCTGAAAATATTTGCACTTATTTAATCCTCATCCTGTATAAACAGAAACTCAACAAAGCGTATTTGCATTTCTAAATAAAATTATTCCATTTTTGCCAATTTTATTCTTTTCAGCCTTTTACGGCCTAAATTTTCTTTGTCTTTCTGTTAATTAGTGATGCGACGCGTCCGCAGGAAAATGAGCTTTTCGGTTGGTATCTCTGACGGAAACCGCATTATTCAAATCCGACCAGATTCGATATAGGCGTCCGTCCCGTCGCTGATCGTGGAAGCGGAAAAAATAAAATCACCAACCTAAAACAATATGCTAATGGCTCAATCGCCAACAAAGGCTTAACAGGATGGGTGGGACGATTGCAAGAAATGGAACGATCCAAAAAGTTGATGGGCGTAAAGTCGGTTACCTCTTTATAACGCTTTTACTATACTAGCGTAAAAATTCTTTTATTTCTTATTGAATTAATATAAGCTTATATCATCTTAGTTACACACGTTAGGATTATATATATTATTATTATTAACGGGAATGAAGATGCCGTAATTCCCTCTACCTTTTATAGGTAACAACCATGAAATTTCGACAATAGAAATTCTGAGTAATAATATAAAATGAAAATGGACACTTATCATCATTAATGTCACCTCGCTACCGTAGTTAAACTCATCTAAAAAGTTTTTTTGGAATAATAAATTATAATACAATAATTGCCGGCAGTCGTTAACCAATAACGAACAGTTTAGTGCTAGATGGGTTTTTCATCTATCTTTTCGGCAATTTAATCGGTTGATAATTAGTAGTATTTTATTTCCACTTACCAGTGCACCTATAAGTGTTATCGCAAGTGATCACCAATAAAATGTGAGTACTCTTGCTAAAATAAATTTTTAGGTAAAAAAACGGCTCCCGGGGAAATACCAAAAACAAAACAAACAATAATGCGCTGCGCGGTATTACCCCAAATGTACACTCTTCTTGTTTATTTTTTTTATAGCTTGTTTCTTTTAGTTTATGATGCCCAGAACATACCAAAGGGCATCAGAGAAAGGCAAATGGTCAGCGGATGCACTTAAATCAGAATTGGAAACTATGGAAGAAAAAAGAAGAGAAAAAAGAAGCAAGTAATTTAAATATGAAGGAAAAGAGAAGAGACAAAAGGCAGAAAAGAGAAGCAAATATTGTATTGAAAAAAAGAAAACTCTCAACAACTTTAGAAAGTAAAAAAAAACAACAAGAAGCCAAAGCACATTCGCTATATTAAGTTTGATGACGATGATACTGAACCTGAGAGTTATTCTGAAAGCGAAAGGTCTGGTATCGTTCTGAAGGTCTGGTATCGCTGTAATTCCTGCTCAAAGTGGGCCCATGCTGCTTGTAGTGGAAAGAAGAAAAGAAAAATCTACCTTTGTGACTACTGTTGCTAGGTAACAGTTTATTTTTTATATAAATATCTGTGTTAGAATGTGTTTTTTATGTTAATATACAATAATGTATCTTTACTTTTGTTCTCACTATCATCTTTTTTATTATTTGTGTTATTTATATACCTGTATTTTATGTACAATAAAGTCTTAGTTAAACTGCTTTAAAATACCTCAATGCGTGCCATTCCCCCAGACCATGCGCCGTATTACCCAAAAGCCCGGGTAATACCGCGCAGTCACACATTTTAATTTTTTTGTGTTAATAGGTACAACAAAACGAAAAAGAAATCATCTCCCCGATTACACCACAAAAATGGGAAGAATACATGGAAAATCTTATGACGGAAAATAGAGTCGAATTTATGGACTGCCCTGACGTGACGATAAATATAAGAACAATGGGATCCCCGATTAGAATATCAATGGACGAAGTAATTAAGGCATGTACCTCGCTAAAAAATCGTAAAGCACCCGGACCGGGAAATATACCGGCAGAGTTAATTAAATCAGGACCGAAAAAACTGTACGAACACTTAAGGAAAATATTCCAGGACTGCATAAGCGGAACGGATGTACCACAAGAATGGAATGAGGCTTACCTCTCAACTATATACAAAAAGGGAGATCGTACTAAGTGCGAAAACTACAGGGGAAGTAACAGCCACCGTGAGTAGAATATATGGAAAAATTTTGAGAAATAGGATCGAAAACGAATACCAAGAAATAGAAGCCGAAGAACAAGCAGGATTTAGAGCCGGAAGATCGACGGTGGACCACTTATTTACAGTCACTCAAGTAATAAGTAAAAAGAGCAATATAAACCAAGAGCTACATCTTGTGTTCGTGGACCTGCAGAAGGCATACGACAGCGTTCCCCTTGTGAGACTTTGGGAAGCTATGGAAAAAACCAATATAAATGTAGAGCTAATAAAAGCAGTGAAATCATTATATAAAAAACAAAAACTAGAATAAAAGTCGGCAAAAAGTTAACAACAGGATTTAATGGAACCAAAGGTCTGAAACAAGGGTGCTGTATTTCACCAACACTGTTCATGATATATCTCGAACAAGTTCTCAAAGGTTGGAAGCAAAAATGTAGAAATATGGGAGTATTCATAGGGGATAACATGTTCTACACACTTGCATATGACACGTAAGCTTATAGAAGAATATCAGAAATGGGGACTCGAGATCAATACTAACAAAACAGAATATATGTGTATCGGAGGAGAACAACAAGATCTAATACTAGAAGAAGGGAAGAAAATTAAGTGCTGCACAAAATACAAATATTTGGGTATGCAAATCACAAATGATGGACTGTTGGATACAGCAATTAAAGAACGAAACCAACTTGGAAGGAATGCTATCACGGTATTGAATGGGATACTGTGGGACAGAAGCATAAACAACAAGAACAAAACTCTAATATACAATACCATCATAAAGAGTATAACCACGTACAGCTGTGAAGTCTGGCCAATTAAGGAAAGAACAAAACGAATGCTGGAAGCTACAGAGATGGATTTTCGGAGAAGATCAGCAGGCAAATCAAGACTCGAGCGAATAAGTAATAAACGCATAAGAGAGATTATGGAAGTTAAACATACGATAGTGGACGACATAAAGAACAGTCAACTCATATGGTACGGGCATGTCCAAAGAATGGCAGAAATAAGAATCCCAAAGCAAATTATAAACTGGAAACCTGCAGGAAGAAGAAAACCGGGTAGACCGAGAAGACGTTGGCAGGAAGGGATTGACACGTTTATGGAGGAAAGATCTCTCGGAGACGGTGCATGGAGAGACAGACAGGCATGGAGAGATGGCATCGGAAGACGCAGAACGTTTTAAACCGATTAATATATAGGTAGAACAAAACAAATATGTTTAATTTTTGATGTTGCAATAGTTTGTATATTGTATCAATACTCCTCATACAAAAAATTACCTCATAAAAAAGAATTACCATCAATCTAGGAGCTATTTTGCTTAAGTGCGCGGAATTCCCCCGGCTTCCCCTACTCTGTAATTCGATTCTGTGTGGGAAACTTTGCTTCCTTTTACAATTTATTTCCAAATTTTGAAAGAGAAGTTATTATACAAATCCCGCGTAAAATGTTTTGTGCAATCTGACTAGTCTTCATTAGGTATTTTGCAAAACGACTGAAAACGGATAGGCTCTTTGTTAAAAATGCCGGCGTTTTACAATATGCCTATAGTTTTTTTTTGTAAAATTCTGAGTTATTCAATATGCCCGAGACATATCCATATAACCGTAGTTAGTTATTTGAAGTCAATAGACGGAAAATAATTGAAGTATTAATTCTACATAATTCAACCCATCCAGTACTTATATATTTACATAACCTCTTCGTCCCTTACATTGTTCTGTACTTGTAGTACTCGCCCCCTTGTACTAAACTGCCCATATCTCTTATCTCACTCCGGTGGGTGGTCACTGTAATTATCACACGTGACTTAATATCGACTTATGCAACTTCACCCTCTATCAGCGTGATAAAACTAAAGAGCTAATCCACCAGATGTTTCAATAAAATCATCTGATAAAAAGTTTATAAAGGGTTGTCGCTGCGTGCCCTTCAACGAGGTACCCGCATCGGTAGCGGTTTTCGAGCCATTGTTATTACTATTATTTCATATAAAGCTTATCACGATGTACAGTTGTGTTTTTTTAATATAGAGTTGGACACGTACGATGTCTGGCATGTCTCTAGGAACAAAAGAAACTGAAATCAACCGTTATACATAAATAACAGTTCAAAAAATTGCCCTTGCTGATTTGTTTTTTTAAAAAGCATAGCTTTTCTAATTTTAATATGTACCAAATAAAAAGTAATGTAGAATAATGCTGTTTAGAGTGCCATTTTTAACTCAAAAGGCTAATATTTAACCCAATGAGGAAGATGCATATATTTTATTTTTCGCCAGAAACTGTTCAATTTATTAGAATAAATATGTGTAAATGCAAAAAAAACTTTTTTCTTGAAAGCAGTACGACAATTTTATAAAACGGGCCATTAAAATACTATGGATAACGCAAACGACGCCTCGCGAATTGAAACGATATTCTATTGGTCTGACGTCACCCGCCGTTCTCGTCGACGCGCGATGGCCAGCAGCAGCCAGACGGGTTCCGTTTATTTATCTTTTAGCGTTGATTGGAGGAGCTTTTTATGCTTTTTTGTGCAGTTATTATTTGTATGTGTTGTGTGTTCTGAGAATTTTTTAAGTATTGGCAGATTCCGGGTTTGTAAAAGCACAATCAGATAACTTGCCAAAAGTCGTTTTATGTTGGCTGCTTTTATAAATACAAATTCCCAATTTATTGGTGCTGAATTACGAGGAAAAAAAACAGAGAGGTATGTAACATTTATTCTTTGTAGTACTGAGGCATATTTAAGTATAAGTAGGTTACGTACTGTTACGAACTTTTATATAGTTATAAATTAATGTTATAAACTTATTTTTCAGATCAGGTAGGGAGACACTATGGAGATAATGCTGTAGGTTATGTAGAAGTGAAAAGAGACAAAAATATTTGTTTAGTACGTGGAAAAATAACTCCAGAGCATAGGGTGAAAAAGAAAGTTTTTTTTATATATTGACACCCCCTTACCCTTGTTATTTTCAAATGTTGTTTTTTTTACGAAATTATAGGAAATAAATTGTTTATCAGTAATGAAAATATTATACAAGGTGTCCCATAAACAAACGCCAAAATTAAGTTACTTTTTTAAGGGAAACACCCTATATATTTTTGGATTCTTCGGAAATTTCTAGATATTCTAGATATATTTCATGTATAATATCCTATACCTATCTTCAAATGTTTACGAAATATTCACAGTTGAAAAGCGAAAAATAGCTACAATTTTCTGCACCACCTTTTTTGTTTAACTAGAATTAATTTTAAAAGAGAGTATATGAAAAACCATGCAACTTTTTTTATTTAACGTTTTTTTTCTAAAACTTGCAGTTAAGGCTGTATGTGGGTGTCAAAATATAATGAATAACCCTGTACATTCAAACTTCATATACCTATGTAAGGCAATATACATAAATATATGAACTTACATCAAAATGATCTTCACGTAATCGTAAAAATAGAGGATAATTTAACGTTTTTCTTTTCATCTCTTCTCATGGCCTTGGACCATTTTTTTCTGTTTTCGCTCATCCATTACTATTTATAAATATCACTAATTACTAATTATGTATTAATTAACACAAATAACTAAAATTTTGACTCGGATTCAACAGCGTTTAAAAGCAAACTGTGTAAAATAAACACGCGTCTGGCTCCACTCAACCAGAAGAACGGCGGGTGACGTCACAGCGGCAAGGCGCGGTAGAGAGCGTTTGCCCGGCCATTTAAATTAACAATATTTAATTATTTTATATTAGAGGCATTTCTTAACCGATATCAACGATTTTCTTTTTGTTTAATTTGTAATTATATGAACTATTCTTTAAAACCATTATTTAAAAACATGCATTTGCCTCATTTATAGATTTTAGGGGAGGGAGGCGGGCCCCATGGCCCCCCTCTCTATCCGCCACTGTATTCAGGTAATTTCGGCAGCATATTCTGCAGATAAAATTAAGTAAAAAAAGTTCGTATAAATGTCCTTAAACGCTTAGTTTCGGAAATACAAGGTATTGCTATGATTATGGTAATCGTAAATCATACAGTATGTTCAAAATTCTACGCCAAATTTTCTGAAACAGAAAATAATTTATCTTCGTTTTTTTAAACGGAACACCCTGTAGGTATATTATTTTTTCAATAGATGGAGAATTAAAAAATAAGAATTTTTTATTTAGTGTATCTCAACCTTTTGACCATTAAAAATTTTGCACAATTTTTAATGGTCAAAAAATGGTAACATCTTTAAATATCTCAAAAACCAAAGGTTTTAAACATATATAACCTTTATAATAAATGCCTTATTTTATGCCCAAGAATCCAAAAATAAAATAAAATATCGACTGTTCCATAAGAAAATGTATAACTTTGGTATAGATCTTAGTTCTGACACACCTTGTACTTTTGAGAATACTTTTAAATTATGCACATGATCTTCCCACATATACCCATAAAATATTTTGCTTCTACATCTTTCCGTTTTTGTATAGTCAACCGAGGCGAATGAGGTGCACCACCCTGTATAGAAGGTGTTCCATTACAAAAAAAAAACAACTTTGATGTGTAAATTTTTTGGGGGACACCTATATTTTTAAAAAATGCTCTAAATCAACCTACATATTCTCACAAAATTTCACTTCAATCTAGCGATGGGAACTATCGAATAAATTAGACTATCGAATGGTTAATGAATGAATGATTTCAACTATCGAATGATTTTATTCGAATAAAATCATTCATTCATTTGTATACTAAAGTATATGTGACAACCTCGCCGTGCTTGATAAATGAAATTTAGTATTCGTTTGATTTTTGTATGCGTCAGTGCATTATTAGTTCTTCCAAATTTTTATAACTTCGCCGTATAAATACTGTGCTATTTTTGCGTTTATTAAAACAGTTAAAATACTAAAATAGTAGTTATTTTTTAATTTTATTTATTGACGATTGTGTGCATGTGCAGGTGGTCAAAATTTTTCCGAAAATTTGTGTGGTTTTCCGTAGTCCGATCTTTCAATTATTTAATTTTATATAGTATATGGTCTATTTTTTAATGGGAAATTTTGAGAAGTAGCAATTTTTAAGAGAGATGAGATGAACTTAAATTAATTTTAAAAGTACATATTTGTATTTTAGATGTTTTAATAATATGAATTAGTTGAACTTAATAATCATATTAAAGTAATGTGGTTAAGTAAATGGTTATCGAACTCAAACTATGGGGTGAGAAAATTAAAATGAAAGTTTTACACGTGCCAATTTAAAAAAAAAGTTAACGATGTTTGTATTTTGTTTATGCTAATTCTCTTACATGTAGTTTTTTGCGAAGAAATATTTCATTTATTTTTTAAAGTAAATGCCAGTAAAAGTAATATAATTAATTAATATAATTTTTAAATAGAGATATAAAGCACCTAATATAAATAATTTTGATTTCTAATTTTTTATTTATATTTTCGTTCCATTACACTGCATGCTTAGAAAATTAATAAATGTTTATATTTCATGATTTTAAAATTTGTTGTTAATATAACAAATTAGTTCTGTAATTATTATTATTTAACAAACCAACGTTGCCAAAAAATTTAAAGACTATATTATTTTTAAATAGGATCTAATATAAATAATTTTGACATCTAATTTGTTGTTTATATTTTGCTACTACTTAAAAAAATATTGATATTAAATCATTTTAAATTTTGTTGTTAATAGGTATAACAAATTATTACTGTTATTATTATTTATTAAACCAGTCTTTGCTTAAAAACATTAAAAATCACTTTCATGTTCTTACATCCAAAATAACAAGTATTATTGCAGTGTAACAACAGAATATTAATAAAAAAAAATGCAGAATATATAGACATACTATCCCTAACTAACTAAAGCCAAACAATAATATTCTTTGCTAATATCAACTAATGCCAAAATATGGCAACAGCGCCCTTCATAATGTATTTTCTGTGTAAATACTAGCACCTCAATAAAAAAAATAATGTGTCCTTATCTATATCTGACTCCGCAAAAAATCAAAGATGCCGGCTTCTTTCATAGCATTGCCACCGACCGCTGTCGGGTTTCTCGGAAAGAAACCTACGTCGCCGGGCGACAACTAAAATTCAGTTAATATTTTATTATAATCGATCCTGACGAATAAATGAATGAATTTTATAAATGAATGGTTTTTGCTGCCGAATTACTAGAATACAATATTCCAAGGCAGATGACGGATCTATTCGATAATTTTTATTCGAATAGTTTTCAACGAATGTTTTCTTACTAACTATCGAATTATTCGAATGAATTGCAACTATCGAATATTTCGATAGTATTCATTCGATAGTTCCCACTACTACTTCAATCCAAACTCGTTCGTTCAATCGAAACTTCAAACGTGCTCCTTGGAGCCTCCGCGTCGTATATGAGAGGCGCCACCCTGTGTATGAGAAAAATACTAACAAATAAAATAATAAAATATATTTAAAACATTAAAAAAGCTAGTTTTTCGTTCCCTTCATTAAAAATGCAACCTCTGAATAAATTTAACGCAGATAATTTTACACCCAACAGAAAAAGATGAGTCCGCGTGGAAACCTTACAATATTATTCAAATTACAATTTGGCCACAAGCAGTATCGTTTATCCCCGTCACACACCTGTCATTTTCGAGACATTCTATCTACACAATGTACCAGGAAAGGTACCCGCAGGGGCACCACGACCAAATATCGGTCTCGTTGTGTCATCCGCCGTATAAGCCATATGGTCGAAAAAATGGAATAACTTCTAATGGAGTGGAAAATCATTATTAAACGAAATATTAACTCACAGTTTTGTAGGGCTTCGGCGTTTAAGGGCACATGGCAAGACCTCCAGAGCGACTTTTAAATGTTTGTTTAATGAAAAGAGTGTTTAAAATACCTTTATTTCTTACTGAATTAATATAAGATTATATCGTCTTGGTGACGCTAACCATATAGGATCATAACTGCCTTGGAACATTATTAAAGCGAATTAAGATGCCATAATTCCCTCTACATTTTATAGGTAACAACCATGAAATAAAATAGAGATTTTGAGTAATAATATGAAATGAAAACGGACACTCATCTAACTATCTTAATAATTTATTTACATCATTAATGTCACATATTAATATAATTACTATTATCCCTTCCCCGACACAAACGGTACATTGTGAGACAGGAAATTGTAGAGAGAAACTAGCCCTATAACATAGGATACAACATTTTAATGAACAGTGCTTTCCGTAAAATCAATAAAATGAAAAATATACGAAATAATATACATGTACTGATTTCTTTCGAAGATCGACAACTATGAAACTATGATCCCTTCCCCGATACTGATTTCTTTCGAAAATCCACAACTATGAAACTATGATCCCTTCCTGGACACAAACGGTACATTGTGAGACAGGAAATTGTAGAGAGAAACAAGCTCTATAACATGGTTATTATTGTAGGGAGGTCAATATCTAAAAATATTGCGTCGATTTTTTTTAAGACGCGACTTAAATAATAATGTCACAAAAATATAAATACATATTATACAGGGTGGCGCACCTCATTCACCTCGGTTGATTATACGAAAACGGAAAGATGTAGAAACAAAAATTTTTATATGTACAGGGTGGGTCAAATTCGACGCTTTTAAATGGGAACACCCTTTTCTATAGGAGATAGACAAAAACTAATATCGGTGTCTGGAGCTCAATTTTTGTCAAAAACATGATGGTGAAAACCGCATATCGATATCTGTTACCGTTTCGGAGCTACGGGGGTGTTTTCCAAGAATAAGCATTTTTAACAAATCGCTGTAACTTTTTTGCTATGGAAAATTTTGTAATTTTATGAAAACATTTCCAAAGCACCTTTTTACGTAGAATTTAATGGTTTAAGTATAATTTAAGATTTATCAACAGAAAATTTGATTTTTATATAGGACACCCTGTATATTTTTAATCTATTGAAAAGAATTTAAAATTACCTTTCCAAAAATATAACACACTTGATATTTTGCTCGATTTCTCTTCGAGATATAGAGTATATAAAAATTCGCCCGCTTTAAATAAGTAGGCTTTGAACGGCACCAGCTGTAATGCAAAAAAATTCTAGCTGTGAGCATCAATTAAAACGAAAATAATATTTGCTATGAGAGATGCAGAATTTTATAACAATTTAAAATATATTTAACCAACATCAACACATTTAAACTATATCTAATAACAATAAAAATAAATAGCAAACCAAGACATGAGATTTTGTTACAGGTGGTCGATATGTCTTCTGTTATGGACATACGGGGCAGTTTTTGAAAATTTCTCGCGGAATTCATTAACTCAGTGGGGGTGAATACCCCCTCATAACTGCGAAGTATTTCTAATTCTTGTCTAGATTATAAGGAAGAATAAGGAACCTTTTTGCAAATATATCTATAGGATTAGATCCATGGGCACTAAGTCAGGCGGCCTCGACGGCCAATGGCTGGGATCTTGGTTAGCTATTCAATTATTTTTGAAATTGGCTGCAAAGATTTGCTGATAACTTCAGCGTTCAGAGGCGGTGCGTCGTCTTGCTGGAAAAATATGTTTCCGAGTTCCATTAAGGGCATATCATCAATAAGGGGTCCAAAGTAAAAATTCTGTATTTCGAAGGGGATTATAACAAAATATCAAGTGTGCTATATTTTTGGAAAGGTAATTTTAAATTCTTTTCAGTTAATTAAAAATATAGAGGGTGTCCCAAATAAAAAATCAATTTTTCCGTTGATAACTCTTAAATTATTAATTTGAAAAAAATTATACTTAAACCATTAAATTCTACGTAAAAAGGTGCTTTGGAAATGTTTTCATAGATATACAAAATTTTTCATAGCAAAAAAGTTACAGCGATTTGTTAAAAATGCACATTTTTGAAAAACACCCCGTAACACCGAAACGGTAACAGATATTGATGTGCGGTTTTTACCATCATGTTTTTGATGAAAATTGAGCTCCAGACACCGATATTAGTTTTCGTCTATCTCCTATAGAAAAGGGTGTTTCCATTTAAAAGCGTCGAATTTGACCCACCCTGTACACTAGACCTATTACTAGTTCAAGAGACTCAGCAACTAGCAACTTAAATATATTTTTCCTTCAAATTGTCCAACCATTGGTAGGAAAAACATCTTCATTTGTTAAGAACTCTAAACATTTTGTAGATTATCTTAAGAACGTAGAATTAGGTCCTTCAGACAAGTTTGTTAGTTTTGATGTAGAGAATTTATACATCATCGATATGTTGATGATACCTTTATAATCTGGAACGGAACCGATAGACAGTAACAGTTAGATTCTTTTTTTAATCATCTTAATTCACGAAATAAGTCAATCAAATTCACGATTGAGAAACAAACTTATCTCTGCCGTTTCTGGATATTCTTGTGAGTAGAAGCGATGGATCCATTAGCATTGCTGTATACTCGTATACCGTGCTGGCAACTGTTACTTTTGGGTCGGTATTTACATGTGTGGAAGTAAATCGCATAGGGACCTTATTCAGTGAGAGTGAGAGAAATGCGACGGTGTGCTGTTGCGGCGTTGCCGGTATGCCTTTCATAAACCGCTTATTTTTAGAAGACTTTTTTTTCGAAAAGATGACTAGATAAAATCATTAGATGTGTTTCTGAGCATCTGAAATTGGATTATAAGGATATCGTTAGGGTGTCCAATTTTTTATAACGAGAAAACGTCAGTAATCGCGATAATTTAAAAACTCAACTTGTTAACACATAACACGCCATAACTTAAGAACCACTTTAGAAACTTTTTTTTTTATTTTGAAGGTCGGATCTTTTACAACACACATTTTTTACTTTCCCATTTTAAATAACCCATCCATTTACTTTAATGTATATCGCGTAACTTTTTTATTTATAAAGATTTTCACATACTGTCTGCGAAAAAAATATACATCAATTATTTGTAATAGATTTCGAGATATTAATTTTTGAATTCTGAGTTCTAATAGCGCAATCACTGTCGAACACTAACTCAATTCCACTTATTTTTACAATTTAGATAATTTTTGACAAACGTTTTTAAACGGAAATAGTATAAAAACACGGAATAGTAATTAATTCACAGCCGCTGTTGAGCTGAAAAAGGTCAATTCAATTAGCCAATTAGTTAATTAGTTCAATTAAACGCAATGCCGAAGGCACTAAATTACTTTTTCCGATAAAACAATTAAATTTATTTACAGCTTTCGTTTGCTGCAGTGTTTTTGTTGAAAAAGCTGGAACAGAATCTATGGGCTGCATTGAAAACTAAAATATACAGGATGTCAAAAAATAGTGTACATATCTAACTTCGATCCTAAATTCTACATATAAAAATTGGTCAAGTGCGAGTCGGACTCGCGCACAAAGGGTTCTTTTTTACGTTCTTTTAACTTTTTTACGTAAAAAAGTGCTCTTCGCTTATACAGGGTGCTACAAATTCGAGGTACGAGCATTTTGCGTTTAAAAGTTAGATGTTAGCAACGTAAGCAATTTTTTGATAATAATTTGATATCAAAAATTTCCTTATTTTTTTCTTTATTTCAGACTATTTTTCAAATTTTCACAGTATTTTAACCAATTACAATAAAATAGGATTAAAAAAATACATATAATATACTTTTATATTTTGACGAATAAATAAATATATTACAATATCAATTTATATATAATCTCTTTTGTTATAATATAAAATATAAATTAGAACTATACGTATATATACATACTTTTTTGGTACTTTAGCTGTATGGGGGTTCGAAATATTTTTTATACATTTCTTTCAATAAATCGAACCCTATGTAATATAAACCTATAACTAATTAGCTAGTAATTTATAGTTAACTATATATTAGTATTGCTATTAATGAAAATAAATAATTTACAGCCATTTCTCAAGACTAGCTCTATAATGTTAGCGTTAGGTTTCAAAAAATTCGGAGACTCAATGTGGTTCTGGTATACAGAGTGAGGTAAAAAATCTATGACACATATTTATTAATACTTCCGTCCCTTTTTTAATATACAGGGTAGTCCGAATTGTATTCGGGAAATTTCGCTACCACAAGCATATTCTGCAGATAAAAATAAGCAAAAAGTTATCCAAAGTGTCCCCAATACAATTCAAACTACTCTGTATAAAAGAAGCACTCTAAATATTAACAAATTTTACCTAAAACCTGAGGAATACAATGTGCATAAAACAAGTACATGAAGTACATACATATATTTAAAAAAAAATCAGTTGAAAGAAAAATGTATTTGGGTGTATGAACAAACAACCATACTTTCTACACTTGCAATTACGTAAATATTTGAAAATGATAAGATAAGAGAAGACAACAGATAAATTCGCGAAAAATGCAATGGAAAAACCAAGATAGAGTCTAAGTTTATAAAACGGCATCACAGTAACCTTTAAAATTATAATGACCAAATATTTTTTTATCACGTTCTTATAAATATATTATAGAGATCAGCCCAACGGAAATTATGATCGACTGTAATTTTGATGGGTATTGTGACGCTTTTTTTTTCGATGGCATGATATTTTTAAAGTACTTCAATTGTTTTTAGTGTCAAAAAAATGATACTACAGATACAACATCCTTTGTAATAAATTGACTTAGTATAAATATGAATAAATTCATAAGAAAAAGTGAGTCTCCTTAATCTCTGGTCTACAAAAGCTATATATTATTATTGCACATTAATTATATAAGTATATAAAAAAATAATCAAATAAATAATACAAATAATTAGGCATTAGTAAAATTGTGATGACTTAAAATGTATATTTTTTTTAAATCATTAATCTCTATATTTAGTAGTCTATGACATTATTTGGGAGTATTGTCGAATTTGCATTTTTTTTAATTGATAATAAACAACATGGCTTTTTATCGTTGAAAAATAGATATTTGATTTGTGAGGTACAGGGGAAAACACCGCCATTAAATTTTTTGACGAAAATAAATGGCACAAGCCAATCAATACCATTGAAGGTGCAGAATCCAAATATGATCTTAATTTGAGGAAAAATCCATCATTGCATTCAAAAGTTAGAGCAATACGTAACCGAACGAAGTACTGGGTCCTTCAGACAAGTTTGTTAGTTTCGATGTAGAGAATTTATACATCATCGATATGTTGATGATACCTTTATAATCTGGAACGGAACCGATAGACAGTAACAGTTAGATTCTTTATTTAATCATCTTAATTCACGAAATAAGTCAATCAAATTCACGATTGAGAAACAAACATATCTCTGCCGTTTCTGGATGTTCTTGTGAGTAGAAGCGATGGATCCATTAGCATTGCTGTATACTCGTATACCGTGCTGGCAACTGTTACTTTTGGGTCGGTATTTACATGTGTGGAAGTAAATCGCATAGGGATCTTATTCAGTGGGAGTGAGAGAAATGCGACGGTGTGCTGTTGCGGCGTTGCCGGTATGCCTTTCATAAACCGCTTATTTTTAGAAGACTTTTTTTTCGAAAAGATGACTAGATAAAATCATTAGATGTGTTTCTGAGCATCTGAAAAGGGATTATAAGGATATCGTTAGGGTATCCATTTTTTTTATAACGAGAAAACGTCAGTAATCGCGATAATTTAAAAATTCAACTTGTTAACACATAACACGCCATAACTTAAGAACCACTTTAGAAACTTTTTTTTATTTTGAAGGTCGGATCTTCTACAACACACATTTTTTAATTTCCCATTTTAAATAACCCATCCATTTACTTTAATGTATATCGCGTAACTTTTTTATTTATAAAGATTTTCAAATACTGTCTGCGAAAAAAATATAGCAGAAATGTTAAGAAAGTTTTTGAAAAAAAACTACAATCAATTATTTCTAATAGATTTCGAGATATTGGTTTTTGAATTCTGAGTTCTAATAGCGCAATCACTGTCGAACACTAACTCAATTCCACTTATTTTTACAATTTAAATAATTTTTGACAAACGTTTTTAAACGGAAATAGTATAAAAACACGGAATAGTAATTAATTCACAGCCGCTGTTGAGCTGAAAAAGGTCAATTCAATTAGCCAATTAGTTAATTAGTTCAATTAAACGCAATGCCGAAGGCACTAAATTACTTTTTCCGATAAAACAATTAAATTTATTTACAGCTTTCGTTTGCTGCAGTGTTTTTGTTGAAAAAGCTGGAACAGAATCTATGGGCTGCATTGAAAAACTAAAATATACATGGATGTCAAAATAGTGTACATATCTAACTTCGATCCCTAAATTCTACATATAAAAATTGGTCTGAATTGCGAGTCGGACCTCGCGCAACAAAGGGTTCTTTTACGTTCTTTTAACTTTTTACGTAAAAAGTGCTCTTCGCTTATACAGGGTGCTACAAATTGAGGTAATGAGCATTTTGCGTTTAAAAGTTAGATGTGCAGCAACGTAAGCAATTTTTTGATAATAATTTGATATCAAAAATTTCCTTATTTTTTTTTCTTTATTTCAGACTATTTTTCAAATTTTCACAGTATTTTAACCACAATTACAATAAAATAGGATTAAAAAAATACATATAATATACTTTTATATTTTGACGAATAAATAAATATATTACAATATCAATTTATATATAATCTCTTTTGTTATAATATAAAATATAAATTAGAACTATACGTATATATACATACTTTTGGTAATTTTAGCTGTATGGGGGTTCGAAATATTTTTTATACATTTCTTTCAATAAATCGAACCCTATGTAATATAAACCTATAACTAATTAGCTAGTAATTTATAGTTAACTATATATTAGTATTGCTATTAATGAAAATAAATAATTTACAGCCATTTCTCAAGACTAGCTCTATAATGTTAGCGTTAGGTTTCAAAAATTCGGAGACTCAATGTGGTTCTGGCATACAGAGTGAGGTAAAAATCTATGACACATATTTATTAATACTTCCGTCCCTTTTTTAATATACAGGGTAGTCCGAATTGTATTCGGGAAATTTCGCTAGCATATTCTGCAGATAAAAATAAGCAAAAAGTTATCCAAAGTGTCCCCAATACAATTCAAACTACCCTGTATAAAAGAAGCACTCCAAATATTAACAAATTTTACCTAAAATCTGAGGAATATAATGTGCATAAAACAAGTACATGAAGTACATACATATATTTAAAAAAAATCAGTTGAAAGAAAAGTGTATTTGGGTGTATGAACAAACAACCATACTTTCTACACTTGCAATTACGTAAATATTTGAAAATGATAAGATAAGAGAAGACAACAGATAAATTCGCGAAAAATGGAATGGAAAAACCAAGATAGAGTCTAAGTTTCTAAAACGGCATCACCAGTAACCTTTAAAATTATAATGACCAAATATTTTTTTATCACGTTCTTATAAATATATTATAGAGATCAGCCCAACGGAAATTATGATCGACTGTAATTTTAATAGGTATTGTGACGCTTTTTTTTTCGATAGCATGATATTTTTAAAGTAATTCAATTGTTTTTAGTGTCAAAAAAAAATGATACTACAGATACAACATCGTTTGTAATAAATTGACTTAGTATAAATATGAATAAATTCATAAGAAAAAGTGAGTCTCCTTAATCTCTGGTCTACAAAAGCTATATATTATTATTGCACATTAATTATATAAGTATATAAAAAAATAATCAAATAAATAATACAAATAATTAGGCATTAGTAAAATTGTGATGACTTAAAATATATATTTTTTTTAAATCATTAATCTCTATATTTAGTAGTCTATGACATTATTTGGGAGTATTGTCGAATTTGCATTTTTTTAATTGATAATAAACAACATGGCTTTTTTTATCGTTGAAAAATAGATATTTGATTTGTGAGGTACAGGGGAAAACACCGCCATTAAATTTTTTGACGAAAATAAATGGCACAAGCCAATCAATACCTTTGAAGGTGCAGAATCCAAATATGATCTTAATTTGAGGAAAAATCCATCATTGCATTCAAAAGTTAGATTATTAATTCATCAGAGGGGGGGTCAGATTGAGGGGGATGAGGGTTAGGCAGAGGGAGGGGGGTTAGTTTTAACTTCTACCAGGAGAGCAGAATTCTTACAATGAAACAGTGCCTTTAAATTCTGCAAAATACAGAGACATACTGCATCACATGAAATTCCTCGGAAACCAAGAGACAAAAGCGTTATACTAAAAAACTAACCTCCAATAACCTTTCTGAGGATTGAGGTGATTGCTTGACATAGAGGCATCAGAAGAAGAAGAAGAATAGTCATTAGTCATTTTTTTGGTTTTAATGAAAGGCCTGCGAAAAGCAATTTGGTGTTCTTTTGTCGTTGACCACTTTACCTTTACATAAAAATCCCACATATTAAGAATTACTTATACTTCCGAACGAAAATAAATGGCACAAGCCAATCAATACCTTTGAAGGTGCAGAATCCAAATATGATCTTAATTTGAGGAAAAATCCATCATTGCATTCAAAAGTTAGATTATTAATTCATCAGAGGGGGGGTCAGATTGAGGGGATGAAGGTTAGGCAGAGGGGGGGGTTAGTTTTAACTTCTACCAGGAGAGCAGAATTCTTACGATGAAACAGTGCCTTTAAATTCTGCAAAATACAGAGACATACTGCATCACATGAAATTCCTCGGAAACCAAGAGACGAAAGCGTTATACTCAAAAACTAACCTCCAATAACCTTTCTGAGGATTGAGGTGATTGCTTGACATAGAGGCATCAGAAGAAGAAGAAGAATAGTCATTAGTATTTTTTTTTGGTTTTAATGAAAGGCCTGCGAAAAGCAATTTGGTGTTCTTTTGTCGTTGACCACTTTACCTTTACATAAAAATCCCACATATTAAGAATTACTTATACTTCCGAACGAAAATAAATGGCACAAGCCAATCAATACCTTTGAAGGTGCAGAATCCAAATATGATCTTAATTTGAGGAAAAATCCATCATTGCATTCAAAAGTTAGATTATTAATTCATCAGAGGGGGGTTAGATTGAGGGGGATGAGGGTTAGGCAGAGGGGGGCTAGTTTAACTTCTACCAGGAGAGCAGAATTTTACAATGAAACAGTGCCTTTAAATTCTGCAAAATACAGAGACATACTGCATCACACGAAATTCTGGGAAACCAAGAGACAAAAGCGTTATACTCTAAAAAACTAACCTCCAATGATGACCTTTCTGAGGATTGAGGTGATTGGTTTGACATAGAGGCATCAGAAGAAGAATAAGAATAGTCATTAGTAATTTTTTTTGGTTTTTACTGAAAGGCCTGCGAAAAAGCAATTTGGTGTTCTTTGTCGTTGACCACTTTACCTTTACATAAAAATCCCACATATTAAGAATTACTTATACTTCCGAACGAAAATAAATGGCACAAGCCAATCAATATCTTTGAAGGTGCAGAATCCAAATATGATCTTAATTTGAGGAAAAATCCATCATTGCATTCAAAAGTTAGATTATTAATTCATCAGAGGGGTGGTCAGATTGAGGGGGATGAGGGTTAGGCAGAGGGGGGGTTAGTTTTAACTTCTACCAGGAGAGCAGAATTCTTACAATGAAACAGTGCCTTTAAATTCTGCAAAATACAGAGACATACTGCATCACACGAAATTCCTGGGAAACCAAGAGACAAAAGCGTTATACTCAAAAACTAACCTCCAATGACCTTTCTGAGGATTGAGGTGATTGCTTGACATAGAGGCATCAGAAGAAGAAGAAGAATAGTCATTAGTAATTTTTTTGGTTTTACTGAAAGGCCTGCGAAAAGCAATTTGGTGTTCTTTTGTCGTTGACCACTTTACCTTTACATAAAAATCCCGCCATATTATTAGGAATTACTTATACTTCCGAACGAAAATAAATGGCACAAGCCAATCAATATCTTTTGAAGGTGCAGAATCCAAATATGATCTTAATTTGAGGAAAAAATCCATCATTGCATTCAAAAGTTAGATTATTAATTCATCAGAGGGGGGGTCAGATTGAGGGGATGAGGGTTAGGCAGAGGGGGTTAGTTTTAACTTCTACCAGGAAGGGAGAGCAGAATTCTTACAATGTAACAGTGCCTTTAAATTCTGCAAAATACACAGAGACATACTGCATCACATGAAATTCCTCGGAAACCAAGAGACAAAAGCGTTATACTCAAAAACTAACCTCCAATGACCTTTCTGAGGATTGAGGTGATTGCTTGACATAGAGGCATCAGAAGAAGAAGAAGAATAGTCATTAGTAATTTTTTTGGTTTTACTGAAAGGCCTGCGAAAAGCAATTTGGTGTTCTTTTGTCGTTGACCACTTTACCTTTACATAAAAATCCCACATATTAAGAATTACTTATACTTCCGAACGAAAATAAATGGCACAAGCCAATCAATACCTTTGAAGGTGCAGAATCCAAATATGATCTTAATTTGAGGAAAAATCCATCATTGCATTCAAAAGTTAGATTATTAATTCATCAGAGGGGGGGTTAGATTGAGGGGGATGAGGGTTAGGCAGAGGGGGGGTTAGTTTTAACTTCTACCAGGAGAGCAGAATTCTTACAATGAAACAGTGCCTTTAAATTCTGCAAAATACAGAGACATACTGCATCACATGAAATTCCTCGGAAACCAAGAGACAAAAGCGTTATACTCAAAAACTAACCTCCAAATGACCCTTCTGAGGATTGAGGTGATTGCTTGACAGAGGCATCAGAAGAAAGAAGAAGAAGAATAGTCATTAGTAAATTTTTTGGTTTTACTGAAAGGCCTGAAAACAATTTGGTGTTCTTTGTCGTTGACCACTTTACCTTTACATAAAAAAATCCCACATATTAAGAATTACTTATACTTCCGAACGAAAAATAAATGGCACAAGCCAATCAATATCTTTGAAGGTGCAGAATCCAAATATGATCTTAATTTGAGGGAAAAATCCATCATTGCATTCAAAAAGTTAGATTATTAATTCATCAGAGGGGGGTCAGATTGAGGGGGATGAGGGTTAGGGCAGAGGGTTAGTTTTAACTTCACCAGGGAGAGCAGAATTCTTACAATGTAACAGTGCCTTTAAATTCTGGCAAAAATACAGAGACATACTTGCATCACACGAAATTCTGGGAAACCAAGAGACAAAAAGCGTTATACTCAAAAACTAACCTCCAATGACCTTCTGAGGATTGAGGTGATTGTTTGACATAGAGGCATCAGAAGAAGAAGAAGAATAGTCATTAGTAATTTTGGTTTTACTGAAAGGCCTGCGAAAGTAACAATTTAGTGTTCTTTTGTCGTTGACCACTTTACCTTTTACATAAAAAAATCCCACATATTAAGTAATTACTTATACTTCCGAACGAAAATAAATGGCACAAGCCAATCAATACCTTTGAAGGTGCAGAATCCAAATATGATCTTAATTTGAGGAAAAAATCCATCATTGCATTCAAAAAAGTTAGATTATTAATTCATCAGAGGGGGTCAGGGATTGGAAGGGGATGAGGGTTAGGCAGAGGGAGGGGGTTAGTTTTAACTTCTACCAGGAGAGCAGAATTCTTACGATGAAACAGTGCCTTTAGAAATTCTGCAAAATACAGAGACATACTGCATCGCCATGAAATTCCTCGGAAACCAAGAGACAGCAAGTTATACTAAAACCAACACTCCAATAACCTTTCTGAGGATTGAGGTGGTTGCTTGACATAGAGGCATCAGAAGAAGAAGAAGAATAGTCATTAGTATTTTTTTTGGTTTTAATGAAAGGCCTGCGAAAAGCAATTTGGTGTTCTTTTGTCGTTGACCACTTTACCTTTACATAAAAATCCCACATATTAAGAATTACTTATATTTCCGAACGAAAATAAATGGCACAAGCCAATCAATACCTTTGAAGGTGCAGAATCCAAATATGATCTTAATTTGAGGAAAAATCCATCATTGCATTCAAAAGTTAGATTATTAATTCATCAGAGGGGGGTTAGGATTGAGGGGGGATGAGGGTTAGGCAGAGGGAGGTTAGTTTTAACTCTACCAGGAGTATAGAATTCTTACGATGAAACAGTGTCTTTAAATTCTGCAAAATACAGAGACATACTGCATCACACGAAATTCCTCGGAAACCAAGAGACAAAAGCGTTATACTCAAAAACTAACCTCCAAAGACCTTTCTGAGGATTGAGGTGATTGCTTGACATAGAAGCATCAGAAGAAGAAGAAGAAGAATAGTCATTAGTAATTTTTGGTTTTTACTGGAAAGGTCTGCGAAAAGCAATTTGGTGTTCTTTTGTCGTTGACCACTTTACCTTTACATAAAAATCCCACATATTAAGAATTACTTATACTTCCGAACGAAAATAAATGGCACAAGCCAATCAATACCTTTGAAGGTGCAGAATCCAAATATGATCTTAATTTGAGGAAAAATCCATCATTGCATTCAAAAGTTAGATTACTAATTCATCAGAGGGGGGTCAGATTGAGGGGGATGAGGGTTAGGCAGAGGAGGGGGGGTTAGTTTTAACTTCTACCAGGAGAGCAGAATTCTTACAATGAAACAGTGCCTTTAAATTCTGCAAAATACAGAGACATACTGCATCACACGAAATTCCTGGGAAACCAAGAGACAAAAGTGTTATACTCAAAAACTAACCTCCAATGACCTTTCTGAGGATTGAGGTGATTGTTTGACATAGAGGCATCAGAAGAAGAAGAAGAATAGTCATTAGTAATTTTTTTGGTTTTACTCAAAGGCCTGCGAAAAGCAATTTGGTGTTCTTTTGTCGTTGACCACTTTACCTTTACATAAAAATCCCACATATTAAGAATTACTTATACTTCCGATTGTAATTGGTAAACTTTAATAATGCATGTGTTTTCCCATGTATCCTTCAAATATTAAACGTTTCTATCTGAACTATTTGTTTCTTTTTTATCCAAGGCACAAATTTTCTCTTTGTGATTAACAGAGGGAGCTACTGGCGTAACCCTCTCCCATTCCCAGTCACCTGTCAAGGGTATTTCATTTTCGAAATCAAAATTCCATCTGGCCATCTGTTCCAACCTATGCTCTTCAGTCATTTGAGAGAGATCGGTGATTTTGAACGTGCATTCAGTACTGGCGGATTCAAAGTTTTCTGCTGGTTGTGTATCATTATCAACTTTCGGTTGGTTTCGGGGTTTCGAAGCAGGAGTTTTTGTGTTTTCTGAACTTCCAGCGTCAGCTTCCGATGAGTTGTGTGGTTCTGACGGTTGTATGTCCGGTTCATCGTCGAATATCAGTTTCCGTCTGACTTGTTCCCTCTTCCGTTGATTCGGCGTGAAGTTGGACATATTTCTGAAACAAGAAACCTCTTGTAAATATCTTAACCTTCTAAAGGGTATATAGTTCAGTCATTGGGGATTTTTGCTTGGAAAAATGTCCGGAAGTTTTGCAACTTTGCAGGTTTATAGGTTTTGGGGTCCCTAACTAAAATCCATAAAATGCACATTTCCAGACTTGCCGCCGGCGCCGCCATCTTGTCAAGATGGCGCTTAAAATCGGTATTTTGTAAATATCTCGAAAACTATGCGTTTTCCGCAAAAATTTGAGGAGAGCAAAATTAAAGAGAATAAAATTTTCTATAAAAAAGGTTTTATGAAAATTTTCGCTAAAGTCAACCGTTTAGGCACAAAATCCCTGGAAATTTTACAATTTTGCATAAAATATGATATATTATGTATAGTCGATTTTCCGAAATCAAATGTCGATTAGGGTTCACTAAAACTAGTTTTAGTTTAGTTACTCCACTAGACAAATTCAAAACTTTAACTTATCTGCACAAGCCCGACAGATCTGGCTCATTGATGTCAAAGTCGATCGTGTCTGCTGTGCTGGGCTCATCAGGGTGGTCTCTCTATACGTCCAACTCTTCATCTTCAGCCGCCAGAGGGATATCTACAGGCAAATCCAATTCCTCTTCATCGGAATCGTCCAGTGACACTTCAGTGACGTTGTCACAGGATTTCTCATTGCAGTATGCACAAATCATTGAACATTTTAATCCTGCTTTTCTGCATCCGCAGGCTTTACCATAGTTGTTGGTTTTGCATTTACATGATAAAAATGCCAATAGGGATTTTGGAGCTGGATCTTTCAAAGTTGTGACTGGAGTAATGCCTGTTATTGTTTTCTTCCAACCAAATTCCAACAGCACGACAATTAATTATTCATAAATTAACGACCGAATTAATGATACGCCACTGTTTCCATGACAAAATTGAAGAAACTAAACTAAAACTAGTTTTAGTGAAGACTAATCGGCATTTGATTTCGGAAAATCGACTATATTATACAGGGTTGTTCACCACATACGACACGGAGTATTATAGCTAAACGATTAGATTTTTACAAATTTTAAGTTTTGGGTTCGTTGAAGGACTATTAGAGCTACAATTTAGAAATAATTTTACAAGATACAGAGTGTCCCAAATAAGTAAAAAATGCTATAGTTGTATTTTTTTAAATGGAACACCCTGTATATTATTACATTTTTAGATTTTACGATTGAAATAAAGGTAAATTTTATTAAAGTTTATCACACTTAAACCTTACCGTTTTTGAAATATTTTCAATTTTGTGAAATTGCAGTAAAAATTTTAAGGCTTCATTTCTCCAAGGGTATCAAAGTTTTTAATACTAAATATTTACTGAAGTTTATTTATTGATCAGTTATTGTGTTGCAATAATAAAAATTATACTACCTTATACAGAGTGTCTAAAATTTTATTTTAAATAATTACTAGCTTTAAACGGCAATAACTTGTTTAATTTAAATAGAACACCCTGTATATTTTATGAGAATCAGATGCACAATTTAATTGTCTATCAAATTGTATTATACCATTTTTTACCTATCCTTCAAGTTTTCGTAGAAAATGCATTTTCTTATAATTTAGACCTCATTTATCAATATATCCATGGATATACCATTAATTAAATATAACACCATTATTTCAGCTCCATATACTAATTAATGACATACTTAATTGTGTTCGTTAATAAATTATTATAAATAAATGTGGATTTTTGAGTCAGAAATCAATATAATAATAAGTTATCATATTGACATTTTTGATTGTTTTAAAGCGACAAATGTACAAAATGAAATATCATTTTTAAGTAATATTATCGTTTTTTAGCAAAACGATAATATTACTAGCCCATTTGTATGCAAAAAGAAAACTATTTAAATATTTATAAAAGAGTATACCATTAATTAAATATAACACCATTATTTCCGCCCATATACTAATTAATGACATACTTAATTGTGTTTATTTTTTAATAAAATAAACGAATTATATCGACAATATTAGTATCTGTACTCTTTAAAAATTTGGTACATCTTTAAAAATAATCTAAAATGTCAATAGTCCATGGGTATATTGATAAATAAGTTCTAAATTACAAGAAAATGCATTTTCTACGGAAACTTAAAGAGATAGGTAAAAAATGGTATAATATAATTTGATAGACAATTAAATTGTGCATCTGATTCTCGTAAAATATACAGGGTGTTCCATTTAAATTAAACAAGTTATTGCCGTTTGAAGCTAATAATTATTTAAAATAAATTTTTAGATACTCTGTATAAGGTAGTATTATTTTTATTATTGCAATACAATAACTGATCAATAAATAAACTATCAGTAAATATTTAGTATTAAAAACTTTGATACCCTTTGGAGAAATGAAGCCTTAAAATTTTTATTGCAATTTCACAAAATTGAAAATATTTCAAAACGGTAAGGTTTAAGTATAATAAATCTTAATCAAATTTACCTTTATTTTAATCGTAGAAACTAAAAATGTAATAATATACAGGGTGTTCCATTTAAAAAAATACAACTTTAATATTTTTTACTTATTTGGGACACTCTGTATCTTGTAAAATTATTTTTAAATTGTACCTCTAATAGTCCTTCATCGAACCCAAAACTTACAATTTGTAAAAATCTCATCGTTTAGCTACAATACTCCGTGTCGTATGTGGTGAACACAACTCTGTATACATATATCATACTTTACGCAAAATTGTAAAAATTCCAGGGATTTTGTGCCTAAAACAGTTGACTTTAGCGAAAATTTTCATATAACCTTTTTTATAGGAAATTTTAGTCTCTTTAATTTTGCTCTTTTCAAATAAATTTTTGCGAAAAACGCATAGTTTTCGAGATATTTACAAAATACCGTAATAATAATATTTAAAAAAAAACTACTAAGTTGCAGCTAAACTACAGATTTTTAGACACAAAAAGAGTTTTTACAAAAATATCAAATACGTGTCGAGCTTTTATATTAACCTTATGGGCTGAAAAAATCAACAAAATTGGTCCATGTTTTTCAAAGTTACAACTCATTGAAAATGAGTAAAAAAATCGCGGTGGTATTTAATTTGACGGGCAGTTTAGATTAGATAATAAAATATTAATATGTCTCGAAAATCCAAATATTCTTATTATGGACTGTAACATAGCATTACATCAGAACACATATACATATATCCACTGCCTAGGTAGTGCATAGGTTTTTTTCGTTTGAGTCATGGCATATCAACTATATAATAACCTAAAAAATGCTGCAGTTTTAATGGCGACCGCGGTTCATTCAGTTAAAAGCACGTGTACACGAGGAGGTTGCTGCTGTAGCAGAAAAGATAGGATTTCTTTTTACAATGTGTAAGAAAGTATATACCCGAAAAGCTAAAAGTAATGTATTTCACAGAGGATTGGGTCAGCTGAACTGAATGAATCAGTTAAACCTTGAAGAATTGTGACTTTTACAGGTAGTTCTTGTTGCTCACTTTTGGACCACTATTTTTATCGACTTTTTTCTCATAAAATTCAACAATTTGGCGGGTGCGTTTCACCTAAAATCACTTGTAACTTTTTCACCACTATTTCTATCGATATTTTTTTCACTAAAACTATCAATTGCCGGGTTCTTTTCACCAAAACGCTTCACTGCACCGTTTAGACTCTTTTTCCGTCGATGTTTTTCCTTTGCTTAGTGCGTTTTGTTCGGTTTTTGTTCTATTTTCGAACGGCGCGGCGCGTGTCCTCGGCGAATGCATCGCGCGTCTAAAATGCATCTCCCCCAGTGCCGGGGGGGACGGAGGGGAAACGACGGACGCAGGCGTCGAGGGCGTCGGTTGAATCAATACAGGGATCAGTGACGTGCAAGGTATTTTAGAAGGTTTTAGTTTATAAAGTCGCTAGGGATCAGTGGCGTTCAGTGTACGAATCAAAGCAGGGTAGGCAAAAACTGGCAAAATAAGAGCATTAATAAGCAACTACTACGCTGTACTATCACAAATTACCTATAACAGATGCGAAAGAAAGCGACTGCATCGGAAATCGCTCGGCAAACCCGACACGCCTATTGAGTGGTGTAAATACACCAGTCGTTTAGTCCGGAAACCTATGCTGTGTCGTATTCGCTTGCTGGAATGACATAGTGCGTGGTTATATGTTTCTTTTTAAAAACGCGTGTAGGATTTTTGTTGAACTTTTAAACTGTTATTTCTAAGTTTTGGTAATTTGTATATCTTTTTTAAAATGGGATGTGTTTATTTATAAGGAAAAAAAAGATATTTATAGTATAAAAAATTAATTTATTTAACAAAATTTAATTAAAAATGTGACAAAATAGTTACCTTTCTATTGGTTCTATCGGACTTTTTTCGACTATATAAATCTTTATTTGTAAACTTTAATACATCAAATATTTTTAATTTAATAAATCATTTAATGATGTAAATAAGAGGAAATTTCTCACATGGGTGGTCAAATTTTATAGTTTTCATTATATCAAACAGCCTCTGAGAAATGTTTTCAATTCAAAATGCCTTTAATTATGTTTGACTACATCATTAAAAAGGGTCTTCAAATACATCAATGTGATATTTGTCTAAAATTTGCAAAAGAATCCGAATCTCTGGATAACTCGAAATTATTTACCCATTTAAAAGCCTTTGATCATGAAAGTGGAAAAATTTGTTCATTTTATTTGCAGGCTGGAAAAATTATTTATATTAAATTTTGATGAGTTTTGCACTGAAGAAAACATTCAGAGGCTGTTTGATATAATGAAAACTATAGAATTTGACCACCCATGTGAGAAATTTCCTCTTATTTACATCATTAAATTATTTATTGATTGAAAATATTTTATGCATTAAAGTTAGTACAAAAAATAAAGATTTATACAGTCGAAAAAAGTCCGATAGAACCAATAGAAATGTAACTATTTTGTCACATCTTTAATTAAATTTTGTTAAATAAATTAATTTTTTATACTATAAATATCTTTTTTTTCCTAATCTCCGACGAGCTGATATAATATGACGAGCAATCTATTAAATTACTGTGAGATTATACAGAAAAGTCCACAGACTTCGAGACATAGGAAAATCAAGTCCATTTAGCGTGTGTCCAAATTTTGACAAGTTTTCAAAAATGACAGTTTTGTTTAGACTGACGCGACGTTTAATTTCACCTGACTTCTCGGTGAATGATTTCTTGTTATGGGGGTACATAAAATCTAAAATTTACGGCCATGAAGAAGTTAAAAACTTGGAGCAGTTAAGGCAGAAAATATTTAATGTCTTTGACACTGTCACCTCTGATATGTTATCCAATGTGAGGAGGGGATTTTATGATCGTTCGGGTTATTGTTTAATGCAAGAGGGAGGCACTTTTGAACAATTTTTGTAACTTTTTAAATTTCATTATCCTGTTTTTTTACCGTTTACCCATTACCTACCTTGACAAACATGGGAAAACGAAGGTCCTTTTCAGGACCACAAATATTTTGATTGAGAAAATTGGTAACTTTTTTTGGATTAAAAAAGAAAAGTTGTTAATATAATACCAATTTAAAAGTGTTTTAGTAGTTTTAATACACACTATGATATAAAATTTATTATTATTATAATGTACATTATTAATACTATTGTTCATTCGAAATGGTATTAAGGCCCAATTGCAACAATGATTTAAATTTTTCTTAAAGATAAGTAGAGCTTAGAATGAGCTGTATTTATATTTACTTTAATATTCACTTTAAATGAGGGAATTTGACTGAAACAATTTTTGAATTTGAATTGTTTTTAATGATACTAACAATTTTAGTTCAATTTTTAATAAAATTTATTTAATATTAATAGAAATCCAAGAGATTTGAAACCTCTTTTAGCGATTTATAACATTCTCAAATGAATTACAGGTGCCCTTATTTTCTATGAAAATCACACAGCTTTTTTTCATAGTCGCTACAGTTGCTATAGCTATAAAAAACTAATTTTTAAGGTGTGAAAATTGCGATACACGCTAAATGGACTTGATTTTTCGTATGTCTCGAAGTCTGTGAACCTTTTTGTATGCCTCGATAACATATTGGTGCAGATTATTTTCACCCAAACAAATAATAACCCAAACTATACATTGATGCGGATTGTCTATGAACTCTTTCTGAAGGTCACAGAAACCTGAACGCGTAATTCGGTGTTCTTTCGCATCTGTTATAGGTAATTTGTGGTACTATCGAGTCGCTCTGAGGGGTCGGGTAAAACGGGTGTGTGGCCGAAGGAAATATCTGTACTAATATATAAAATCCTTAAGTGACTGACACACTGATTAATCACGATCCTGCTCAAACCACTCAACGTAAGAAGCTCAATTTTGGCATACAGGTTGATTCTAGGTTGTAGAGGTTCGATAAGAAGGGATTTTTCGAAATTCCAGTTCCAAGGGGGTGAAACCACCCCTCAAATATTACAATATTTTTTATTTAAAAAACGGTCAAGTTTCCGAAAAAAAAAACGCTTAAACACGTATTTTTTATTTTGTTTTTTTACATATTTTAAGATTTTTTAAAAATGTATACAGAGTGTTTCGAAAAATCTGGTCATTGATTAATCACGATCCTGCTTAAAGCTCTTGACGTAAAAAGCTGATTTTTGGAAAACGGATTGACTTTAGGGTGTAGAGGTTCGATAAGAAGGGATTTTTCGAAACGTGAATTCTAAGGGGGTGAAACCACCCCTCAAATATTAGAATATTTTTTTATTTAAAAACCGGTGAGTTTTTCGGAAAAACTCTTAAACATGTATATTTTATTTTGTTGTTTTACCTATTTTAAGATTTTTTAAAAATTTATACAGGGCGTTTTATAAAATATGACCATTGAGTAATCACGATTCTGCTTAAACTGCTTGACGTTTAAAGCTCATTTTTGGCAAAAGGATCGACTGTGGGGTGTAGAGGTTCAATAAGGTGGTGTTTCTCGAATCTCAAATTCCAAGAGGGTGAAAACGCCCCTCAAATATTACAATATTTGTTATTTAAAAAACGGTTAGTCTTTCAGGGAAGCGCTTTTTTTTAATTGAATAATTTATGACAATTTTGTGTAACACTTATTGACTTGTGTATTGTGTATGTATTTGATATTTAGCACCAATAAACTATTTGAATTTTTGAATTTGAAATTAAAATGACAGACACATCTATCACTGTCAAGCATTTTGTTGGACAGACTATAGACTTAAATCGACAGACTATAGACTTTAAGTCTAGAGTTATAATGTAATGATATAAAAAAAGATGTTATGATTTTGTCTGGGGTAGGCAACGCCTTTTTGCCTACATTATATACACGCCACTGAATGTATGCCACTAGATGAGTGGAAGAGATAACAGGTTATTATTCACAATTTTTTTTCATTGATAATTATATTATTTTTTACAAATATATGTACATCGCGGAAATGCGGTTCTTCTTATCATTTCTATATGATATATTTTGGTTCAATTATACTTTTATGAATTTTATATAAATACTTATTAATTATAAATAAAAATCTGATAAGGAGACTTGATAATTTTACAATAATATTAACTGAAAATATTTAATGATATTATGTTAGAAATCCAAACCCCACTAGAAACATGGCGTTACATCTATAGGGTGCGTCTCGAAAGTGGCCCACCTTTATAACTTTTTAATTTTTTCCTATAAAAAAAAACGAGATTTGGTACGTTAGTATATGACATAAATTATGATTTATTGACGTATTCAATTGTTTTTGGTCACTTCCTGTTTCACCGGAAATGACTACAACTTTTGATTTTTAAATGGCACACTCGGTATATTTCTACTTTATTCGATAGAAAATGACACTCTGAATAGAAAGACATATCATAATTCAACTTTTAACATTTTCGCTTAAAATTCGTACAGGATGTTAAAACTTTAAAATTAGATTTTCTGTACCTAATTATCTTAAATACCATTATTTTTTATTTGAAATTGCTATAGGTTGGACTAATAGTGATAATAACTAATAGTAATAATATTTAATAATAAATTAGGTAAAATATATGATTTATTAATTTTATTTTTATTTTAATTTTATTAATTGTGATTGATAAAATTGCGTTTATCTCATCAAGGAGGCCGAATTCGACAAAATATCAAAAGATAATTTTTAATTGGCATTAAACGGCTTATACAATTTTGATATTCCTTATACAATTTTGATATTCCAGTTATAACCCAAATTTGGCACAAAAATACTGTGGCACCCGAGAATCTGGCCATTAGTTTTTGGTGGGGGTGGGGGGTTGGTAAGGGGGTATGGGAGGGGGTTAAAAATTTTAAAACAATCGTAACTCCAAAATTACAGTAGCTAGCGAAACGCGGTTTTCAATTTAAAATTAGGAATAATATTTGCAACAAAATTTGTCAAACATCAAAATCAGTCAAATGTTTTATGAAACACACTATAATAATAGTTAACAAACATTTAGGTAATATTTGTAATAACACCGATTTAAAATTTCTTTATAACTTACCATCTTCCATATTTAGTCACCAGATTTTACAATCCTTCACAAATAACCATATCACTTGTTACATTTTCACAACTTTACCGATGTACTTATACGTATTTTTTTCGAGAATCTCCTGCTGGAAAAAATCCAACTCAAACCGTACCCTATTGTCGTTTCGATACACATTTTACCGACTGCGAAACAATCGCAACGGTTCCAATCTTTCGCCCAATGAGGAGCTGGATTCCCATACGTCCCCTTTGCCCCCTGTGCCCCCCATTTCCGTCTATTATTCTTTATAATTATACGCTATTTCCGCTATATGGTCTGGTAAGTTTGGGCGATAGAGAGAGACAGCGAAAAAAATATACATACAGGGTGGTCCGAATTGTATTCCGGAAACTTCGGCAGCATATTCTGCAGATAAAAATAAGTAAAAAAGTTCGTATAAATGTATGTCCTAAAAGGCTTAGTTTCGGAAATACAGGGTGTAGAAGTTTTATTTTTATTTCGATTTTTTCCCAAATAACGTCAATATTTGGTTGAAAATTGGTATCAAGGAGTTTTTTGATATGAGAAATTGATTTTGATGTTAGTAGGACTCCTACTTGTAGAGGGCGCCAACAACACTGATAAAAAAGATAGACTTGAACTAAAGTTGTCATCGTTCTTGAAAAAAAAAATTTAGTGGCAAGAGAATTTATTTTAGCGTAAAAGAAAATATTTTGCCTGAAAAAAAAACACTCTTAACTCAAGAAAACTGGTTCTCTTGAAAAATTCGAGAATTTCTCTTGAATCTATTTTCATTCAACCAAGTGCAAGTTACTTTGTTTTAAGATAATAAGAAAAATACGCTAGGAAGTACTTCATTCAAGAAACATGGCCATTTTTCCAATAGCTAAATACTCTTTTGATGAAAAATAATAACGAGACGCAAAGACGATGACGAAGGACGGTATATACAATCAGTCGGCAGTCCGATCAGTCGTACGTCGCATTTCATAGGTCGCACATCATAGTACGCACGGGTTTTGTTGCTTGGAATTTTCCACTTGGAATTTTGCATAATTTGCTTTTTAAACGCATATCGTATAACAAATTAGTGATCGTTATTAACATGCATTTGTCATTTTTATAGACAAATTTTAGGATATATGGATTCTTTAAAGGAGTTTCTGAAAAAATGGAAATTAGAGCATTTATTTGCTATATTTGAAGGTAAGAGACATTTAACTAATGCACCTGTTTAGATAATGCATGCGTGACTATAGATAGAATAAGAATATACGTATCGATTTTTTTATGCAAATAATTACAAAAATTTTAGAATTTCAAGTCGTCGTATTAAAAAATTCAAAATGTGACCAAAGCTTATAATTTTAATAATTTATTTGCTTTACTTTGATTAATCGTGCGGTAACATTTCTTTGTAATTTGTAGAGTGATGAACCACCCCAAAAAATACCAAGGAGTGAAGAAGCAGAAATAACTACTTTCGAGGAAAATAATATCACTTTACTTACTACAGACCAGGAAAACCTAAATTTATCAGAAAATAATATACCTACCTCGTAATATGCCTGTATATGATGTATAGACTTCTCTTAGATCAAAATAAATTTTTGTTGAGTCAATAGTATTCGCTTTTGGTTTGTCTCTTTAATCAAGAAATGTCCCTTTTGAACAATAATTTTTGCATGAATCAAAGAGACTATTGTTCTTGTAGCAAGAACTTTTTTGCATATTCATTTTGGGTCAAGAGTGAAATACTTTGGACAGATAGATTCTTCTATTCTCTAAAGTAATTTTTTAAAGCTTATGAAAAGATAGTTAATGCTTTGGGCAAAGAAACGTCGTTCTTGGCCCTATTATTGAAAAGCGCCAATTTTTTGGGTCAAAGTCATATTCATTTCGACTGAGAGATCCTTTTTTTCAGTGTACATATATTTTAACTAGTTTGAAGACTAATAACTTTTCGTCCGTACCTGTATAAAACTACTGAGTAAAAAAATATACATTTACAACGTTTTTTACGTAAAAAAAAGTCTCTTGGTAAAAATCGTTACAAGTAATGGTTTTCGAGATATTTGGAATCGAATTTATCAATACCTGTCATCATTGACATAAATTAAACGCGTTAACTAAATAGTTATTCGACTGAAATCATAAATTTGAAATGTTTTTGTGCCAAAAGTTCAACAGAAACTGTTTTATCATCATTTTTTCAGAAGTGTCTAGCCCTAGCAGTCAACACTATTAAGTTTGACCAATCAGGTTGGTTAGCGTGGTTATTTGGGGTGTGTTAATTCATTTGTGTTTGTCAAAAACTCTAACGTGATTGGTCGGGCTTAATAGTTGCCTGCTAGGGCTAGACACAAGTATTTTTTCGAAGAAAAATAAAATGTTCCCAAATTTATTATTTCAGTATTTTCAGTCAAATAACTATCTACTCAACATGTTTATTTTTAGTCAATAATGACCTGTATTGACTATTTCCATTCTAAATATCTTTAGAACGGTTGCTCGTAGCGATTTTTACCAAGAGATATTTTTTACGTAAAAAATCACGTAAATGTATATTTTTTCACTCGGTAGTTTTATACAGACACGGACGAAAAGTTATTATTCTTCAGAATAGTTGAGACACATGTAGGTGGCGCCCTCTACAAGTAGGAGTCATAATGACATCAAAATCAAATTTCTCATGTCAAAAAACTTCCAGACACCAATTTTCATCCATATATTGACGTTACTTCAGAAATTATTTGGAAAAAATCGAAATAAAAATGAAACTTCTACACCCTGTATCTCCAAAGCTAAGCATTTTTGGACTAAACATTTATAGGAACTTTTCTCAAAGTAAAACCTCTGAAGGCGGGTGAGGGGACAAATAACTCACAATCTTTAAGATGTTTATTTAAATTTGAACTTTTCTACTTATTTTTATCTGCAGAATATGTTGCCGAAGTTTCCGGAATACAGTTCGGACCACCCTGTATATGCTAGGGAAACACAGATTTACAGTATCCTTTAAATCTGACAATAAACCGTTTAAAAAACGTTATAAAACGAAACAAAGAGCAATTATTGTTTCAACATGTTCTTTCGCGTTTCCTAATACCAGGAATGTTACCTAATGTGGTTTTTGCAATTTTTTTATTATTTTCTGTTGCTAAGTTTCAAAAAGTAGAAATATTCTAAAGGAATATTTCTGTAAAATCGTAATGATAATACTGGAATTCATTTAAAGAATAATAAAAATTGAGAAAGAAATAGATTTTAAAATAATCTTCAGTTTTTATATTTTCCTTCACCATTTTGTCAAGACTCTAATGTAATTTTTTATCAAATAAAAAATATGGCAAATAATATATTTCATACTATTCTTATATAGACGTTTAGACAACAATTTAAAAATCAAAAAGTATAATAATTAATAGTACCGTATGATCGAAAAAAAACGGTGTCCAGTTGTCATTTCAGAAATTTACCTATTTAGTGCTTTATTATTATTGAAAACTCATTCCTACATCGGAAATCTTAAAGATGTATATATCAATACAAATTAATATGAATTAAAGTAAAATAAAGTAATCAATTACAAGGTTAATTATAGTGTTATTACAATATTCAATAACTTATTAATTTAGGTACTATTAAATTGTTAGATTTTTAGGATTTAAGAAGATGTTCAAATATTCCTCCATCGACTGCTAGACAATAACCCAGGCGATCATAAAATTCTCTTCTTACATTCGCTAGTTGGTAAACGGTATGATCGAAAAAAAACGGTGTCCAGTTGGCTTGGAAAGGACGATCGATGACATTTCCCATATAATTTTACATATAAAATGACAGCGATCTTCGTTTCATAGCCATCGTTGACGTCGTTTTTATTCGATCATACGGTATAAACATACAATACTCAAGTATTTTTATTCATTAAATTTTCTAAAAAAGAAAGATTTTTATGTGTCTTGGAGGAACATCAAAAATAAATTCAATTTATTTTAGTACCTAGGTTTTAATTTAATTATTGTTGATATACAGGGTGTGTTTTAAATAAGTACACATATTTTTAGGGATGGTATATTTTGACATATTTGAAAATTTTATTTATTAAATTTTAAAAAAATAAATATTAATAATAAATAAATTTTAAATAAATAAAATAATAAAATAAATTTATTTTATTATTTTAATTTATAAATAAATAAAACAATATCTTCATAATATGGCAACATAGGTAGTAGATTAAATATACAAGAAAGAAAACGAAATCATTTTTTTTTAAATCTTCAAAGTAAAATATCTCTACAAACAAAATACAGGAAAAGGGACCAAAAAAATATCTCTGTTATTTTGGACTTATGTGAAAAATGGTAAAGAGGAAATATGTATCTTTTCATCGAGATTGTTATTAAAATATTTGCAGTTATTCCAGACTTACCCTGTATATAAATAGTTATGAGTAAATGCAAGAGTATCTTGCAGTTAGTCTTGCTACAAGACTCTTGGAAGTGTCTTGATCAATATTCGGGTAAATACTGTTTTTAACAATAATTTAGAACAAATAAGTAATTTCTTATATCATATAAACGGTGAAAAGAATGCAAAATCGCAAGTGTCTTGCATGCTTGATTTTGGTCTTGCGGAAGTCTTACACTACTTCAGTCTTAGTCTTCGTCTTGTTTTTTGTCTAAGATCAAGACCTCGCTCATTCATCACTAGTTTGTAAAATATTCAAAACCAAAACCAAATTAATAATAAAAAAAAATAAAGATGTAGGTTTTACTTACGTAAAATAATATATCTCCAATTTTTCTGTTTGTATTTTCTTCGAAATATATAAAAACAATGTAAAAAGGTGTAAATATATAAGTAAACAACTGAATAAAATTTGTAAATAGAAAATGTCAAACAATTTTGTCAGCTGGTGACATAAACAACAATATTGACGTATTTAATGACCTAAGACACCTAAAATTGTGTAGGTGAAATGGTGAAAAAAACTGAAATAAATAGGCTCACCATAATAATGATGTTTTTTAAAGTAAATGTAGGTCGCATGTAATTAGCGTTAAATTTACATTTAGCATAAAATTGCGATAGAACTCTCTCTCTCTCTCTCAATTAAACAATTTAAAATAATGGCAATTTGCAACGGACTGTTACTACGTATAATTTATTCGTTCCATTTTATAAAAAACTTTAAATTAAATTGTTTCAGTTAATAAAGTATGTTTGACCATTTTAAGTGCATTTTTGAAAATTATTTATTTTTCTTGGATTACTGTTTTCATGTAGCACTACAGAGTTAAGACTTAGAGTCCATTTCACTAATCCAAAAGTTTTATGTAAAACTGGCTAGGTAATTTTACACAAATGAAGAAGGAAATTAAAAATAAAGGATTATACTATATCCGTATTGTAGTAGATTTTCAGGCAACTTGTTTATTTTTAAGATTTTGATGGTCAATCATCAACAAAATATTAGGATTTAAGAAGATGTTCAAATATTCCTCCATCGACTGCTAGACAATAACCCAGGCGATCATAAAATTCTCTTCTTACATTCGCTAGTTGGTAAACTGAAATTCTATTGCATTCGGCAGAAATAGCATTTTTTAGCTCGTCTAGATTTGGGTATTTTTTATCCTTGTATATCCTGTTTTTTAAAGGGCCCCAGAGAAAGAAATCATTTGGCGAAATATCAGAAGACCTTGCTGGCCAATTTACTGTATGATTTATGCCAATAACGTTTCCGTTAAAACTATTGTCTAAATATTCCCAAACAGCCAGGGTACTATGTGCCGGGCAGCCATCCATTTGGTACCAAACTTCCTGATTTTCCCTAGCGGCATCATATAAAGCATGTAAAATATGATTTTCGAGTAGTTCCAAAGAATATTCTGCATTTAAATTTCGCGTAAGAAATAATGGCCCGATAATATTGTGTCCGAATATCCCTGCCCAAACATTTACTTTCTGTGGATATTGCGTCCTGGTTTCGACAAACCTGTGTTGGTTTTCTTTGTTCCAATATCGATAATTTTGAACATTGGGTTCATTATTTAAGGTAAACGTGCATTCGTCAGTGAAACATATGTTTTTTAAAAATTCCCTATCCGTGTTTGCTCTTTTCATCATATCGTCCCCATCTCGTAGCTCTTGGTGCTTTTCATATTTGAAGGAATAGTATTTATGTCGTTTCAAAATCCGAAACGCTGTAGTGTAATCTATTCCTATTTCATCCTCAAGTTTCCTTGTGCTGATCTTTCCATCGTCCTCTTCCACGCACAATAAAACTTCCAAGTCGGTATCATTTCTTGCATCTTCTCTTTGTTCCTGCCTTGCTTCACATCTGCAATTATTTTTTAGGATACCTTTGGTCTCAAATCTCTGGATATTCCTTGCGATTGTAGATTTTCCAGGTATCGGTCTATTCGGATACAGAGCAGCAAGCATGTCCGACACCGTTTGATAACTACCTATTTCCTTGATTACATTTAATCATCAATACTTTTTCTTCGGTAGTGTAATTCATGGCTAATATTTTAGATGTAGGTATGAGTTTTTAATAATAATAATAAAGCACTAAATAGATAAATTTCTGAAATGACAACTTCATTTGACAGTTATCTTTTACCTTGACTGGTGCTCATAAATAAATACAGGGCCATAAGAAAGGAGAAATATTTAAAAAGAAATCGGCGATAACTCGAAAACGGGCTAATCAAAAATATCTAAAGTTATTCTTTTGAATGTGGGTTTTAGTGCTCTTCAATAAACCTAAATAGAATTATTCTCTAAAATAATTAGGGAAGCCAATAATTGACCCTATTAAAATTTACATGGGATTTCCTATGTCCCGCTCGACGATGCAACACCCGGTATAATTTATATGGTTTTGTAACAAATTGCTCGCTATTTTATGGCAAATGCTGAAGCTCTGCAAACCTTAATCAAGCCTTAATCAAAGCACACGTGTTTCGATTTTTGAGTGTGGCTTAACACAGCTTTGAGCAACAATATCTGAAGAATTAAGTGCAAAAAAAATCTCCAAAAAGGCACTAGAAAACACACTGTGTAAATTTCAAGCATAATATATTTCTCTACATTTTTAACAACCCTATAATACTAACTCCTTAAAGCAGTAAAATTAGAAAAATATAGCCACTAACACAGAGCTAACGCCTTATACAAAGAAGGTATTCTAAAAATTGCCTATGTCTGAGTGAAATGGGAAAGAAATGAACGAGAAAAAAAGGCTAAACATCCGTCAGAGCAGGAAATTCCCATCCGCGTCGGAACTTAAGTCACATGTCAGTTCACCTTAGAAGGGCAGGAAGCATCAGTCAGGTTCCCCTTTTAACAAAATCCACAGAGATGGAATTGGAACAGCTGGGTGTTGGCGGAGAAAAAAATAATGCCAGAACTAATGCACAAATGACATTTTTTGTGAAGTTGTTTTTAGTTCTCAATGTTCCTATGATTAATGATTAATGAGAAGTTAATAGCGTTGATATATTTTCTTTACTCTAAATATTTTTTTTTCATTTTTTACTCTCCCTTCAGAAAAGATTGAAACTTCTGAGTAATAAGTAAATAATCAATACAACAGTACTATGGGAAAATGTATACATTCTTATTGTTTGTGTTGATATTGGTAACAATCAATAACTTAAGAATACAAGGATCACAATAAAACCAGGAACAATATTGTTACCAGTTGACATCAAAGCTATTTGGGCAGTGCCGTGCCAGAGGGTTTAATATAAAAAATGCAGAATTAAATAAAAATTTTAATTTTAATTGTTTAGCAATAGCTGTTTTTCAAATAAAATAAATTATTGGAACACAAAATTGGTTTGTAAATGGGACCAGGTGTCGATTAAACTGGAGAGTTTACAAAATATAATTCAGTACTTATACCGGGTGCGTCTCAAAAGTGGCTCACCCATATAACTTTTTTATTTTTTCAGATAAAAAAACGAGATTTTGTATGTTAGTACACGACATAAATCAGTACTGACTGACGTGTTCAATTGTTTCTGGTCAGTTTCTGTTTCACCGGAAATGACTACAACTTTTGATTTTTTAACGACACCCTTGGTATTTTTTTACTTTATCCGATAGAAAATGACACTTTGAATAGAATGACATATCATATTTTGACATTTTTGCTATGAACTAACTATGAAACTATGAACTCTTCCTGCACACAAACGGTACATTGTGAGACAGAAAATTATAGAGAGAAACAAGCCCTATAACATAGGATACAACATTTTAATGAACAGTGCTTTCCATAAAATCAATAAAATGAAAAATATACGAAATAATATGCATGTACTGATTTCTTTCGAAAATCGACAACTATGAAACTATGAACGCTTCCTGGACATAAACGGTACATTGTGAGACAGAAAATTATAGAGAGAAACAAGCCCTATAAAATAGGATACAACATTTTAATGAACAGTGCTTTCCATAAAATCAATAAAATGAAAAATATACGAAATAATATGTAAGTACTGATTTCTTTCGAAAATTGACAACTATGAAACTATGAACTCTTCCTGGACACACAAACGGTACATTGTGAGACAGAAAATTATAGAGAGAAATAAGCCCTATAACATAGGATACAACATTTTAATGAACAGTGCTTTCCATAAAATCAATAAAATGAAAAATATACGAAATAATATGCATGTAGTGATTTCTTTCGAAAATCGACAACTATGAAACTATGAACTCTTCGTGGACACAAACGGTACATTGTGAGACAGAAAATTATAGAGAGAAATAAGCCCTATAACATAGGATACAACATTTTAATGAACAGTGCTTTCCATAAAATGAAAAATATACGAAATAATATGCATGTACTGATTTCTTTCGAATATCGACAACTATGAAACTATGAACGCTTCCTGGACATAAACGGTACATTGTGAGACAGAAAATTATAGAGAGAAACAAGCCCTATAAAATAGGATACAACATTTTAATGAACAGTGCTTTCCATAAAATCAATAAAATGAAAAATATACGAAATAATATGCATGTACTGATTTCTTTCGAAAATCGACAACTATGAAACTATGAACTCTTCCTGGACACAAACCATCTTGATTCGCTCTACATGTCCGTACCAGATCAGCTGCTTTCTGTAGAGAGAAACAAGCTCTATAACATAGGATACAACATTTTAATGAACAGTGCTTTCCATAAAATCAATAAAATGAAAAATATACGAAATAATATGCAAGTACTGATTTCTTTCGAAAATCGACAACTATCAAACTATGAACTGTTCCTGGACACAAACGGTACATTGTGAGACAGAAAATTGTAGAGAGAAACAAGCCCTATAACATAGGATATCGGCTGTGTTAAAAACACTAATTTTTAATCAAGGAGCATTGAAAAAATAGATTTGATGATAGTTTAATGTTTTTCGTGTCTTGTGCTGGTCTGTTATTATATGTCCTGGTCGATTTTTTAATCATATCTCAGTTTTTTCAAATGGAACAAGGGGGCTCATTAGCATATTTGGAAAAAGCATTTTTTTACGAATAATTTGGTACCACACACTTGATATTTTGAGTTAAATTGTCGTTATGTACCGCATGCTAGAATTTCAAATAAACCGTATGCGAAAATGTCAAATGTTGACATATTATATGCCATTCTATTCAGAGTGTCATTTTCTAATTAAGTAAAAAAATACCGAGGGGTCATTTATAAATCAAAAGTTGTAGTCATTCCTGGTGAAACAGGAAGTGATCAAAAACAATTGAATACATCATTCACTCCTAATTTATGTCATATACTAACATACCAAATCTTGTTTTTTATCTGGAAAAATAAAAAAGTTATAGAGGTGAGCCACTTTCGAGACGCACCCGGTATAATAAAAATATTGAATTTTATAAATTATTTATGCTGGTTTCTAAAAAATCGAATAAGTTTTTTTTGTACACAAATAGAAAAACAAACTTTCTGTTTCTTAGAACCACAATTAGCATCAGTTAACAGTCTATTCAAAAAGGGCAGTTCTGTTCTTGAACCACTTTAAAACCGACTAATATTTGAACACCTACTTATAGAAAGGTTTTGTGGCGTTCATTGTCTGACACTGTTCGAAAATCGGCTACCGAAAAAGGGAGAAAAGCTTCAAAATTTTCAAGTTTGACTTAGTTGTTTGTTTAATTTGATTTTATTCTGACGCCTTTAAGGTCAAAGACTGTAAGTCTAGTCGACCACTTATCACGTCACTAATCTCAACGACGTATTCTGGTTTTAACCTTTAGAATCCTTTAAAGACTTCTTTTTAACAATTTTTTGCTTGTTGTGTATCATGCCGTCATTTCTTTGAAGTGTTTGATACCAAAAAATAACTGGAAAAAATAGTCTAAGGATTTTAAAATATATAGTTTATTTCAATAACGATATGGAAGAAAATTAATCATATTTATTATACCAATCATATTATACAAGTCATGATCTATGCCTGGACATTATAAGGAAACTTCAGGTCGCACAACGCTTAATGGAACGAAATGTGCTGGAAATACCCAAGAAAGACCGAAAAAGAATAGAGTGGATACGACAAAAGACCCAGGTCATAGATGTCATCCACAGAATCAAATCCCTCAAGTGGCGATGGGTAGGACACTTGGCAAAAAGGACGGACAAGAGATGGACCACAGCATGGTACTCCCGAGGAATTAAAAGACCTAGAAGAGGGCCGAACCTGAGATGGGACCATGATATTAGAAAAATAGCAGAGATAACTTGGATCCGCATAGCCAACAATAGACAACAATGGGCCCAGGGCCGTCCTGAGGGGTGGAGCAGAGGAGCAGTTGCTCCAGGCGGCCAAATTTGAGGGCGGCCATTTCGGTACATCTTGACCAAATTCGGTACGTCATTACTACATTTTGGAAAAATGGCCATTTTCGGTACGAAATTTCCAACAGTATAAATGCAACTAGTAAACTGTTTCAGAATGAGAAACTCGACATCATTGAGTCCACAAAAGCTCTAAAAGCTATCGACGACTATTTTGTCAAAAAATTTAGTGGATGCTACAGAGCTGGCAGAAGAGTTGGAAATTGAAGCAGTTTTTACTAATGAGATTAGAGCTCGTCCCAGAAAAAAAAACTAGACAGTTTTTGTATGAATCAGTGGATGAGCCAATTTTAGATCCACAGGAAAAGTTTAAAATCGATTTTTTCTTTGTTGTCCTGGACACAATCCATGAGGCTCTCCAGGAAAGGTTGTTAAAAGCTCACTCGGGCTATTTTTCGTTTTTATATGACTTCACAGTTCTCAGGAATATCAACGAGAGGAAATAACAAAGCATTGTATGGATCTTCATCTCTGTTTAACGGACGGAGACAAACATGATATTAATGGCCTAGAGCTTTGGGACGAGATATTAGCTCTAATTGCTCTAATACTTCAGTTGTCCAAAACAAACACTAAAATATTTAAAAATTCACGATCTGATTGGAAACTTTCCAAATATTTACATCTCCATAAGAATCTTATTAACGCTGCCGGTTTCAGTGGCAATCGGATTACCTGAGATCAAGTATGACACATGAACGATTAAGCGAACAGTCTAAGCATCGACGATTTTAAAAAAAATAGAAAGAAAAAAGTTTAGTCAAAATAAAAACACTAAATCACCACAATACACCTTGTTTCTCTCTACACATGATTTAGTGTTTTTATTTTGCTGTGTAACACCAAAGGTTCCAACCCTCAACTGTAATGTTATGTCCATGTTAGGAATTTTGTTTCTCAGGATTATGTCTATGTATTTATTACGAATTTTGTTTTGTTAATAATTTATATTACCTAGTTTTAAGTGTTAGTTTGGCCCTTGATTTAAACAAGGGTTTGGCTAATGTACCTTATAAGGTTTTTTTTGTTCTTGTTAGGTACCATGTGATGCTCCTTTTAAAGCAAAATAAAAACACTAAATCACCACAATACACCAAAACACTTTTACACTGGACGCGCGTTTCGCTAACCATGTTAGCATCATCAGCAGATGATTATAAACTAAAGTACCATCTACAAGTTGAGCGTTTATATACTCGCTCAGTGGGCACCGAGTGGGCGTGGCAAAATCTAGCCAACCGAGTCAGAGCCCACCGAGCGTAAAGGTTGTCGCCCACTAGACCGCTGCGCAGCGCGGCGCTGGGAAGAGAATTTTTTCCGGCTGCGAAGGAACTGCGCCCACTATAGCGCGCTTTTGAAACGCGGCAACGCTATTTAGTTATAGTCGAAGTGTTTTTTACTTACTGTAGTTTAGTTTTTAAAGCAATGAGTTCAAGTACGGACGAAAGCGTATTTTTTGTGCTCTTCTAACAGAGGAAGAGAAAGAGGGGGTGAGGAAAAAGTTTGGACTCATATGATTAACAAAAAGGAAAGAAGTTTGAAAATTTTACCATCTTTTTCCAGATTTAATAAAAGACAAGATCATTTTTTTTTCAGTATTACAAAATATAAAGGAAACATTTTTACGCAGTCCTTAATTGAGGGTTTTAGAAGCAAAAACACTGAGTATTCTACTCTTCATATTTTTTCAGAAGAGACAAATTACTAATACTTTTGATAATTTTTATTTATTCTGATGTATATTAGTTATGTGGTGAAAAAAAACCCTGATCTTTTATATATATTTAGGTAATTAGAATTTAAAATTGAGATTGTCACTTTTGTTAAAAAGTGAGATTGCCGGTTTTGGCTCTACACCCCTGCTCAATTATATTAAATCTATGATAGAAAGGCATTTCTGTCCATCTGTCTCTAGTGAGGGGAAGACTATAAATAAAAATTATCATATTCCTTTATGAAAATCGATTTGCCTTAATTTCTTCTTAAAATACAATTTACCAGTGATACGTATCACTAGTTCCTAGTCAAAAAGCCAACTGAAAAGACCTCGAATGCAAAATTATTTCCCTTTGTGAGTACGCGACACTGTAACGCGTCAAAACGCGGGAGACGGAAAAGTTGCTAGAGAAGTCTTCCGACTTCTTGACGGAAATCCCGCGGCGCGCTTCTGCGCTGCGCGCTCTAATGTGCGTTGGTCCATTTAAATACATGGCAAGCAGACAAAAGAAATTTCCACATGGCGCCCCGCCGCGTCGCGCCGCGGTCTAGTGGGCGACAACCTTAACATTTAGATTTCCGCCACTAGAGTAGTAGGAACAAAGAACTTGAAGGAATTGGACCGTTGTCTCTGTTCATACTATCTTTACATTTATTAATTCTGATGCTTTCATAAGCATCTAATTGCCTGTAATTTGAGACTTGTTTAATTAATTTTAAATTATTAAGATCTATACAATGTTCTTCATCGACAATATGTTTGGCAACGCAAGATTTATCCGGTTTACCATATCTTATCTAAGCTAAATGTTCTTTAAATCTAGTTATTGATCTTCTAGTTTGCCCAACATATTTCTGATTACAATCTTTACAAGAAATTTCATAAATACCCGGACCTTTCCAGTGGAGGTGTTTTATCCTTTGAATTACCTAATACTTGTTGTAATTTATTATTAGCACTATACACAAGTTTATAATTGACATTCTTAAAATTCCTTTAGACCACGGATAACTTTCTATCAAACGGTATCGAAACATATTTAGACGTATCTTTCTCCACTTGAAAAGTCGAATTTTCAGAAATCATTAACCTATACCTACGTTTTCTAATTAATTTATCAACTAGTGAAGGAGAATATCCATTACACTCAGCTACATTCCTAATGTAATCTCTTTCTATTTCATATCTTTCGTTGGAAAGTGGGAAACTAAGTAATCTATGAACTAAGAAATTTAAACTAGCCATTTTATGTTCAACACTATGATGTGATTCATTAGGATTTTTTTTTCACACCTGATTCTTCGGATCAAACTTCGCACTAATAAAAAAACGATTATCTGTAGGGGGGGGCGCATTTTTTCGGGCTTGCCCCAGGCGGCCAACAGTTTAATGACGGCCCTAATGGGCCCAGCTACAAAGAGAGTATAGTCTGTCCAACGAGAAGATCCTTGACAGTGATAGATGTGTCTGTCATTTTAATTTCAAAGTAGTTTATTTTATTTTACAAAGAAATAAGTTGGTACAACTGGAACGCATAGCAGGATATATTTAAAATTTGATTGACAAGATGACAAGTGATTACTTCAAAATATTGTGAAAAAACTGTACAAAACTGAAAAAAATGTAATCGAGTTATTTTATTTAATAAAAACGGTATGTGTTAATACAAAACAAACAAGAACAAGACACTACATACCAAAAAAATATAAAAAAGAACTATTATTTACTTTCAAGCTTTATGAAACTACCCACATTTATGATTATATTTATCAATATAACTTATGTACAAATACAAATTTGTAAAGGTGCGTATTCATTATCCGCACGAACGAACGAACGAACGAACGAATGTTCGCTAGTGAAAGCCTTTGATGTACCGACTCGAAACGGATGGTCGAGCGAACGAACGAACGAACGGCCGCATGCGTTCGGTCCCCGTCTAAATATACCGCACTTTCATTCGTTCGTTCGTTCGTTCGCTCGGATAATGAATACGCACCTTAATATTCCACAGGAATAAATAAAACAACATAGGTAAATAAAACAAACTATTTTATTAATAATAACACCTACCAAATTTTATACCTTAAAGGTTGATTAATTAACTTTAATCTTAATTTTTTTAAACCAGTACCTTTTGACATTATTTTTCTGTAGTACTAAAATCCATTATTTACCTATCGTGTGATGTCGATATTTTACAGCTACTCCAGTTTTTAGTATGAGGTTAGTTTGATCCTTCTACCATATACGATGCACTTATCTACGACGAAATGGTATACAAACTTTATCGATGGCAACTTCATTGGTGTATAAGACTTTCTGCCTGGGCAGCGAGTATTAACCATAAACTGTGCTCTGGGTCTACAGTTAATTTTCACTCTTGATTTTTCCTCCATTTGACTTCAAAAGACACAAAACACACGTAATAATACGAATCAAAATGCATCATCTTCCAAAACGCAGGGTATTTAACAAAAAGTTGACACAAAATTATAACTCCATAATTTGGCAAGATTCTTTGACAAGCGTCAAAAATGACAAAATCTATGAGTTCATACGCATCGGTGTCCGTTTGTCGTTCATCGTTCCATCAAACCAATAAAATTGAAATATTGAGATTCTGTCATTTTTTAAATAAACCAATAAAACTGGTTAAAAACAACAAGACACGACGCATGACGGATTTATATTTAAACCCATCCATAGATAACTTTAAAATTATTAGAAACTTTTTTTAGTAAAATAAATAGATTGGTATGGGACGTCATCTGCTTTTCTTCTGTCATCGTCTGTCGAAATCTTACCTGAGAAAAAACAGAGTATATCTAAATATGTAAGCGAGGCTACACCGTAATTGGAAATGGTCGAATAAGCTGCAAATGATGATATTAATATTTCTGAAATTTGACAGCATATTTTAAGATCTTTCAGATACTTTCTAATACCAGATTAGCTAGAAATACTAAGGACATAAATATAAAAAAATATTTTGTACTTCTATCAGAATCTTGACATTAACAACTCCTTAAAAGTCCATTTACAACCTTTATATACCTTTAGATAACCTAAGTTTTATGTGAAACGTAAAAAATGGACTCTCAAGTAAATAGGACCAAAATTAGATCCACCCAGAGTTAAAGAGAAAAAAATAAAACCGACGTTTTCTACCTAAGTCAGGGATTTCTACCTGCACTTAAGGCGGGAAAATTATTCTACTACGCACACAGAAACGCTTTTGTCAAGAAACCACACGAAAAAAATCGTAAAGCGCTAATCTGTAGGCGAGACGCGCTGTCTGGTCGAGTCGCTACTCGAATAACATATCAGTTAAATATATTTTTGAAAATTAAAACGGTGTAAAAATAGGTTTTACAAGTTGATTTACTTTAAAAAAATATTGGTTAAAAAAATAAAGGAGATTGGGAGAGAAGCTGAACAAATTAGGTAAAGAAAATAAAGCCCTTCCACTTTGATAGAGCATATAAAGCCCACCAAAGAATAGAAGGTAATGAAAAAGCAAACGATGCCGCATCTAGAGATTGAGTATGCGAGTTGTAATGACAGTAATGTCAAGATTACATAGGTATGAGACTAGGTCCTAGCTCTTCTTAGAGGTTTCATCGCATTGCCAATCAGAAACAGCATTGCCAAGTTCTTAATTTGTACCAGCTCTGTGACTATTTTGCTGATATTTATTTATTCTTTCACCTCTTAATTAAATCTGTTGCCTTTTTCAAAAGATATAAATTTTTAAAATGAAACTTTCGTAATGATATAAATTGTATAATAAAAAGTATGGAACTGATATGGAACGGAAGCATACGTATAGCGTGCATGAATACAATCGGAAGGTATAGAATAGAAACGGAAGGTATAGTTCTTTGAATAAGAAGACTAAGGAAGGAGCATATCAAAAATCTTAGGTACACCGCGATGGGCCTCAAATATGGCCGACTTAAATTCCGGTTTATCAGTGTCGTTCTAATTTTATTTAAAAAATGTAAAACTATGATGTTGGGTAGACGTGGGGTAGACTCAATAATTTGTTGTTTTATTTTACGTTGTGAATAAATGTTGGTAGTTATTAAAAATTGTTATAAAAATTTATAATTCTAATAAAAATAGATAAGTTATAATAAGTATTTATTAACACAAACATCCTATACGCTACTGAAGCAGATAAGTCAAATTAACGTATCTAAATTGTTTGACATCTAATCTTTGACAAGTAATAAATAAAAGCTAAAATGCAAGAAAAATATATAATTTAGTTAATTTAAGTGAATTTCATAAATGATTGGTTTACTACACGTACGTATGTATGTTATATAGTCACTTACTAGCGAAAAGTTGTTCCATTATTTCACTCAATTTTTGCCGAGATCTACCGCACGCTACACAACCAACTATTTTAGAGTCTTTTTTCGATAAATATTTCAAGTTAATGTGTTAAAAGCAGGAATTGCTATTTTAGGAACGAAACATTTTCTTGTTAACAGCATGGCGGCTTTTCACTTTGTTGTTTTGGAGATTAAGATAGATAGTTCGAGTAGTCGTATACTGGACTAATGAAGTCGCAGTTCGGCCTTAACAGGTAGAATACTAGTCGCAAGATTGCCTAACCCAGTCATCCTAGAGTCTGGCTTGTGCCGCCTCTATAATATAAATAAACAGCGCGATAGTGTCACTGTTAATTTAAGTTCTGCCAACAATTTCCATCTAGATTTACTACCTTTATACAACTATCAGTAGTAGAATAAATAATAAATAACATAAAATAAGCTCCATAAAGACTGACAAATCCACAAAATTTCAAATCAAATTCAAATGTGTCAAATGAATCGTCAAACAGAACTGTCAAGGATCCCCACCCTAGAGAGCTTTTATGGTGGCTTTTCCGCCCACCATGCATAATGCTATCATGGATAGCATTATGCTCCTTCCTTAGTCTTCTTATTCAAAGGTATAGTTAGAATCAATCTTTACAATTAAAATAAAACAGTGGATATTTTCAGAAAAAAATTACGAAAGAAATATAACGGCTTCCAAAGTCACTCTAAATGCAACGACTTACTAATGATAAACAACAAAAACGATTACACACTGGACATAATCGCTGTCGGTCGGTCATCACACGCTGACCCCAAATAAAACGCCGTATTAAAACATCATTTTTATTAATTTCGTGTTGACGTCCCACTGCATCTACTTTAAATCCACTCTTTTATTATTATGATTCTGTTCGACTAATTGGGACATAAACCATAAATGTGATTGAACATAAATGCAGTCTGTTATTCACGGTTCAAATGGATTCATTATTTTTTGTAAGACATTTATTGAGATGATGTAATAATTATTGTGGTTTTATTTTTTTATACAGTAAATATATGGGGGCTAGGGGATTCAATCCAGGGATTTCGGGATCCCGGGATTCCAAACCAAATAAAAAATGAAATTGATACGTCCAGAAGACTGGACAACGTGCAACAGAGACGGATAAAGTGTCTTTTCCCTACCATCGTATAGGGGAAGTGATCATAGAAGTGATACGACGAGAGAGCCCCTGCGAGAGGGGGCGCCGGGCGGGTCTTTAAGACGCTTGTGTGGGGGCTACCGCCTACTAATAATAGAACAGAATCGAAAAATAGAAACAGGACGGACAGTGTTGCCATTCAATTAAATCGAAATTATGTTGGCTTGTCAAAACTCCTAAATCTTTTAATCCCATTATCTTGCCTACTTAATGAAATATTAAATAAAGTACGAAACAATTTTACGAATGTTTTTCTAGGCATATAACTTCTTTCTAAAACGAAAAAGTAACATGCAAAACTTTTGATATCATTTCTAAAATAGCAGTGCAATTTATCAAATGGCAAATACTGTACGATCTTTCCTAACAGTCGCCCCGACACAGTCGGTCGGCGGCGGCGCTTCACAAAGCCGCGGCTGTGACAAAGGAATTAGGCCGAAAAAAACTTTATAAGGAGTAGACGAACAGGGTTGCCGGGTTTGTTAGATTATAATTCCATACGAGAACAAAATTCTCGGTAGATCTTCAACAAAAATTAAAAGTACAGAAACGAAATAAAATATAATATTTAAGTTCAAAATTAGCATCCCTATATGTCGTAATAATAGATCACTCAAATAAAATACAAATATAATAAATATAACAAGAATTAGAAATAGCTAGGTATATTATTTAATATTAAAAAAAATATTGAATTAAATAATATTAATATATTAATAAAAACATATAAAACTATAACAAGTAGGGATAGCAGTCACAAATTAGTGTAGCAGTCACTTTTTACCTTTGTACAAATTTTGATCAGTGCTATCTAAAATTAATTTCATTTCAATGGGAAAGCTGTAGCAACTCTCAACTCTTTTTTCATATTAATATATTTTTTTGACGGGAAAATCACTAAAATATTTGTCCGAATTTAGGTTGTTTCTTAACTTAAATTTTGTTCCACAAATTCCAACTGCCGGCGTCCTCGTTCGCGTGGAATGGGAAACGCTGAATGGCGTCATTGCACATAGACGCGTCTCAGTAGGCTAACGGCAGCAATGGTGCCCAGCGGGTAGGAGAGATGGCCTGCTGGGTAATAGAGCTCATACTGCATCATCATCGAGCTCGCGGCATGCGATCCGAACTCGAGCAGCTGAGTGCAACAACATCTCAACCAAACCGGCGATATGGAAGGGTGTGAAAAGGAACATTTTACCCCAGGAGGTAGCCCAACTTTGGGAAATCCTCCCACCTCCACTGAGGTGGCCGAGCCCCATTCGGATTCTGGGGGGGGCTCATTTTCACACGACGACAGTGATCCAGCAGTGGTACACTTGGCTGCTGGATCTTCCCAAGCCACAAGTGCACAGGAGAATGCTACCCAAGGCAGCAAAGGCGCCGGGAGTATCTCCTCTCGACTGGAGAATATGGAGATCGGAGGGACAACCGATGATGATCTCTCCATAGACTCCGACTCCGAGGAGGGGCTGCTCAATCCGGAAGCCGACGCAGGCCAAGGGAAAAGCATCAAGAGGAAAAGTCTAACGGCGTTCCAAAAGGCCAAAAAAGTCTACCGGAACGCTCAGACTTTTTTGAAAAAGATGAGCTTGAAGAAGAAGGAAGACTTGACCGAACGGGAAAGAAACCTCATCAAGCTCAACGAGAGAAAAATCTCCAAATTCGAGGCTGACCAACAGTCAAAGAAAATGGAGGTGATTCCTGAGGAAGGGGAGAAGCCGTCCTCCAAATCGGTGAGAAGGCTTCAGAGGTCCGACGCTATTGTGGAATCTCCAAAGTCAGCAGACCCCAAAAAACCAAAATCTGAAAAGATACCGGTTAAAAGGGGTCGGTCTGGCGAGGGAGAAGGAAACGTAGCAAAAAGGGCTAAACCCTCGACTAGCTTCGATTCGCCGGACGAATGTCAGGTCGCTGTCATTGATCGAGCTGATCTAGATGGCAAAATGACGCCCGAAAGGTGGATGGCGGTTGAGTCGAGGATCCTGATGGCTATCGCCGAAAAGGAGGGAGGCAGCGACGAGGAAGTGATCTTCGACGGGGCTGGATGGCAGAAAGGTGTCAAAGTTGTGGGTTGCAGCAACAGGTTGTCGCGAGACTTCCTAACGCAAGTAATCCGCAACTGCAACGACATCTGGCCAGGAGCCCGACTAGAGGTCATTCCCAGATCGCAACTGCCCCTAAGAAAAACGATCTCATTATGGATCCCTCCTCCAGTACCGGAGAAGGATGAGACAACGATGAAGATCTTGGCGAGACAAAATAAGAACCTATGGACACAGGACTGGAGGGTAGTCTCATCAGTCGCCAGTCCAAACGGAAAAGGAAGGGATATAGTGATCGCCATTGACGAGGCATCACTAGATCGCTTGAGGAAATCGGAAGGAAGCATCAAATTTGGTCTCGGGGCTCTAAAGGCGAGGCTTCCTAACGACAAGAATGGCACCAAGTCAACCAGGGCTGCGGGTGGTTCAGATTAATCTGAACCACTGTGAGGCCGCGACGGAGGATTTGATGCTGTTCATGAGTGAAAAGAAGGTGGACGTGGCCTTAGTCCAGGAACCATGGATCGCAAGAGACAAAATCCAGGGACTGAGGTCAAAAGAATACATTCTACTTCACCCACAGATTACAGGTAAAAAGAGAGCGTGTATAGTAGCAAGAAGAGCACTAAAGCTTACATTGCTATCCCATTACAGCACAAACGATCTGAGCGTGGCCACGTGCGAGGACCAAAAGGGGTTCAAACTTCTACTGGTCTCAGCATACATGCCATACGACGAAGAGAATCCCCCGCCGGAAGCGGTCCGAAATCTGGTTCGAGAAGCCAGAAGAATGGGCCAACAGCTGGTGATAGGATGTGACGCCAACGGCCATCACGTCCAATGGGGAAGCAAGGATATCAATGAAAGAGGTGAGTCAATAATGGATTTTATACTTTCTAATAACCTTACTATATGCAACAGAGGCAACGTGCCAACGTTTGCAAATAAAATTAGGCAGGAAGTTTTAGATCTAACCTTGACCACGGAGGGACGGGGTTTGATAGTCGAGGATTGGAGGGTTGATCTGGAGAGATCCTTCTCCGACCATAGGAGAATACTCTTTAGGATTAAACGAGAAGTCCCGCTTGTTAAACCCTATAGGAATCCTAGAAAGACGGACTGGAGTAAATATGAAAAACTCGTGAATAGGTATTCTAGCGAAGGGGAACTAACCCATATGCCGGAGAAATCGAATCGCGACTATATAGACAATACGGTTGAGAAATTAGGAGAAGTGCTTATTAGAGCTTTTAAAAATTCATGCCCTGTTAGCCGACCCCGTAAAAACACCAAACCGTGGTGGAACGCGGAGTTACGGCAGACTAGGACAGGAATAAAGAAGCTATACAATAAAGCACAAAAGGAGAAAACGGAAGAAAGTTGGGACGTTTATAGAAAGTGTTTCAACGAATATAAAAAGAAAATAAGAGAGGCTAAATGGGTATCGGTAAAGGAATTCAGTGAGTCCATCAGGGACACCAACGAGGCGGCCAGACTGAGGAAGGTACTGTCCAAAGAACCGATGGTACCAAGCAACATCAGGAGACCAGACGATTCGTGGACTGAATCCAACGCCGAGACCCTCAATCTTCTAATGGAGACCCACTTCCCTGGCTGCAAGGACCCTGAACCAAACGAAATCGATCGGCAAGAGCCGAGAGACGACAATGGATCAGGGGACGAAGCAGAGAAGAGGGAGAAGATCAGCAGGACCATCACAGAGGAGAGGGTAGCATGGGCAATTCGTTCATTTAGCCCATACAAGTCGGCAGGAGTGGACGAAATAACACCAATCATGCTGCAAAAAGCTCCAAGGAGCATCAATACCCTACTAACCAGGATCTTCCGGGAATGCCTATATTTGGGGCATATTCCAAAGAAGTGGAGAGAGGTAAAAGTGGTCTTCATACCTAAGGCGGGTAAACCAAGCCACTCTTTACCCAAGGACTTCAGACCTATTAGCCTATCATCGTTTCTACTGAAAACACTAGAGAGGCTGATAGATCTACATATTAAGGAGACTACAGATATTGAGAAGCAATGTGCTGCGCAACACGCATACCTTAAAGGTAAGTCAGTCGAAAGTGCTCTGCATTCGGTAGTAGGTACAATTGAAAAATCCCTCAGGGATAAGGAATACACATTAGTGGCTTTCTTAGACATAGAGGGTGCTTTCAATAATGTAAAGACAGAGGCGATCAAAAAAGCCATGGAGGAACTAAAGGTAGAGCAATTAACCATCAACTGGGTGTTAGAAATGCTAGAGAACAGGACTATCACATCGGAGATGGGAAACAGCTCAGCCAAAAAGTGTGCAACAAGAGGCACGCCACAAGGAGGGGTATTATCACCTCTGCTGTGGCTGATTGTAATGAACCCGATCCTGACCTCTCTGACAATGAAGGGAATTAGGATAAAGGCATATGCAGACGAGGGTAATATTGGGATCGTTGGCAAAGACTTGCAGACGATCAGTGACATCATGGAATCTGCTCTGAAGAAGTTAACGGAATGGGCAAAAAAGATCGGTTTGGGCATCAACCCAGACAAAAAACCGAGCTCATTCTTGTTTACAAGAAAATACAAGATACCCAAGTTCACGCTACCAAAGCTGGAAGGGAAGACACTTGTACTTGCTAAGGAGACAAAATATTTAGGGAATCATTCTGGACTCGAAGCTTTCCTGGAAAAGGAACACGGAGGAAAGCAGATGATAAAGGGAACAAATGCATTCTATGCATGTAAAAAACTATTTGGAAAGAGATGGGTCTGCAACCGTACATTACACACTGATGTACACTGCTATAGTTCGACCAATCATCACTTATGGAGCACTAGTATGGGGAAGCGGTACTTAAAGAGACTAATAGAAAAAGCCTCACAAAAGTACAGCGGGATTAGCAGCTCTAGGTACAACTGGAGCATGTTGAACAACACAGCGCAAGCTGCGCTAGAAGCAATTCTGGACTTGCAATCAATCGACTGGCTCGTAAAGGATCTGGCCGCTAAGGGTGCCCTAAGATTAAGGGAATCCAATCTGTGGAACCAGACCAACCACGGTCACTCGAGGATATTGCCAGTGATAGGGGAAAATCATGGTGAACACGAGTCCACATCTGCTAGACCAGAAAACGGACTATATGCTCACCAAACATGATTTTGGAGAAAAGATAAGAATTCGCATTCCGACAAGAGAAGAATGGGAAAGCAACCGAGTAATGAACACTCAAGAGATAGCAGAAGTCTACACAGATGCTTCCGCAAATTCAGGGGGCACAGGTGTGGGCATCTTCAGAGAAAAACTAGACATCCGACGATCTTTGAGGCTATCGGATGGCTGTAATGTTCTACAAGCAGAGGTTTACGCCATAAAGGAAGCGGCTAGTTGTATACGAGAGAAAATTGCTGATAGACCAATAGGGGATATAGTGATATACTCTGACAGCTTGCCCGCATTAAGAAGCATCACCATGCAATCAGTGAGATCGAAAACTGTGATGGAATGCCGAGAAGCACCGTCCCGCTGGCAAGCGTCGGGGTGGGGCTACTCTGTGCTGGGTGCCAGGCCACAGCAATGTGGTGGGCAATCAGGAAGCAGACAGACTCGCCAAAGACGGGGCCAGGGAGAGGCCGTGGCAGATGACCCACCACTTTTGACGATCAACACACTGAAGGAGGCTATAGGAACTGCCATCAAGGCCAAGCAGCAAGAGACGTGGCAACACCGTGAGGACTGTGCTACAGCTCGAAGACTATGGCCAGTGGTAGATAGCAAAAAGACAAAACAGCTACTAGAGCATAAAAGGACCTAGTACGCATATTGTAGGTAGTCGTCACTGGAAACTGTTCCACGGGGGTGCAACCTCGTAAGATGGAAAGTTTCCGACGACGACTACTGCAGAGAATGCGGAGAGGAAGAAGAAACCATAGAGCACCTGCTGTGCCACTGTCCGGCACTGGAATACCGACGCATTAAAACTTTAGGGCAAGGTTTTTGAGGGACTAGAGGAAGCAGCAGCCAACATCAGCGACATCGGGAACTTTGCAAAGAGCTGGAAGTGCTTTAACGCAAAGAAAGAATGAGAGGAAGGTTTGGTAAAACAATACAGGGGTATCGCAATGGGCCCAAGGCCTCCGAGTGAGGGATCAAATATGATCCCAAACCCCAGCAACCTAACCTAACCTAACCTAACTTAAATTTTGTTTTTTGTTTACATTTTTTGGGGGAAAATATGGGTTCAACTTTAGTAGATGAATGAAATAAAATCTTTTCAAAAGATATCAACTTCTTCGGGCATGTCGCCAATACCGCGCCTAATAAGGAGTAATAAGGATTTTAGGGAATATCTCTGTAATTCTGCAACTAGACAGAACGATGACCTGTATGTGTGTGTTATTACTAAATAAAATTTAATGAAACAATAATAAAGTCAGATTATACAGATTCCAACGCGGCAGTCGCTTAATTTTTAGTCAAATAAGTCAGCTTTTTAAAAGTGCTTCTATTGTAAAAACTAAAGACGCAGTTGAATATATCGTTGGATTTTTTCTTTTAAATCGGTAGATCGGTAGCTTACAGACGAAACCGGTAGACCGGGCAACTCTGTGATGAACTGACGGGAGTCGGAATAGCGAGGTGCGGAGGCGCGGGAAGGGAAATAAAATAATGAAGGATAAATAAAGGGCAGGAGATGGGCATCATGAGTGGATGGGAGGTGGCGGAATTTCCAAAATTTGTTATCTTATTGGAGTTTGTCTAAGTAGACAGTCGTAGTGGAAGTGGAAACGGGGAAGTTGTTGTCCATCTCTGTTTAAGCATAGACTTTTTATAGGCGTTTCATTCCAATGCATGTAATTCCTATGCCTAGAGATCCATTGCCGGGCCTGTATATTATAGAATTTTGTTATTGTTGTCACGAACCTTTCTAGATTGCACATCACACTAATCACCTTTTGACTCATAAAAACTGTTTACGATGCGAGATTGGTCTTGTTTTGAATTAGTATGTGTAATTAACAAAGAGAATGCAAATTTCTCAGTCTGGTAAAAAATGCAAGGTTAATCTGAAGGTTAAATGTTATTCATGTTTTTTTCTACGAAATATTGCACTTAATTTTTGATTTAACAATTATTTTCTTTATCCATACAGATAGAGAAAAGAATATAACGTAAGGTGTGATTTTTCATTAGCAAATTACGTCAATTCATTGACGTCAATTTTTTTACATTTCTTTATCCTTTTAAAAAAGAAATCTGTTCAAATGTTCAACCCCAGAAACACGCCTATCAGGTTTTTTCTAGAAAAAGATGTTTTGAAATTTTTTTTTTAGTTTTAAAGTTAGTAAAAAAACATAATTTCTTGATAATACGGCAACATAAGTATGAGATTAAATTTATAAGAAAGAAATCCAGAAAAGTTCAAGTGGTTCTGAAAATTTTAGCAAAAAATCATTTTTTTTTGGAATTTTCAAAGTAAAATAACTCTGTTATTTTGGACTTATTTGAAAAACGACAAAGAAAAACTATGTTTTTTTTATCAAGATCTACCACCCCTTAAGATACTTGCCCTTATTTCTGGGATACCCTGTAAATTATTCAACGGCTATTAAGCTATCTTGTATACAATTCGCACTAAACGAGGTTCTAAAAAGAACAATGTTCGACTGCAAGATCTGCTACTAAAAAATTATAAGCTTAAGTGTCAGAATCAGAACATAATTCATTTACCTATATAGTTTCCAAGATCCCATTTGTAATCTTCGAATTTAGCACCCTCCTCTGTACAGGGTGGGTCAAATTCGACGCTTTTAAATGGAAACACCCTTTTCTATAGGAGATAGACAAAAACTAATATCGGTGTCTGGAGCTCAATTTTTGTCAAAAACATGATGGTGAAAACCGCATATAGATCTGTTACCGTTTCTGAGTGCCAGGGGTGTTTTTCTGCAATATGCATTTTTAACAAATCGCTGTAACTTTTTTGCTATGGAAAATTTTGTATGAAAACATTTCCAAAACACTTTTTTACGTACAATTTAATGGTTTAAGTATAATTATTTTAAAATCAATAATTTAAGAATTATCAACAGAAAATTTGATTTTTTATATGGGACACCCTGTATATTTTTATTTTATTGAAAAGGACTTAAAATTACCTTTCCAAAAATATAACACTCTTGATATTTTGCTCGATTCCTCTTCGAGATATAGAGTATATAAAAATTCGCCCGCTTTAAATAAGTAGGCTTTGAACGGCACCGGCTGTAATGCAAAAAAATTCTAGCTGTGAGCATCAACTAAAACGAAAATAATATTTGCTATGAGAGATACAGAATTTTATAACAATTTAAAATATATTTAACCAACATCAACACATTTAAACTATATCTCATAACAATAAAAATAAATAGCAAACCCGGACATGAGATTTTGCTACAGGTGTTCGACATATCGACCGTCTTCTGTTATGGACAGACGGGGCAGTTTTTGAACATTTTTTGCGGAATTCATTAACTCAGTGGGGGGTGAAAGATACCCTCTCATAACTGCTAAGTATTTCTAATTCTTGTCTAGATTATACGGAAGAATAAGGAACCTTTATTCTTCCTCAAATATATCCATAGGAATAGATCCATGGGCACTATAAGTCAGGCGGCCTCGACGGCCAACGGCTGGGATCTTGGTTGGCTATTCAATTATTCTTGAAATTGGCTGCAAAAATTTGCTGATAACTTCAGCGTTCAGAGGCGGTGCATCGTCTTGCTGGAAAAATATGTTTTCGAGTTCCATTAAGGGCATATCATCAATGAGGGGTCCAAAGCCTACTAGTTAAAAAGTGGGCGAACTTTAAAAAAATCTGTATTTCGAAGGGGATTATAACAAAATATCAAAGTGCTATATTTTTGAAAGGTAATTTTTTAAATTCTTTTTCAGCTAATTAAAAATATATACAAGGTGTCCCATATAAAAAATCAAATTTTCTGTTGATAATTCTTAAATTATTAATTTTAAAAAAATTATACTTAAACCATTAAATTCTACGTAAAAAGGTGCTTTGGAAATGTTTGCATAAAAATACAAAATTTTCCATAGCAAAAAAGTTACAGCGATTTGTTAAAAATGCATATTTTTGAAAAACACCCCGTAACTCCGAAACGGTAACAGATATCGATATGCGGTAAAATTGAGCTCCAGACACCGATATTAGTTTTTATCTATCTCCTATAGAAAAGGTTGTTTCCATTTAAAAGCGACGAATTTGATCCACCCTGTACATAAAAATCTAAATCTGGAACTCTTTAGCTTCGCAATAAACTAAAATAGACATCTTATTGTACTTATTGTACAACCCTTCAGTTTTTTATTTATATTTTTAATACCAGAAACCATAATATTTTTTATAAAAGTTTTTTATTATTATTATTATTTTGAGAACCAAAAAATAATGTTTAACGTCTATAAAAAAACATGGAAAAACAAAAAATAATATTTAATATATTATTTCTAATTAATTTTTGCAATCAGACGAAAATACAAACTCTGTTATTATCGATAACTATATACATCAGGGTTATTATTTTTCTCGAAAACCTTATTAACTACGTACACTCACAGTCACAATCAGAAAAGATAAGATTAATTTACAACTGAACAAAAACAATAAAGGATTGTAGCAACAAGTACGCTATCATCTATACCAGTGCTTAATTAGTTCAAAGTTTATTTGCTAAATGATTATAATTGTTCCAATAAAGCGTCCAGGAAAGTATTATTAAAAAAAAACGCTTTGTTAAAAATATTTAGTAGACACTATGACGCTACAAATGCGGTACAATAATTTATTTATGAAATTCCACGAATTGTGAGTGTTCAATTACAACTACAACGAGCCAGCTGCCATAACAATGATTTTTCTATCAATATTCATCAATATTATTCAATTATATGAACTTTAAAGCAAAGAAGAATCATTTACAGGCTTCTTAAATTCAAATTTACAAAATACCCACCCTTAAATCCGTATCTATGGTTACTGCTTCAGTGGTAAAAGAACGCTAAAGTCCCATATACAAGACAAGCATGTTTTTCTGCGTCTTTTTTCCGACTAATTTATTATATTTTTCATCAAAATAACTCATAAAAGACGTATCAAAGTGTCATGTACCGAATTCGGAGGTTGGGGACCTTGAAAAGCGCGAAGAAATGGGGAAAAATGAAAATTCTGACGCCAAAGTTTTGAATTTCTAATTTGGCGCGGCCTCCCCTGCGCTATCTATTATGGACCCGTCCAAACGCTTCCCGCTCTCCGCGTCTTCACAATAAACAAGCGTGCCGCGTTGCCGCGATCGCGGGAAAGTGTGAGAAATTAGGTAAATTTTGTTTGATTTATATTTTTATTGATTTATAGAAAACATTATACAGTATTGTTAATTTGTAAGTTGCTTGTTAAAAAATACGGAATATTTTCGAACTAGAACATTAAAATTGCTGTTGTTAAAGTGTTACATTTTCCGATAACTATATTATTACCTTTGCCTTAGTATTTAACTACATAAAATTTATGCTTATTTAACGTTGTAAAACAGGAAAGAATACGAGGTTAATTAAAATTTTATCAATAACAATCTATCAAAGAATTAAAAAGAAATTATATTACCATAGAAAACCATATTTTCAAGTTTTTCTTAGGTTTTTCTAAAACCCTCTGAAAATTTGGAAAAGTATAAACGGGATTAACCATTTTAGAACAAGCAAATTTTTTTATGAAGAGTGCATCTTTCTCGAAATGTCAATAATAAAAAGTTTTTCCTCTTGTCAAGACAATCCTGGGACATACTGTATATATAGTTCATATCAAATAAACTCTGAGTCACGTGATTAAGCTTGACAGGCACAGCGTTGCCCACTTTTATATATTTCTTTTAATCAAAATATTTAGGAAGCAAAAATAAATTAATTATAAATATATAAACAGTTATTATTTACATATGTACATCAACAAAGCACAACTCCTTAACAACACTTAAAGGACATAAAAAATGCTTCTAAGAAAGTTCAAAATATTCTAATAAAGTGGAGTGAGTTTTTTACGGCTATTAAGCACAGTAATTAATATTATTTATCACCATTAACACCATTGCTAAACCTACAAAAGTGAGAAATTAGTATTTATATAATCTGTTTCCTACTTTAATACCTATTTTCCGTTATACTGACCTATATATATACTCAATAACTCTCACTTTCTAATATAATTTACTAGAAAAATGCATAACACACCTAGTATCATAAATACGGGCATATCCGTATTTTACATCGAATAAATCTGACAACCGTGTGAGCGTCCTCGGCTTTGCTGACGCTTGTTTTTACTTTTCTAGTCGCGTCATAAGCGTTGCTTAGGTAACACGTATCGTGGCGTTCTTCGACTTTCAGTTCGTTTTCCAGCGCACAATCACGGTTTTTCTCAATTTCCCGCATACACACACCGTATATGGATAGTTTAGTGTTTATAGAAACCCTTCGGAACGCCGAACATAGTGTTGCCATCGCGAAAAATAGTGATTTTTTCCCAGTAGTGTAAAAAGCCAGAGGACTTGGCGCGTGGCTCGATTGTATTGTTGGTTGCCTGAATCGCATTTATCATGAGTACGAGTGTTTACAGTTCGGCAAGACCCTTGCTCACGAGCAATAATCAGGAAATAAAGAGATTTATCCTGCCCAAAGAACAAAAAGTGAGCAGGAGATTGTTTGGACCGGTCGACCCTCAAGCGACAAAAAAATTCATTGACGAGGAGATGAAAAAAATGATCGTAATCAAGTCAGAGTTGTGGAACTTTGATTTTAAACAGGAGAGGAATTTGGATCCGAATGGTTTGTACGATTGGAGGCCTGTAACGCCCAAAAAGCAGATCAGACCGATCAAGAGGAGGAACGGTTCGGATTTGGATAATTCTGATCAGTACTGTCACATACCTGAGTTCGAGGTGATCAAACCAAGACCTGTGAGGTTTGGATCTTCTCCAAGCAGTGTGAGGAATGCACAACAAAGCAGAATAACAGGTAAGAAACGAATATTTTGTTGTTTTTTAATTAGCAATATTGATCAGCAAATTTATGATCTAAAATACCTAGAATATAATTCTACTTACCTCAAGTTTAAAATCACCATTTTAACGAAAATATCTGGAATTTCTCAGTGGATTTCATTCAGTTCGAGGTTGTATAGCAACGGGGATGCGGGTCTAAAATTAAATTATGTACCTAGGTATGCATTCACGTTTTGCAATTTTTTGGCAATAATTCAGCTATTAAGGATGTTAGCCTTGGGTTTCCAGTAAATATTTATCTGTTCCCAATTCCAAATTTCGTCTATCTTTTACATGAATTTCGAAAATTTTGTAAAACATATTTTTGTTTGTTTTGTATTAAAGTTAACTTGAAATATTTTAATTTCAAAATAATTGTACCTATAGACGATACCAATTAAACCTTTAGTTACGTAATCGAGGGCGCGATTTTTAAATACATTGTTGTCAACCATGGACATATTCGGTGCCGGGCTGACTAACTGGGATTTAACGCAGGGGATTCAGGTGGTAGTTTTACTGTAAAAAATGTGAAGCTGCCACAATTATTTATTTATTTCCTGACATTTGTCATTCGTTTTGCCACTATTAGCAGACCTTGCAGTCGAACATTGTTCTTTTTAGAACCTCTTTTAGTGCGAATTGCACAAAATAGCTTATTAGCCGTTGCAAAAAACTCATCGCAATGCTGTAAATAACTGTTTATATATTTATAATTAATTTGTTTTTGTTTCTTAAAATATTTTGATTAAAAGAAAATATGTAAAAGTGGGCAACATTGTGTCGGTCAAGCTTAATCACGTGACTAAAAGTTTATTTGATATGAACTATCCTATACAGTATGTCCCCGGATTGTCTTTACAAGAGGGAGAGAGAAAACTTTTTTATTTTGGTACTGTTTAAGAAAAAAATGCATTCTTTATTGTCTGCTTGTTCTAATATGGTTAATTCCGTTTGTACATTTCCAAATTTTCCTTTCCAAATTTTTGTTTTATAAAATATTTGAAAATACGGTTGATAAGGTCAGAGGATGAATTTTTAAGAATATATAGGTCCTACCTACCTAGATTATCTTTTTACATATTTTTTGAACAAAATATTTTCAGAATCCCGTCATACTGCATTTTGTTCCAATTTTATGTAAATTTACCAGAACAATGATATGGGGGTTGTATGTTGTATTTACTTAAAATGTAAAGATTTTACTTTACATCTGTAACCATTCCAATAAAGTGGAACTTTGTCCAAAAACCAAAAACAGTTCATTGTTGTTGTTTTTTAAACTAACTTTAAAGCTTCATTCAGAACCTCATAATTAGTGGTTTCAATTATACTTTATACCGAACTTTATACTTTAGAATTTACGATCATTTACAATGTTTAAAAATTACAGTTAAAATTAATAGAATATCCTAGCACCAGGTTCCTAGGTAGCCAGTTGTATCCTTGGTTGTATCCATTAGTGATGTTGGTAGCGAATATTTCCATTCGAATTTTGCAGGAAATTTCAGAAATTTCCGAAATATTCGGTCCCAAAATCGCGAATATTCACAAAAATCCGAATTTTGCAAGAAATTTCTTTTCAAAATTCAAGACATTGAGCCAAAATTTAACGAAAGTGTATCAAGTATGCCGATTCTTAAGTCAGAAGAAAAAGAATGCTTCTCCGCCTTACGAAATAAAAAACCTATGGCTCTTGAACCAATGCATTTTGCCGCGAATCTCTTGGACCCCTGTTTCCTGGGAGAGCACCTTAACAATGAAGAACACATGGAATTTATCAACAATATCACCAACAATCATCCTCAGTTTGTCAATAATAAGCCATTTTTACAGATGTAACAAATTATTGCGCCAAATTGGGTTTATGAGCTCTCGACTACGTTTGGATGTCAGTTAAAAATGTAGACTGTCTAAGTTGGTGGCATGCAATGTGTAAAAATACTCAGTTGAAATATTTAGCTGTTGCTCTGCTGTCTTTACCAACGTCATCTGCAGCCACAGAGAGAAGTTTCAGTACTTACAGTTTTATCCATACTAAAAAAAGGAATCGCTGAACTGCTTAAAGAGCCGTTAAAATAATGTACGTAGCTCATAACAATAAATTATTACTACAAAAACAAAAAGTGGATATGGAGCATGATATTCAACATGAAATTCCTCCAGAACCACTAGAACTCGTGGAGGTAGAGGTCCATCCTTCAGAATCAGAACCAGATGATACATTAAATATATCTGATTTGGAAATAGAAACTGATGAAGACAGTACTACTACTACTATAATACCCTATGAAGATGGGACCAGCTCGGCGCCTGATATTCCGGAATAGAATAATTCAGTTATTTGTGTTTTATGTTTTTTAAATTTATATTTCGTGCTTTTTTGTTTTTTTTTTAATTCATAGTCATAGTTCGTGGTTTATGCACAAAATACAAATGTTACCAAATGATTTTTGTTATGGGTTATGTTTATGACTTTTATGGGTTATGTATTGTTTATTAAAAATAGATAGATAATGCTTTATTTATTTCCTTATTGTATAATACAAAAAGAAACCCAAAAAAAAGGGTATGCAAACAATGTCGGTAAAAAATTTTAAAAGAAAATAATTGCATATTTCAACAAAAATGAACTATATGAACAAAAATAAATAGTAATATTAAAATTAAATATTTTATGAAAATAATACTAATAATGAATTAAATCTATGTATGTATAGACAGATAACAAAAAACACAAAATTATACTTACAATAAATAACAAATTTAGATCAAATGATACAAAACAAAAGTAAAAACATAGGGGTGTGGTTGTTTTTACAACAATATACAATCGATGTTAAATATGACACAGGGCGCTCTTATCACTGTTTAGAAATTCCGCGAGGGAATAAAAAGCTCCTCTGCACAAAAATATGTTTAAGCATTTTTTAACTTTGTTTTTAGGCATAGACAAGGCAAAATTTTCCGGAAGGGAATTGAATATTTTTATTAGAGAGTAATCTATATTTTTTTGAAGATAGCTGAAATTATATTTATCCGAAACCAGCTGTAATCTGTGTCTAGTATCACATTCATGTTCGAGCCTACGGTGTCCAAATAAATTCCAGTTTTCCAGGACAAACACCACAGCCTCCAAAATATACATGGAAACAACTGTAAGAACGTTATGTTCAACAAAAATCTCCCTGCAGCTTTCTTGCTGACTCAATCTGAAGATACTACGTAAGCATTTTTTCTGTATTCGTAATATTCCTTCCACCCCCGCGGAGTTGCTCTAAAAATACTACCATACTTAAATAATACATAATAATACCATACTTAAATCTGGAATAGATAAAAGCATAGTAAGCTGACATAGCAGCATCGATCCCCACGGACCCCGATATTACTCTCAGCGCATAGCAGAACTGAGAAGTTTTAGATGCCAGTACTTCAATATGGTGAAGCCAATCCAAACGTCTATCGATCGTTAAACCAAGAAATGAAACGCTATTTACTGAACATATTTCCTGTTGCTCGTGCTGGAGGATAAAGGGAATTGAGTATCGATTGCTAAATAGCATACACTGTGTCTTGAATATATTGAGAGATAATCCAATAGAGTGAAAATACTTCGACAAATCGGACACAGCCAATGGGACTCTGATTGAGAGTGAAAGTATAACAACTAATATTATGTTTATTGTCAAATGTCTATCTAATTTATTTTTTTATTGTATCGACAAAAAATATGTAAAATTGTAAAATTTCTTAATATTTCATAAATTTCCGAAAGTTTCAGAAATTTCCTACTACAATCAAAAATTTCTGAAATATTAACATCACTAAAAATGACTACCACTAATTTTAACGTTCTGCTTACATTGAAATTAGAGAACAAACTTCCACGCTAATTGAAACCACTAATTTATTCCCTTCATTTGAGGTTTTTGTTATTTCTCCAAAAGTAACCAAAATATTCGATAAAAAGGGTTGATATAATGGTATTATTGATTGCTCTGGACGCAAATGCATCGAAAATCCGCTGATTCACGTCACGCAAAATCTTCATATTCAGACTTTTCGAACAGCTGTGTGCCATTTTGCCATACCCTATTTAAAGGGCTCTGTACGCGAGTTACCGCTCTACCTGCACGTGCCAAACAGAGACGGAAAGCGTGTGAACGACCTAGTGTGGGGGACGCTGTCTCTCACGTGGGACAGATGTGCGACAAGCGTCGGAGGGGGCGAAAAGGAAAATAAATAAAATTCGGGGGTGCGCTTCGGGCCTACGTCAACGAACTCTGTGTAGGGGGTGAAAATAACGGTTTTTCGGACAGGGGATGGTCTACAGTCTATAGCGAAAGGCAGAGTTGCAGCAGATATACATATCTCTATTTCTAGTACGGTATTTGTGTTTTATATAGGAAATCCTATGTAAATTTTAATTTTGGCTACCCTATCGACTATAATCTCTCAACTCTGAAGCTCTTCCACCAAGCCGTTTTTAAGTTATTTGCAAAATGAGCGTAAAAAGTAAATTATACAACGATAAAACACTCCGGTTCAATTTTTTTTTTTGGTTTGTTCTAATTGATTGATTCAAATTGTTTTGAAAAATAAAATATTTACTTAAATATTCCATGTACTATCTGTTATTATCGTTACACAATGTTTAAAAACAATTTACGATTATGAATACTATTTAGGTAAGTATGTTTTTGTAACAACACGATAAGTTGGTACGTTTTATAGTTATTAATGTTTAAAATATGTTAGAATTTTTAGAATTTAGAATGAGTGGGAGGGGGGTTAATCACTTCGACCTTACAGATCCATTGTGTCCCCCTTTCTTGAATCATAACTCATCATACAGTCCCAGGGCTTTGACAAAAGCCAGTATCTGGGACGGTTTTATAGAGGGTAGTTCTCCATCTCCAATATTAGTCGTACCAAAATTCATGGCACGAATGGTTGTCGTCTCGGCGCACTCAGTGATGAGGTGTACTGGTGTTTCACCATCTTCCCCACAGAATCTGCATTCGCCGTTTCTTTTTAGTTTCAATCTACTGAGGTGTTCATTGAGGAGACAGTGTCCTGTTAAAAACCCCGTGACAATCCGAAGATTGTTCTTACTCAGACCCAGGAAGATCTGTGATTTTTCTTGATCATAAGCCCTCAGAAACTTCTTCGAGTGTCCTAGACCATTGCAAGATTTCCATTCCAAGTTGCGGATGGAATCTTCCAAGTTCTTGAGTTCCGCCTTGAGTTGGTTACCACTTGGAAAGCAGAACGGTTCTGGTCCAGTTAGTGGAGTGTTCGCCCTTTCCCTAGCTAGATTATTTGCTTTTTCATTGCCTTCTATCCCTTGGTGAGCAGGCACCCAGTGTAGGAGGACTTTGTTTTCTTTGGCTAATTTATTCAGCTTCTCTATGCATTCTTTGACCAATTTCGAATTGATTGATACTGAGTTGATCGCCTTTAATGCTGCTTGACTATCAGATAAGATGACTATTTCTTGTTTCCGATTTAAAATATGTTAAGTAGGGAATATATCGACAAATTTGATGAATTCAATTTATCAGATTTATTTTTATTACAAACAAACAAACAAACGCTTTATTGTGCAAAAAGCCAAAACAACTTCATCGACAAAGCACAAAAAAAATATACAAACAACAAAAAATACACAATACAAATCATACAATTCAAAAAAAAAATAAGTAATTAAAATTACAAAAAGAACATACATTGACAATTGCAGAACAGTAAGCAGTAAATAGATATAATTTAAGAGTTATAAATTATTAAATACTTGACCTTTGACCAGTGTGTGAGATGATCAAAATTTTAAAATTCAAAATTGTTCATAATTAAACATCAACAAAAAAGTCGTTTACCGCATATAGGGCTCTCTCTAGTAAGTATGATTTTAGAGCTTTGCGAAATACGGGAAAGAATGAAAGCGACTTGAAATTCAAAGGCAGATGATTGTACATTTTTTTGGCATTGTGCTGGTACAGTATTGAACCTTTAACTAGTTCTGAGCTCGGGGTTGGCAGATAAAGATCGTGCTCCGTATTCCTAAGTGGATAGTTATGAGATGGCCTTTCGGGAATAGCAGATATGTGCTTGCGGATTAAGCAAACGGATTCAAAAATGAATAAAGAAGGAAGAGTCAGTATTTTGAAATTTTTAAAGAAATTCTGGCAGTGAGTTCTATTGTTCAATCCCAATAAATATCGAACTGCTCTCTTTTGAAGTCTGAAAATACGATCAAATTTTGTTGGGCAGCAAGTACCCCAGAATGGAAGGGCATAACGAAGATGTGACTCAAAAAGGGCATAACCACAAATTATCTATAACAGATGCGAAAGAAAGCGACTGCATCGGAAACCGCTCGGCAAACCCCACACGCCTATTGAGTGGTGTAAATACACCAGTCGTTTAGTCCGGAAACCTATGCTGTGTCGTATTCGCTTGCTGGAATGACATAGTGCGTGGTTATATGTTTCTTTTTAAAAACGGGTGTAGGATTTTTGTTGAACTTTTGAACTGTTATTTCTAAGTTTTGGTAATTTGTATATCTTATTTAAAATGGGATACAAATGTGTTTATTTATAAGGAAAAAAAAAAAGATATTTATAGTATAAAAATTAATTTATTTAACAAAATTTAATTAAAATGACAAAATAGTTACCTTTCTATTGGTTCTATCGGACTTTTTTTCGACTATATAAATCTTTATTTGTAAACTTTAATACATCAAATATTTTCAATCTAATAAATCATTTAATGATGTAAACAAGAGGAAATTTCTCACATGGGTGGTCAAATTCTATAGTTTTCATTATATCAAACAGCCTCTGAGAAATGTTTTCAACTCAAAATGCCTTTAATTATGTTTGACTACATCATTAAAAAGGGTCTCCAAATACATCAATGTGATATTTGTCTAAAATTTGCAAAAGAGTCCGAATCTCTGGATAACTCGAAATTATTTACCCATTTAAAAGCCTTTGATCATGAAAGTGGAAAAATTTGTTCATTTTATTTACTGGAAATGGAAAAATTATTTATATTAAATTTTCATGAGTTTTGCACTGAAGAAAACATTCAGAGGCTGTTTGATATAATGAAAACTATAGAATTTGACCACCCATGTGAGAAATTTCATCTTATTTACATCATTAAATTATTTATTAGATTGAAAATATTTTATGCATTAAAGTTTACGAAAAATAAAGATTTATATAGTCGAAAAAAGTCCGATAGAACCAATAGAAAAGTAACTATTTTGTCACATCTTTAATTAAATTTTGTTAAATAAATTAATTTTTTATACTATAAATATCTTTTTTTTCTTAATCTCCTACGAACTGATATTATATGACGAGCAATCTATTAAATTACTGTGAGATTATATGGCTCGATAACATATTGGTGCAGATTATTTTCACCCAAACAAATAATGACCCAAACTATACATTGATGCGGATTGTCTATGAACTCTTTCTGAAGGTCACAGAAACCTGAACGCGTAATTCGGTGTTCTTTCGCATCTGTTATAGGTAATTTGTGGCATAATAGGCTATTCTAGAGGTTGATAAGTTAAGTTCATTATTATTATATAAATAACGTCACAGAAATAAGAAATAAAAGCCGTTTGAAGTTCCCCATTATTAAAGGCAAAGGTACCATCCATCACGAACGATTCCTGTACCACGATATCGCCCATTCTGTTATGGGAAAAGGTACAAAAGAACCAACCACGGTACCTTATAGAGCGTTGTTATTATATAACTAAATGGACCGTGTCCAGGGTACGATCGTGGTACCTCTACGTTAGAAATGGTACTCACGCGAACCAGTAATTTAAGGGGCCAAAGGTCCGTATCGTGGGCATTACCACCCGCTGTTGCCACGTTCACCATATTTTCTTTTCTTGAAAAGAATTTTGGGTTTTTCGCCGCTGTGATAAAATTATTTTATATTTTAGAAAGTTTGGCGTAGAATTTTGAACATCCTGTATGATTTAAGATTACGATATTTATACCAAAGTTAGTATAGACCAACCAAAACTCACAACCTAATATAGTTTTGATTTGAGGACAGTTCTTGGTATTTTATAATAATTTTTTTAAGAAAAAAATATATATTTTTTTTATTTAATATTTCTGAAACTATCGAAATATATTTACTCATATCTTAGGATTATGTAAAGTGATCTGAAAGGAAGCCAAAAATTCAATAATGTACAGGGTGTTTATTATTTAGTATTTAAAAAAAATATACCGATCCACTCACACCTTTTTGAGCCACCCTGTAGAAGTTTCTTTTCCTCAGATACATCCTAGTATACAGGGTGGTCCGGCAACTTCGGCAGCATATTCTGCAGATAAAAATAAGTAAAAAAGTTCGTATAAATGTATGTCCAAAATGCTTAATTTCGTAGATACAGGGTGTAGAAGTTTCATTTTTATTCGATTTTTTTCAAATAATTTCTGAAGTAACGTCGATATTTGGATGAAAATTGGTGTCTGTAAGTTTTTTTACATGAGAAATTTGATTTTGATATCAATATGACCCCTATTTGTAGAGGGCGCCACCTACACGTGTTTTAACCTTTGAATAAGAAGACTATGGAAGGAGCATAATGCTATCCATGTATTCATGCATGGTGGGCGGAAAAAGCTCTCTAGGGTGGGGATCCTTGACAGTTCTGTTTGACGATTCATTTGACACATTTGAATTTGATTTGAAATTTTGTGGATTTGTCAGTCTTTACGGAGATTATTTTATGTTATTTATTATTTATTCTACTACTGATAGTTGTATAAAGGTAGTAAATCTAGATGGAAATGGTGGCAGAACTTAAATTAACAGTGACATTATCGCGATTTATCGAAAAAGACTCTAAAATAGTTGGTTGTGTAGCGTGCAGTAGATCTCGGCAAAAATTGAGTGAAATAATGGAACAACTTTTCGACAACTCCAAACCAAACCGATCATTTATCAAATTCACTTAAATTAACTAAATTATATATTTTCTTGCATTTTAGCTTTTATTTACTACTTGCAGCTACTTGTCAAAGATCAGATGTCAAAGAATTTTGATACGTTAATTTGACTTACCTGCTTCAGTAGCGTATCGGATGTTTGTGTTAATAAATACTTATTATAACTTATCTATTTTTATTAGAATTATATATTTTTATAACAATTTTAATAACTACCAACATTTATTCACAACGTAAAATAAAATAACAAATTATTCAGTTTACCCCACGTCTACCCTACATCATAGTTTTACATTTTTTAAATAAAATTAGAACGGCACTGATAAACCGGAATTTAAGTCGGCCATATTTGATTTTATAAGATTTTTGATATGCTCCTTCCTTAGTCTTCTTATTCAAAGGTTTTAACTGTTTTGAAAATTAATAACTTTTTGTCTGTACCTTTGTATTGACATCAAAATCAAATTTCTCCTGTCAAAAAACTCTGAGACACCAATTTTCATCCAAATTTTGACGTTACTTCAGAAATTATTTGGAAAAAATCGAAATAAAAATAGAAGTTCTACACCCTGTATCTCCGAAACTAAGCAATTTGAGACATATATTTATACGAACTTTTTTACTTATTTTTATCTGCAGAATATGCTGCCGAAGTTTCCGGAATACAGTTCGGACCACCCTGTATATTTTAGATTTGCACTTCAACAAAATTCCAAAAATTTTTATTCTAGGACCTATTTCCACTTTGTATAAAAAATAATGTTTGTCTTAAATAGGAAGACAGCGAAAATATGTGACAACGCTGTAAAGTTTCCGAGATTCCTACTATTATTTATGACGGCCTGAAATTATCCCAAGATTCCAAACATGGCCGGACCATCTGAGTTATTATTTTCGTGCTAGATCGTTTCTCTATTTTTCTCGTTTCTCTTCCCTGTCTTTATTCTTCTTTTTTTCCTTATAATTAGAGTTATTTGGGCTGGGTATTCTCGGGAATGTAAAGACTACCCCGATAACATCTCCGTTGTCTGCGGCTTTCGCTTGTTTATGCTTTATGTTCTGTGATTAACTCGCTAACGACCAGCTCTTAACTAGATAGTAAAGCGTGTGAAAAAGTGGTCTAGGATTGAGAAAAAATATGTTCTTAAAGCGGTAAATAAGATTGTAGATAAAGGGTTGACTAGGTATGTACGAGGGTAGCAGAAAAAGTTTCCTATATTCTTGGAGCGAAATCTTTGCTTATTTCGTGAACCATTTCAGCCATTTTCGATGCTTTGTTATTCTTTGACAGTCGCTTGTGTTAGTCGATGTAAAAAAATATAATAAATAAAAAATATCTAATTAAATTTTTATATAGTTATATTTATATTTTTATTACATTATATTTAGCCAAACTATTCCGTTTTTATTCTGTTTGCTACCGTTTTACCCCCTCCCCTCCCCTTGAAATTAATGTCCTTCTAACCCTCCAACCTCTTGGTCCTCCAGTTCATGACCTTAACAAGGCCGTCGACCGTTGTCTTCGAAACGTTTATCCTTGAACTTGGGCCAAGAAGGAAAACCAACGAAAACACACATAGAGAGGTAAAAGACCCGACTTTATTCTATGCGGCAACAAACAAAGCCGATCTTAGTTTAGACGAGGAAGAAATGAAGAAAATCGTAGAGAAGATGAAGACGAAAAGGCTCGAGAGTGCGTGGCCTACCAAAGGACATGGCAGGTCGTTGCCACTGATGGCCTAACTGAACTCCTAGGTGAAATAGAAGATTAATAATGCGCCGGCTTTCAGAGCACAGAGCGAGTAGGATAGAGAAAGATGTATTTGTATGGTTAAGGAAGTTTGTAGTACGTGAAGAAACGGGCTGGTCGTGGGATAAGAGTAGTAAGAGTACCGCTGTGTGTACTCTGCTTATGTTTGATTTGGTTTGGTTTTTATCGTTCGGGTTAATGATGATTTATCTTTATTTATGGATAATATACAAGGTGTACCTTCTAAGGAAGTTATTCAAAGAAAGATCATTAGGGAAATCAAACATGAAGGGTATGAAGTAACTGCAACTCAGCTGTGTAGCTTATTTTAATCTAGAAGTAATAGACGAGTTATGGTTACTCAATCTATACTATACTGATATATAAAATCCTTAAGTGACTGACTCACTGATTAATCACGATCCTGCTCAAACCACTCAACGTAAGAAGCTCAATTTCGGCATACAGGTTGATTCTAGGATGTAGAGGTTCGTACTTATTGGGACTAAACAGTAGAACTCACTGCCAGAATTTCTTTAAAAATTTTAAAATACTGACTCTTCCTTCCTTATTCATTTTTGAATCCGTTTGCTTAATCCGCAAGCACATATTCTCTATTCCGGAAAGGCCTTCTCACAACTATCCACTTAGGAATGCGGAGCACGATACGTATCCGCCAACCCCGAGCTCAGAACTAGTTAAGGGCTCAATATTGTACAATGCCAAGAAAATGTACAATCATTTGCCTTCGAATATCAAGTCACTTTCATTCTTTCCCGCATTTCGCAAAGCTCTGAAATCATACTTACTGGAGAGAGCCCTAGGTATATGCGGTAAACGACTTTTTTGTTGATGTTTAATCATGAACAATTTAGAATTTTAATTTTAATATTTTGATCATCTCACACACTGGTTAAAGGTCTAGTATTTAATTTTTTATAACTCTTGATTTTATGTTATTATAACATGATTTTATCCATTTACAGTTTTCCTTTTGTAAAATTTTCTAGATACGCCTGTGTTCTGCAATGTCCATATATGTTTTATTTGTAATTTTATGACGTATTTTTTTTTTTGAATTGATTTGTATTGTATGACATTTTTTGTATTATTTGTATATTTGTTTTTGTGCTTTTTTTTGTTTTGCTTTGTCGATGAAGCTGTTTTGGCTTTTTGTACAATAAAGCGTTGTTTTTTTTTCTCTCGATGAGAAGGGATTTTTCGAAATTGAAAAGTTTTAAAAAATCATACAGGATGTTCCAAAAAGTTGGGTAATTGATTAACCACGTTTCTGCTTAAATTGCTTGACGTAAAAAGCTTATTTTTGGCAAACGGATTTTTCGAAAGTCAAATTCCAACGAGATGAAACTACCCCTCAAATATTACTAAATTATCTAATAATATCGCCATATTGTTTTTTCTCATGCTGACATAAATGTGAGAAAATTGTATCCAGTTTGTATGTTAATGGAAATTCTTGCTTTGCTTTATCATCACTATTACAAATGATTAATTCGACGCGAACGAAGTCGCGGGTACACGCTAGTTCTACTATACAAATTAAACCTAAGTTAATTTTGCTATAATACTCGATTGTTTTTCAAAATTGTTAGTAAATATAAGAGTAAAATAAAAACACTAACTACGCGCGTTTCGCTAACCATGTTAGCATCATCAGCACATGATTATAAACTAATATAAGAGTAATTTAATTTTAATTAGGCAGAATTGCCAATTTTTTGGGTTAACACTTATTTTATTCGATAATAGTTCGTAATATACCGGGTGCATCTCAGAAGTGGCTCACCCCCCTATAACTTTTTATTTTTTGAGATAAAAAAAAAACGAGAGTTGGTATGTTAGTATATGACATAAATTAGGACTGATTGACGTATTCAATTGTTTTTAGTCACTTCCTGTTTGACCGGCAATGACTACAACTTTTGATTTTTAAATGGCATCCTCGGTATTTTTTTACTTTATTTGATAGAAAATGACACTCTGAATAGAATGACATATCATATGTGTGTAATTCTTAGTTCCTTGCAAAGTTGCCATACTTCAGGAATATCAGTAGAAACCAGATTGGGCGTATATTAGGAATTTGTAAAGCTAAAACGATGGGCTCTTTCACAAAAAATAAAATACCCAATTCAATGACAAAATCTGAAATAGAAGACTATTTTCAGTATATTTATCCAAAAAAAAAATAGTTCCATGACATCGAATAATTTTTTTATAGGTCCTCAAAATTGCTTTAATTTGAAATAAATTTAAAGCGCCAATTGATGACGTATGAAAAATACGCCCAATCGCATTGCAGAACCGTGCTCGTGCACCAGCCAACAACTGGCAACATTGCGATTTGATTTGACCAGCACCACCTCAACTCAAGGCCAATCAACATGATATGGGCAAGGCAAATATGGCGGCGAAGGCAGCGCATTATTAAATTGTTTACCTATAACCTGAAAAGCCGGTAGTGGTTTCTCGTTTCGATTACATACCAGAAATAATTAATTATCTCTAGTTTGTTGTGCTTCTGCAACATGTTTGTTTAGTTCTTAGTGTTCAGTGCATGGTGTGATCAGAAAATTGTGATAAAATAACAGTGTAATAAAAATCCAAACCAGATATTCCACATAGGGAACTTCAAACTTTTGTGCTTGTTGTACTCCTCTATTATTAATTATTCTAAGGTAAGAACTAGAAGTATTTATCAAGATATTACACCTAAATGAGTAAAAAGCCTTCACCGCCAGTCTGCATAGTACTTTATAATGGTTACTTACAATAATCAAAAGATAGGTATTAACATTTTATTGTAGCATACCTTTTACATGCTCTGTTCCAAATTGTCACGAGAATTATAGAGGAGGTCGCAAGGTTTCTGCTTTTATATTCCCCAAAAATGACGAGCTTCGTAAAAAATGGTTGACAGCTATTAAAAGAGATAATTTCACTCCTACTAGTAGTTCTCGGGTAAGAAATGCATTAAATATGCCTCAAAATATGGGCCTGTTACCCTAGTGAGGATGTAGTTATGGCTACTGCTTACACTTACCTCACTATAAGTAAAATATTGGAAGAATAATCAAGCTTTTTAAATCAAAAAAATCACAGAAAGATATTGACAACATTCACATTTGAAAATATAAATGGCCTGCCTGGATGGAAGTCTTTTTTTAAGTCACAATTGCCCCTCACATACGTCAGAATTTATTATTAAATCCATCTTGTTCAGAATATCCAATATTTTATTGAAGAACTATGCAAAAAAAGGAATGACGTTATAAAAAGGTATTTTTTTTTCTATATAAAATCTTGAAACACATTATATTTTTTAGTTATCCTCACCTATTATAGTTTAAATTTATTCCCATTTGTGTAATGCTGCTAAAAATAGGAAAAATATGGCATATTTTTTAACCCAAGCCAGTGTATATTATAATTCCAAGAGCATTTACCAAGGCTTTTACTACAAGTAACTTCCTATACTGTCCATAATAGTATACCTATATTTATCAAACGTGCAGTAAATTCTAAATTAGGGTAGGTAAGTGTTTGCAATTGAATATTTAGTTTATATTGCTATTTTCTGTCATATATTTCTGGTTATTTCTTTTTCCGATGATTTTGAACACACTATATATGCTACCTCAAGTTTGAATATTTACACAGTAGTACACTACCTACCTATTTTCTGAGAAAACAGACCTTTTTATAAAAAGTAACTAACTGATGTTTTCATAAAAGTAATAATACAAAAAAATTCCATACTTATGCGGAGAGCTTTAGACTCCCTGTATATTAAAAAATTAGTGAAATATTACGTAATCTAACCCGACATTTGTGTGAAAAATGTCTATTTGGAAATAAAAACAGATTTTAAAATACGCGCCAAATAAAGCACTTCTATCTCCGCCATATTGGAAAAGGTTGAGAGGCCTTGTGCGGAGGTGGTGGTGGGTCAGCATGGTGGCCCGGCCGTGTTGCCGCTTTTCAACTGCGGATTTTTATTCTGGGCTTTTTTGTTTTTATTTATTTTCTTAAGAACGACTTCAAATTTTTCGAAAGTAAGATAGCAGAAAATTCTAGAATTAATTGCTTTATTCAATTATACTAATTCCAAAATATAGTGAAAGAGCCCATTTAAAACCTTTTAAAAGCTAAGACATAGTAGGTTTTTATTCGAGCTCATAATTTTTCTGTGTCATTCTATACAAATTGGATGATCTGTTTCTAACGATATTCTTTTTTGACACCGACTTCCTGTCAAGCACCTTGTCTACTATGACATAAAAAACTCATATATGCATGGAAAGCCTATACAGGAAGTCATCACATTACAATGGCCCTATACAAAAGACGGGTCGCTTAGAAATTAAAGCATTTTGTCATGGGAAATATTAAGAGTTACATTGTAAACCATTTACAATACCCATAAAACGTTTTGTTTGGATGACTTAGTCTAATTTGTTTTTCCCATAATGCAACGTTGTGCGTTTTATAGATGATTGTAACGTTAAATTCCAAAATGGCTTGCATTAAATTATTTTAACGTCTTTTCAGATTGTGAGTAACTCTTTAAGACATAAATTTTATATAAAGGAACTATTGAAATCTAAGTAAATAATACAAATTCGGGTTAGTTAATAGATTTTTTTAAGGTCTGCGTATGCACTGTTCGGTTTTTATATGATTCAAAATAAAAAATATATAAATTGTAAAATTGGTAATTTTTTAATGGCCATCATGCGTTCTTTCAAAATCATCGAACAACTAAATCATTTCCATAGATCCAGTGACGTACCGTGACTTTGAATTTTGAAACTGAAACAATAATTTGTTAAAAAAATCATATTACAGCTATATGTTTATTTTGCATAAAAATGTTAACTAATAAGTTAGAATAATTATAATTCTTCCCTAACTAAGTGGTTTTATCGCTAAATTTATCTAAAGCTAAGTACAACACAAATCTTAAATACGTGGACTATTATAACAACAAATACATCGTAAAAGACTATTTTGGTAGCATTCTGAACTAGAATTCAAGTTAAACATTTTAGAAAATAATTTAAAGGAAAAATGTTAATTCAGTTAATATTAATTTTTGTATACTGCTCAGATTTATCTGGTCTTCTATCATATATTTTGGAAATTAGAGAATTACCTGAAGATTTTCATCTAAAAATTGGCATTGATAGTGGTGGTGGATCACTTAAAGTTTGTCTGAATGTACTCCCTGAAAATGATCCCGAATATTTCAAGAAATATAAAAGTGCTGGAATTAATAAACTATTCATAATTGGCTTAGGATCAAAGTTGTCTGAATCTTATGCTAACATTAAAAACCTCTTTGAGACGTTAGATCTGCAGTCCATATATGTGGAATTTGTTCCTATACTTTTGCCGCTGACTTTAAGCTTATTATGATTCTCCTTGGTCTTCAGTCAAATTTATCCACTCACACTGGCTCATGGTGTGATGTAAATGTAAAGGAAATGGAAATTAAAGGATCATTCAGAACTATAAAAAGTATTACAGAAAATACAAATTTATGGCAACAATCTGGGGGAAATATAACAAAAGCCAAAGATTTTAGTAAGCGTTTTTGTTTGAAATATTTTTTTTGTATTTTTTAAACTGTTGTTCAATGAACCATATAAAAAAGGGCAATTATTTTTTAGAAAACTGTATAAATATACCTTTAATCATTGGCGACGAAGAAACACCTGTCTTAAAGTATATTCCCCCTCCTGAGCTTCACCTTTTGTTAGGTGTTGTTCAAAAACTATTTGATTGTCTTGAATTGGAGAATACCAATGTTGCAACAGAATGGATAAAAAAAGCGGGATTGAAACTAGATCATTATGGAAAATGTAACGGAAATAACGCCAGACAACTTTTAAAGAAAGTGGATATTTTGAAGACGATATCGCCCGGTAAAGAATCCTATTCAAAGTTTTTAGAAGCAAAAACCTAAACATCTTTTTTTAGGAATAAATATATTGCAGTGTTTTCTGCATTCAATCAAGTAGTTTTGAGTTGTTTTGGTCAAGCACTAAACAAACATTTTGAACATGACATCGAACAATTTAGATTGGAAATACTCAACTTAGGTATTAAGATAACTCCAAAGATTCATGCAATTCTGCATCATGTGCCAGAGTTTATAAAAGCAAATCATAGAGCTCTAGAATTTTACTCGGAACAAGCATCTGTGAGCAGGTTCATTTTTCCTTTAAATTATTTTCTAAAAAGTTTAACTTGAATCCTCGTTCAGAATGCTACAAAAATGGTCTTTTACGATGTATTTCTTGTTATAATAGTCCACGTATTTAAGATTTGTGTTGTACTTAGCTTTAGATAAATTTAGATATAAAACCACTTAGTTAGGGAAGAAATATATTAATTATTCTAACTTATTAGTTAACATTTTTATTCAAAATAAAACATATAGCTGTAATATGATTTTTTTGACAAATTATTTGTCAGTTTTTGGTCTCAAAATTCAAAGTCACGGTACGTCACTGGATCTATGGAAATGATTTAGTTGTTCGATCATTTTGAAAGAACGCATTATGGCCATTAAAAAATTACTAATTTTACAATTTATATATTTTTTATTTTGAATCATATAAAAACCGAACAGTGTATGGTAAATACCGAGAGGTTAACCGCTGATGTATTTTGGTGTACAAGATGTTACTTTCTCATGTGCATGGAAATTAAAAGGAGGAAAAAAATCTAGAATGTATTGTAAAGCTCCGAACTAGGCAACCAATGTCAAACATCTTTATGTTTATAGTTTTTCAGTGGTACTTACGATACTTTGCGTATTTTCTGTTATGTTCGTACCATTCTGAACGGTTATTTATCCAGTTACATGACCCACTTTCACGCTATTCGAATAATATTACGCGGTTGGTTGGAATTTAATGATTTTTTTTTAACAATTAATATAAATAAGCTGTATAAGTGCTAATTGGTATGTGAAAATAAAACATCTAAATTATCTAAACAAATAACTCGGTTTGAGTCGGGTTAGTTAGACCATTTATACCTTAAGAACTGCTGTAGGTAGTGTAGGTAGTACCGATTTTAGTAATCCCTGATTTGTTGGATTCGTCTTCGCTCTGAATAGCAGAATAAACTTGAGAATAACTACCTATTAATCCAATAAAATTGTCATTTGAAAAAAAAAATTACGGGCAAGCTGATTTTTTCAGCGACTGTCTTCTGAGTGTAAAATAAACAAAATCGAAAATTTGGCGATATGGCGATATTATTATATAACTTGTTAATATTTGAGGGGTAGTTTCATCTCGTTGGAATTTGACTTTCGAAAAATCCGTTTGTCAAAAATAAGCTTTTTACGTCAAGCAGTTTAAGCAGAATCGTGGTTAATCAATTACCCAACTTTTTGGAACACCACACCAACACTGTATGATTTTTTAAAAAATTTCGAAATATGAAAAAAAACCAAATAAATTATGCTTGTCCAAGCGTTTTCCCGAAAGACTAACCGTTTTTTAAATAATAAATATTGTAACATTTGAAGGGCGTTTTCACCCTCTTTTAATTTGAGATTCGAGAAACCCCTCCTTATCAAACCTCTACACCCCACAGTCAATCCGTTTACCAAAAATCAGCTTTAAACGTCAAGCAGTTTAAGCAGAATCGTGATTACTCAATGGTCATATTTTAGGAAACACCCTGTATAAATTTTTAAAAAATCTTAAAATATGTAAAACAACAAAATAAAATATACTTACGTGTTTAAGAGTTTTTTCTGAAAAACTCACTGGTTTTTAAATAAACAATATTCTAATATTTGAGGGGTGGTTTCACCCCCTTAGAATTCGAGTTTCGAAAAATCCCTTCTTATCGAACCTCTACACCCTAAAGTCAATCCGTTTTCCAAAAATCAGCTTTTTACCTCAAGAGCTTTAAGAAGGATCGTGATTAATCAATGACCAGATTTCTCGAAACACCCTGTATACATTTTTAAAAAATCTTAAAATATATAAAAAAACAAAATAAAATATACGTGTTTAAGTGTTTTTTCGGAAACTTGACCGTTTTTTAAATAAAAAATATTGTATTATTTGAGGGGTGATTTCACCCTCTTGGAACTGGAATTTCGAAAAATCCCTTCTTATCGAACTTCTACACCCTAGAATCAACCTGTATGCCAAAATTGAGCTTCTTACGTTGAGTGGTTTGAGCAGGATCGTGATTAATCAGTGAGCCAGTCACTTAAGGATTTTATATATTAGTACAGATTATACCCCCTTCGTATCGTACGCCACTGGAGGTATTTTTTCTCATGCTTCTCTGATTTAACGTTATTTAATACCGCGGTGGTCTGTGTAACGCTAGAAAAACTATCAAATGCCCCCTCTACAATCGCTCTATCCTACGTAGAAAACGATACCAGCAATTAATAGAGAAGCCGCACCAGGGACCTCAAAGTTCAATACACTCTGTAGTTTAATTGGTTCACAGGAAGTCGGGCATAGATAAAATAGAACAATTTAAAGTTCTTTGTTAAAAAATGCTTCTGGCGATACTCAGCAGTTTAAAAGTAGATTAACAAAATTTGAACTGTATTATACAGGGTGGTCTGGTTTGGTTTGGTTTCGTTTATAATCTGGAAATTTCAGCAGCATATTCTGCAGATCAAAATAAATAAATAAGTAAAAAGGTTCGTATCCTAAAATGTTTCGTTTTGGAGATACAGGGTGTAGAAATTTCATTTTTATTTCTTTTTTTTAATAATAATTTCTGAACGAATGTCCCTATTTGGATGAAAATTGGTATCTGCCTGTTTTTTGACATGAGAAATTCGATTTCGATGGCAGTATGACTCCAATTTGTGGGGGGTGCTACCCAAGGATACTTTAGAGATAAGGATAGTTCGATTCCTATCTTCCTGCACTGTCAGTTTTTTTACGTCATCTACTGACCGAGTTGAAGTTGGCGCTAAAGATTTTAGACAGTGACAGTTATTTTTGCATTTGACGGACGAGCGCACAGTGCGTTGGAAGATAAATTTAGCGGGACAAAAGCGTTTGGTTAGAAATAAGCCAAAAAATGTGTACTGATAAGAATAAATAGTAGACATTCCAATTGATAAAAAATGCATGAATATTCTTTGTATTTCGATACATTTTTATCAACCAAATTTGGTCGTTTTCTGCTCAGCAAGGCAGAGATCATACGAAAACAAAATATTTACAAATGCTTATACATTTTATTAGAAAGCCAAATTATGTTGAAGATTGCCAAAGGTATGTACTTTTCTACTGTATGTATATTATTTGTTAAAATCCTTCGTGCCTTTGTTCTGCAGATATCAAACTTACACTTTTTTTTCAAATATCGATATATTGAATGATGTAGATCTTTTGAGTTACCAATAGTTACCAACACAGGTAGTCGCAGTCACAGGGAGTTCAAGCTTAACAGGTGAATGCCCAAAAAGATTCATTTCAATCGGATAGTATAAAAACAAAACAACTCCATCAAAAGGCACTGAGTTTAAAAAATTGTCTTAGATACTTAATATATGAATTTACAATTACCGAGTGTTAAAATTAAAATTAAAATATCTATCTTATTTATTATTTTCAAAATAAAATATATTTTTTTAAAATAAATTATAGAGGGTGTCACAAGATTACAAATTAATTTAAAAATAACTGCTAAAGAGTTTTTTGATATCATAATTTTATGTATTTGGCAATAGTTTACAATACGGTTTTTGTGTATCATGTACGAATAATATCATATCGTTTTATTATCTTGTATTTATTTATTAATAAATTAAGTTGTTAATAAATAAATAAATTTAACCATATAGTTGCTATATATTAGACCATTTGCTACGTTCTTAGATTTTAAGTCCCAAACATTGCTCTTGAGATTTTGTCCCGCTAGAATAACCATCCGCCGCACTGTGGAGCGCTGGTCAGCGCGTAACGTAGCATTCCACGGCGACTCGACAGCGGCGATTTGATGCGATCGAACAGTCCTTTAGCATATATACAGTCCTTGGGTGCTACCTACATATTTTTAATTGTTTTGAAGATTAATAACTTTTTGTCCGTACCTGTATTACCCTACTGAGTGAAAAAATATACATTTCTGCCGTTTTTCACGTAAAAAAGTTCTATTAGTAAAAACGTTCTACTAGTTTTAAGGTATTGAAATTTAGAAAACGTCAACATTTGACGTTTCCAACATTTAGCAAACCGTTCCGTATCAAACCGTTATTTTTCAGGAACCGCTCTTTACCGTAGTTTACCGGTCTGGTTCGCCTGGTTTTGCAACGGAATAGAACCAAAGAATAATCTCTATTCGAAAGAAAAAACAATTCCACCAGCATTTTACTTCTATAAAAACACCAAAGTACCACGCCAAGTGTACGGCGAGTACCTCTAAAACCTTCTACGTGCATCGAAAAAAGTAAAACAATGTGGCATCGAACGCAGTTGCCGTCGATTGCACAACAAAGGTACTACCTCCTACCATTGAAAGACCGGTTTTCACTTAGAGACACTATTAGATTAAATCTGGTCTATAGAGAGAAAAAAGGAAAAGGAAAGGTAGTGGTACTGGGCACGGTCGTAGACTTGGCCGTACCGTCTGGCGGTACCCACCCCTTTCAGTACCACCGTATCTTCGAAAACAGGTCGGTAAATTAGTTTCGGGTTCGATTACGTCTATTCGGATACCGCTGGCATGATGACCTGTTGTTATGAGGGTTGTTGGCCTCAGTCAGTTTTGTTTTTGTTCCCTCCTGTACACATCGTGTTCTCTCAATAATCGACGCTAATTTTTAATAAAAATAAATAAATAAATAAATGCCTTTATTGTTAAAAAAAATTACAATTTGTAGAGACAAAAGTAAAGTAAACAAACAAAAGAGAATACAAAACAAGTATACAAATTACATTGTCAGTTTTATTGTTTAAAATAAACATTTATAAATGTTTACAATGTCAAAGAATAAAAAAATGAAAATAGGATTCAAAAATATTTAGTAAGTTTATAGTAAATATAGTAATAGCAAATATTAGACCAGTGTTTATTCGAATAAGATTTCAATGCTTTGCGAAATGGAGAAAATGATGTTATGGATTTGATTTCAAATGACAGGTGATTGTGCATTTTTTTCGAGTTGTATAATATTGAACTTTTAACTAACTCTGAGCGTGGGGTAGGTAGATAAAGACCTTGCTCCGCGTTCCTGAGTGGATAAGTGTGAGATGGCCTTTCTTGAAAAGCTGATACCTACATGCTTACGTATTAGGCAAACGGATTCAAATGTAAATAAGGAAGGAAGAATTAATATTTTTATTTTTTTAACAAAGTCCTGGCAATGAGTTCTGCTGTTTAGTCCCAGTGAATATCGAACAGCTCTCTTCTGGAGCTTGATAATACGGTCAAATTGAGTCGCACAACACGTACCCCAGAATGGAAGGTGCGACTCAAAAGGTGCATAATAAACAGTTCTATCCACTGACAAGTTAAGCTCCTTAGAAACAGATCTTAATGCAAAACAGGCAGAGCTTAATTTTTTCGACAAAGCGTCGATATGCATGTCCCATTTTAGAGAATTGTCTACAACAAGCCCTAAGAATTTTACAGATTTTACGATGTCAATGGTGGTGTTGTTAAGTACAAAAGGCTGCAGCGAGTTTTTATACGACAAAGCTTTAGTTTTAGAAATGTTGAGACTCGTTGAGGAGGTTCGAATCGCACCAAGATTTAATGGTGATTAAGTCATTTGATATAATCCTATGAAGTGCCGTGACGTCCTTGTTGCTCCAAGTGAAGCTAGTGTCGTCCGCAAAAAGACATATTTTATCGCTGATGTTTATGTTAGCAATGTCGTTAATAAAAAGAAGAAACAAAATAGGGCCTAGTACTGAGCTTTGAGGTACTCCACATTGTATTGGCTTGCTAGAAGACAACGTGGTATCCATCCTCACAAGTTGACTTCTGTTGCTCAGATACGACTTAAACCATTCGAGAGATGTTCCTTTGAACCCGGAGTGCTGCAGTTTATTAATTAGGATCTTATGATTTACACAGTCGAACGCCTTAGAAAAATCACAGAAAATTGTTGCTGTAAAATGATGGTCATTTAGGCTGGAGTAAACCAGTAGGAGGATCAGTAGTACCAGCAAATTAAATTGTAAAATTTTTTGACAATAAAGGCACTTATTTATTCTTATTGTCTCAGTAAATAAACAAAAAACACAAACAACGCCACGTGTGAGATTATAGCGTAGTGGGCGTAGGATGGTGAGTAGTACCCCGTTTCTTCCCCTCTGGGTACTTCCTACGTGTGGTGTACGCCGGCCTTGGATCGTGTAAGACCGGTTTGCGTGGTACCATCGGCAGCAGCAGCGTCGACGGTAGAACCAGTAGTGGTTCCCGATGCTCCCCGGCTTGGGTACTGCCAGTTCCTAATTGAAAAACGGTACGACGTGTACAAACATATATATGTTCGTTTTGCTTTTCTTCATCTTCGTTAAGTCTTGTGCTTTTTTTTTCGTTTTTTTTTAGCAATCGATAGGTGTTATGAGTACCTGTGTAATGTCACAGTAGTACTGTGAGAGTGACAGTATTACATTTGTTGTTTTTTATTGTTAGTCTGGTTTAAAAATAGAATTGTTTGAAACTTGTGAATGTGTTGAAGGGCAAAAAGTAATTTTGGCCTTCTTTAACCCAATTTAAAATATATCGGTGACCGATGTGGAAAAACGACACACGCCATAGAAATGTTAATATTATTAATATCTGGCAGATCTACAAAGATTTGACCATTTAGGATAGGACTTTAAAAGAAAATTGATTAAAATAAAAAAAAATCTGATTAAAATAAAAAAAATCTATTTTTATTGCACCCTGTACTGTAGACACTCTAATTTTATCTATCCTAATTATCACCGGAAAACATCTTTTGTTTGGATAAACACATTAAAAAACAAAAGAACTGAAAACCCCGAGAGGAAAAAGAAAAGACAAAAGAACGCGGCCCATAAACAAAAGAAAACTAGGCCTAATCTCGACTGATCTAGCCGCCGCCGTGCCGCGTCGTGCTTTTACTACTACGCCGAGAGAAGCCAAGGACCAATGAGGTGCAACGATTACAAACAAAAGACGATGTCAACGGCCTTCCTCGATGCCTCTTCCAAGATGCGGCCGCTGAGATGATGATGACACAGCTTGCTCGGCGGTACGCAAACACACACACAGAGCGTAGTACCTAGTTGTATATTAGGGTTCAACGTTCATACGTGGATTTGTTTGTAGGATCGGTTGGGTCTTTAATTGGTGAATTAAGACGAATTTAAAGTGTATTTAGTTGTATTAGTATTAAGGCTATTTAAGGTCATTCTTAGTTGAGTAAGATTGGCTTAAATCAACATTCGTAACCCTGCCAAAGAAACCCAACGCCTCACAATGTGATGACTATCGGATGATAAGTCTTATGTCCCATGTCCTCAAAACCTTTCTTAGAATCATCCACACTCGAATCTACAAGAAGTGCGAAAATCAGATGGACGACACCCAGTTTGGCTTCAGAAACGGACTCGGAACGCGTGAAGCACTCTTCCCCCTAAATGTAATGACACAGAGGTGTAGAGACATGAATGTGAATGTACTTGCATGCTTCATAGACTATCGTAAGGCGTTCGACTGTGTTAATCATTAGAAGATGATCAAACTTCTAAGAACAACCGGAGTTGACGAACAAGACCTACGTTTCATATCAGAACTTTATTGGCATCAAACGGCGGTAGTTGAGATGAAGCAGTCAACATCGGAAGATATACAAATCAGACGGGGTGTTCGGCAGGGTTGCGTCTTGTCTCCGCTCCTGTTTAACCTGTACTCGGAGACTATATTTAGAGAAGCACTGGATCGAATCCAGGGCGGAATCAAGTTCAATGGAATCCCAATAAACAATATCAGATATGCCGATGATACGGTTATAATAGCCAACGATATACAAGAACTGCAAAGCATTATAGATTCCGTAGTCCACTATAGTGAGATGTTTGGACTGCATCTCAATGTCTCCAAGACCAAACTATTGGTCTTTTCTAAGACTCCAATAAATGCACACCTGCGTGTCAAGGGACAAACAATCGAACAAGTGACCTCAATAAAGTATTTAGGAGCTAACATCAATAGTCAGTGCGACCCGAAAAGAGAAATATTTTCAAGAATTGAGCAAGCGAGAAAAATCTTCGTTAGAAAGAAATCATTTTTTACAAGAAGAGACCTCAGTGCGGATCTCAGAACTCGAATGGCCAGATGCTACGTCTTCTCTGTGTTACTCTATGGATGTGAGAGCTGGACACTGGATTCACAGGCCGAGAAGAGAATAGAAGCCTTCGAAATGTATATATACAGACGGATGCTGCGAATCTCATGGGTACAAAGGATCACCAACAATGAAGTACTCCAGCGCATGCAGAAACAAAAAGAGATACTGAACACCATCAAGGAAAGAAAAATGCAATACCTGGGTCATGTGATGAGAGGTGGTAGATACGAAATACTGCGCCTCATAATAGAAGGCAAAGTGCAAGGGAAAAGATCAGTAGGAAGACGCTTGAGGAGATGGTTTGAACGCTCGTCTGCGGAAATCTTCCGGGCTGCAGTTTCCAGAGCCACAATTACCATTTGGATCGCCAACCTTCGGCAGGAGAGGGCATGATAAGAAGAAGGTCATTCTCATGACCGAGTTAAATAAAAGGACTTGTAATATATAAATTAGAGATGAGCAAAACTGCGATTCTCCAATCGCAATTAAAACTGCGATTGTGATTTTAGTATTTTTTACCACTCTCTTCTGGAGCTTGATAATACAGTCAAATTGAGTCGCACAACACGTACCCCAGAATGGAAGGTGCGACTCAAGAAGTGCATAATAAACAGTTCTAGCCACTGACAAGTTAAGCTCCTTAGAAACAGATCTTAATGCAAAACAGGCAGAGCTTAATTTTTCTGACAAAGCGTCGATATGCATGTCCCATTTTAGAGAATTGTCTACAACAAGCCCTAAGAATTTTACAGATTTTACGACGTCAATGGTGGTGTTGTTAAGTACAAAAGGCTGCAACGAGTTTTTATACGACAAAGCTTTAGTTTTAGAAACGTTGAGACTCAGGAGGTTCGAATCGCACCAAGATTTAATGGTGATTAAGTCATTTGATATAATCCTATGAAGTGCCGTGACGTCCTTGTTGCTCCAAGTGAAGCTAGTGTAGTCCGCAAAAAGACATATTTTACCGCTGATGTTTATGTTAGCAATGTCTTTAATAAAAAGAAGAAACAAAATAGGGCCTAGTACTGAGCCTTGAGGTACTCCACATTCTATTGGCTTGCTAGAAGACAACGTGGTATCCACCCTCACAAGTTGACTTCTGTTGCTCAGATACGACTTAAACCATTCGATAGATGTTCCTCTGAACCCATAGTGCCGCAGTTTATTAATTAGGATCTTATGATTTACACAGTCGAACGCCTTAGAAAAATAACAGAAAATTGTTGCTGTAAAATGATGGTCATTTAGGCTGGAGTAAACCAGTAGGAGGATCAGTAGTACCAGCAAATTAAATTGTAAATTTTTTTGACAATAAACGCATTTATTTATTCTTATTGTCTCAGTAAATAAACAAAAAACACAAACAACGCCACGTGTGAGATTATAGCGCAGTGGGCGAAGGATGGTGAGTAGTACCCCGTTTCTTCCCCTTTGGGTACTTCCTACGTGTGGTGTACGTCGGCCTTGGATCGTGTAAGACCGGTTTGCGTGGTACCATCGGCAGCAGCAGCACACCAAATTATTCGTAAAAAAAAGCTTTTTCTAAATATGCCAATCAGCCGTCCTCGTTCCATTTGAAAAAATACACCGTCCTTCAAACTTGCTTTTCTTAAACGACCACCCTGTATATTCGTCATAGTCTGCATCTGCAGCGACCTCTGAACCGGCTTCTGTGCAACTACTGTCCGAAGCCACGCCTCTGCAGGCACGAGTCAGGTCGACCAGCCTCGAATCCCCAAAAAAACAAAAAAAAATCAAAAGAAGCAGGAGAAAAACATGTGTTGGCACCGGTGTTTAGGTTTGGCGTGCCGGTTGATTTCGGTACGATCGCTCTGGGGTGGTACCTACAGATTTATTTATAACTCTTGGCGTGGGCGAACGGAATCTGTGCTTTTGACTCTTTAGAACGATGCTTGGTATACGGATTTGATTGGATGCGGAAGTTATCACCGCGACTTTATAGATCTCTATTGTGTCCCCCCTTTCCTAAGTTATAACTCAAGAATGGGGGGACACAGTAGACAAAAAAGCCCTGATAATCCGAAGATCCTTTTTACACATCGAGGAAAATCTTTGACAGAGACGTAACATAACGAAAAACATGACATTTATATCAACTAATATTGTAGACTTGACACCTCTAGGCTTACGCGTTTCTCTGAGCACTCAATTAAGCTTACTTTGTCTATCTTTTGTCTCTATTTTTTTCCTTCTAAGTATCTCCAACCAGCACAGTTAGATTAAAATGCAATCCACTCAAAATACCGTCTCGTCGCCTCATCTTACCTACAGAAAAAACTACATGCATTTTTCTAATAGGGGCTCTTAAAAGAAAGCCTCTTGGAAATTTGAATAATGTGTATCAAGTGAGCCAGCCCGCATGTGCAAGCTCAACTTAAGTGCTTCCATGGCATTAAGAGGGCGCTTTTATGTACTTAATACACTTGTTCCGTTTGATTGTAAAAACTAAGTCTAATTTGAATATCTCACTTTGGTTAAGTGATTTTTTCAGTTTGGGCGATGTTTTTTTTGCTTCAAAGATAACAGAAATATTCTGATGAATATAAAAATTTATAGTTTAGGTGGGTAATGTAAAGTACGTCTGCTGGATCTATGTCTATGAAAGGAATGCGGACAAAAAATATTTAAATAAACAGCAATATATTTTATACGTCGACTTGACGAGTACGTCACCGCAAATCGCTCCGCCCACTCATTTTATTGGCTACTTGCAAATTTGTCGAAGTTTTATTGACGTCGTCTCATCAACATTTATAGTGACTGTATCTAATATTTAATATTAGATCTTATCTCTATAATAATTAAACAACTTGGCACTCGCACAGCACCACAATTATAAAAAAATAATCTACTATTTCGATTACCAAGTAAATCTAATCAATGTATTTAAGAATAAAGTATTTCAATAAGTAGGATGTGTTCTAAATTAGTTGAATACCCTGTGTATTTCCTACTCTTGCGGTTTATCGAGTTTAATGTGTCATTCTATTGTGTCACTGTTACACACCCTCCAAGATAAGCATCACCGGATTTAGCTTGCTCATCGAACTGTTTTAGGAAACATGACACACCTTTTTTTTAAAGAATCCCATTATAAATATGTTGTACAGTTTTAGATAAAAAATATTAAGATTATTTTACATATTGGAATGCATGTAATATGATAATATATAACTATATCCATTGATTTGTTTTTGATTTGTTATTTCTCACTTATAGTCCATTCATAAAGCTGTCAATATCATTACAAGTTAAGAGTTAGCATGGAGTAGGTATGTTACGGTTAAGGTCCGATGTCCGGTTAAGGCTGATTCATGGTACACCGTGACGGGCCGGGGCCGTGCGACGGTGAAGGCACGGCCAAACATTGTCAAATGTTATTTATACCTATGCATTCATGCTAAGCCGAGCACGGGCCGAGCTTCGCCGGAACCCGTCCGTGCCCCGTCCGAGGAATGTCGGTGTACATTTTTCCTCGGATCCGCTACGGTCCGGCCCCGTTGCGGCAAACATAAATGAGTCGCCCGGGCTAAATACTTCGTTCGTCTACGGGCCTATAGCGACTGTTTTCTAGCAGTGTTGCCGCACCCAACTTTTAGCGCGTACCACATTATAAACTAAAAAAATGTACCACTTTGGTACAATTTTTTAAAGCACAACAAAATACATCTGCAAATGACTTTAACCGGTTTGGTCGCTGTGAATTTCTTCATAAATTCCTACATAAAAAAACTTCCTGGAGAAAGACACAAATCGAGACGAAAAACATGAAATAGAAATTCAGAAAATCCAATTATAAGTATGTATAGGTTGAAGAAATCTAAGTAATTCTAATACTACACACAATACTTGGAAAACTTAAATTTTATTAAAAAAAAACGCAAATATAGAAGCATGTTAGAAAAAGTAAATTTTCAAGTTTTTTCTTCGGGTTATTTAATATAGGCAACGCTATGGACATTACAACGTTTATAATACGTCGTTAATTAATGCGGATTATCTCCGAATGGTATCGGTAAGCGCGTTTAATGCAATATCAACGACAATAATTATTAAATATCTATTCATTTTCGGTGCGCGTGGGATTATTGTACCAAATTATCCTGGATTTGAAAATGTAGTACCACTGTACCAAATAGAATTAAAAGTATCAAATTTGGTACAAATGTACCACTGCGGCAACACTGTTTTCTAGAATATAATCGGCACGGACATGATCCCCGTTGTCCGCTCGGTGTAGCATATATTGAAGGCCCGGACGGGGCTCGGTGTCTACTTTACGGAACGTGCCCGGCTCGGGTACGGCCCGGTGTACCATGAATCAGCCTTTAATGTCGACATTACCCGGTTAATCTCGAGAATAACACACAACAAAACCATAACAGATGCGAAAGAAAGCGACTGCATCGGAAACCGCTCGGCAAACTCGACACGCCTATTGAGTGGTGTAAATACACCAGTCGTTTAGTCCGGAAACCTATGCTGTGTCGTATTCGCTTGCTGGAATGACATAGTGCGTGGTTATATGTTTCTTTTTAAAAACGCGTGTAGGATTTTTGTTGAACTTTTGAACTGTTATTTCTAAGTTTTGGTAATTTGTATATCTTATTTAAAATGGGATGCAAATGTGTTTATTTATAAGGGAAAAAAAGATATTTATAGTATAAAAAATTAATTTATTTAACAAAATTGAATTAAAAATGTGACAAAATAGTTACCTTTCTATTGGTTCTATCGGACTTTTTTCGACTATATAAATCTTTATTTGTAAACTTTAATACATCAAATATTTTCGATCTAATAAATCATTTAATGATGTAAAGAAGAGGATATTTCTCACATGGGTGGTCAAATTTTATAGTTTTCATTATATCAAACAGCCTCTGAGAAATGTTTTCAACTCAAAATGCCTTTAATTAATTATGTTTGACTACATCATTAAAAAGGGTCTTCAAATACATCAATGTGATATTTGTCTAAAATTTGCAAAAGAATCCGAATCTCTGGATAACTCGAAATTATTTACCCATTTAAAAGCCTTTTATCATGAAAGTGGAAAAATTTGTTCATTTTATTTATAGGCTGGAAAAATTATTTATATTAAATTTTGATGAGTTTTGCACTGAAGAAAACATTCAGAGGCTGTTTGATATAATGAAAACTATAGAATTTGACCACCCATGTGAGAAATTTCCTCTTATTTACATCATTAAATTATTTATTAGATTGAAAATATTTTATGCATTAAAGTTTACAAAAAATAAAGATTTATATAGTCGAAAAAAGTCCGATAGAACCAATAGAAATGTAACTAATTTGTCACATCTTTAATTAAATTTTGTTAAATAAATTAATTTGTTATACTAAAAATATCTTTTTTTTTTCCTAATCTTCTACGAGCTGATATAATATGACGAGCAATCAATTAAATTACTGCGAGATTATACAGAAAAGTCCACAGACTTCGAGACATAGGAAAATCAAGTCCATTTAGCGTGTGTCCAAATTTTGACAAGTTTTTAAAAACGACAGTTTTGTTTAGACTGACGTTTAATTTTACCTGATTTCTCGGTGAATGATTTCTTTTTATGGGGGTACATAAAATCTAAAATTTACGGCCATGAAGAAATTCAATACTTGGAGCAGTTAAGGCAGAAAATATTTAATGCCTTTGACACTGTCACCCCTGATATGTTATCCAATGTGATGAGGGGATTTTATGATCGTTTGGGTTATTGTTTAATGCAAGAGGGAGGCACTTTTGAACAATTTTCGTAATTTTTTAAATTTCATTATCCTGTTTTTTACCGTTTACCCATTACCTACCTTGACGAACATGGGAAAACGAAGGTCCTTTTCAGAACCACAAATATTTTGATTGAGAAAATTGGTAACTTTTTTTTGGATTAAAAAAAAAGTTGTTAATATAATACCAATTTAAAAGTGTTTTAGTTGTTTTAATACACACTATGATATAAAATTTATTATTATTATAATGTACATTATTAATACTATTGTTCATTCGAAATGGCATTAAGGCCCAATTGCAACAATGATTTAAATTTTTCTTAAAGATAAGTAGAGCTTAGAATGAGCTGTATTTATATTTACTTTAATATTCACCTTAAATGAGGGAATTTGACTGATACAATTTTTGAATTTGAATTTTTTTTAATGATACTAACAATTTTAGTTCAATTTTTAATAAAATTTATTTAATATTAATAGAAATCCAAGAGATTTGAAACCTCTTTTAGCGATTTATAACATTCTCAAATGAATTACAGGTGCCCTTATTTTCTATGAAAATCACTCAGCTTTTTTCATAGTCGCTGCAGTTGCTATAGCTATAAAAAAACTATTTTTTAAGGTGTGAAAATTGCGACACACGCTAAATGGACTTGATTTTTCGTATGTCTCGAAGTCTGTGGACCTTTTTGTATGCCTCGATAACATATTGGTGCAGATTATTTTCACCCAAACTATACATTGATGCGGATTGTCTATGAACACTTTCTGAAGGTCACAGAAACCTGAACGCGTAATTCGGTGTTCTTTCGAATCTGTTGTAGTTAATTTGTGCCAATGTGTACTACCAGTCATGACCTGTGCATAGTTAAAACCGACATCATAAGGAAACTGCAGGTGACACAACGAAATATGCTGGGAATAACTAAGAGGGACCGTAAAAGAATAGAGTGGATACGACAAAAGACCCAGGTAATAGACATCATCCACAGAGTCAAATCCCTCAAATGGCAATGGGCAGAACACCTGGCAAGAAGAACGGACAACAAATGGACCACAAAAATTACAGCATGGTACCCACGAGGTACAGACCTTGAGGAAGACCGAACCTGAGATGGGACCATGATATTAGGAAATTAGCGGGGATAACTTGGGCCCACATAGACTACAATGGGCCCAACTACAAAGACGTATGTGAGGGAGGCCACACCATAATTGGAAATGGTTGAATAAGCTGGAAATGATGATGATAATGATGATGAATATAAAAATAACTGTTCTATATATTTCACGTTATTTTTTTCAAGTTATTCCGATATACTTACTCGAAACCGAAGCCCAGAAACCGTAAATATGATGCAAGCAAAATAAACATTGGGTGTCTAATACAATACATAAATTCTCACACGTAATCATCACGGAAATCGTAACCATTTGTTGTTCTAATTTAATAAACAGCTTAACCATTACTCAAGGACATCGCAGTGGCAGCTGTTGTTTATTTTTATCTACAGGGATATCAACTTTTGTTTTTGTTATTAATTGCTTAATAGTCGAGTATTAAATTTTCTAATTTTCCAGTTAAATCGATTAAAGTTGTCGATTTCATGGCTATAGAAAATTTTTTGCAGAGGAAACAAATGATAGAATTGTCATAATAAAGAAACACAGAGAGTTTCAAAAGTATTTCAATAACAGAAAATATCCCAGTTCTGATAATATGAGTTCATCAATATGTGATTCAAGTTACAGTGAAAAACAAAATTAATGTACAATAAAGAAACGATTTTTGAATTGTTGAATTAATTTTATTGCAAAAACTATAAATATGTCTTTCTAAACTACGTAGTCGGATGTTGAATTATTTATCTCCTTTGAGAAAAATAAGAATTTTATTTAGATAAGGGCAAAGAAACCAAGATTCAGTAGTAGAGAATATCTTACCATGAGACAATGACCTTTTAGCACGATAAATCACAGTTAACAAAGTTCAAGATCACCAAACCAAATGAAAAGAAAAATAATTTAAACTGATCAGCAAGTGAAATGAACCGAACAACGGGAAATCGACTATTTATGGAGTCTGGATTAAATATTGATGAAATACTGCTACAATATCTTATTCCTATTGTCTGTACCCTTCTAACACATACAGGGTGTCTCAGATTTTAATCGGGAAAATTTAATAGACGACAGAACTTGCAAAAATAAAACAAAAAGTTCATATCAACTTGTAAGATTTAAAGCATCCTTTTCGAGATACAGGGTGTTAAAGTTACTTAAAAAAGAAAAAAAAGATATTTGAAAAACTATTTAATCGATTTAACTTAACTTAATTTGATGTAATTAGATTTAAGTTTAATGGCCAGGGGTGGCGGTGGGGCATCACTGTTAAATTATTTTAAAGGAAAAAATAGGCACGCCACTGCTTTTTTAGAAGTTTAATATTATTTTTGGATTTAGTAATCATAAATATTATTTTTTTGTCTCCTGACTTTTTTGTCCATCTTGCTTACTTCTTGCGAAAAAAATTAAATTCTAATTGGTAATTAATATTGTAATTGGTATTCTAATGGTACCTTGTATCTTCAAAAGGAAGCTTTAAATCAAGTTGATATGAACTTTTTGTTTTATTTTTGCAAGTTCTATCGTCTATTAAATTTTCCCGATTAAAATATGAGACACCCTGTGTATGTATACTTCTATTTGATGATACGATATATATATATATATTATTGTACTTTAACACAGTTTTTCAGTCGTTAGACATAAGCAACGAGATATAAAATATCAAAAATATGTTCGAATTAAGGTTAGTGGGTTATCAAGGATTCTGAACTGGAATTAAAAAAATACGAGAGTCAAAATAAAAATAAATTACGCACTAGAATGTGTCAGATAAATTGTTTGTTATTGACCATCTGTTAAAATTAAGCTTGCTGTTGCCGGGTTCTTACTAGGTCTCAATTCAATTTAAACCAAGCATAAACATAGAGCAGAGATCCTGATTTTAAGTATGTATGTTGCGTAAGAAAAGACATACTTATGACGTCGTAACATTCTACGAACTTTCTTCCATATTTTTAATTGTAAAATATGTTACAGAAGTATCCCAGTTACAATTCGGATTACCCTGTTTAATATTTATTGTACCTAATAAACTAAAAAGATAAATGCATATTAAGATAAGTGCACCCAAGGTATCAAATGTGCGAATTCTAGGAACGCCTGCTCTGATATACGAGTATTTATCAACAAGCATATTGTCGTTATGTCTGCCTCTGTATGCGCCGAGTAAATAATTAGCCATATTTTATATTCCTCACCGAGATACGAATAGATGCTGCTGTACCGCCAATTTTTAGCTTGTTCGAAATAATCTCGACTATATTTTTATCTCTAGCACGTTGTAATAAAATTTTTAAAGTCAACGAGTTCGTTGGTTTGGAGTCGAAACGAAATTAGATAACGTCTCAGAGAAATTAGTAAACATAGGTAGGTTTTGTGCGGTTTTCAAGTTTATTGTGGACCACTTTTTGCTAATTTTGAACATTGGGTTTATTATTTAAGGTAAACGTGCATTCTTCAGTGAAACATATGTTTTTTAAAAATTCCCTATCCGTGTTTGCTCTTTCCATCATATCAAAACAAAACGCCTGCCGCCGTATTTCGTCCCCATCTCGTAGCTCTTGGTGCTTTTCATATTTGATTGAATAGTATTTATGTCGTTTCAAAATTCGAAACGCTGTAGTGTGATCTATTCCTATTTCATCCTCAAGTTTCCTTGTGCTGATCTTTCCATCGTTCTCTTCCACGCACAATAAAACTTCCAAGTCGGTATCATTTCTTGCATCTTCTCTTTGTTCCTGCCTTGCTTCACATCTGCAGTTATTTATTATGGTACCTTTGGTCTCAAATCTCTGGATATTCCTTGCGATTGTAGATTTTCCAGGTATCGGTCTATTCGGATACAGAGCAGCAAACATGTCCAACACCTTTTGATAACTATTTCCTTGATAATACCATTAATCATCAATACTTTTTCTTCGGTAGTGTAATTCATGGCTAATATTTTCGATGTAGGTATGAGTTTTTAATAATAATAATAAAGCACTAAATAGATAAATTTCTGAAATGACAACCTCATTTGACAGTTATCTTTTACCTTGACTGGTGTTCATAAGTAAATACAGGGCCATAATAAAATACATGAAAATTTTAAAAACTACTTATTCTCTAGAAATACTTATTTCTCTAACCGTGCGGATTCAGTTCTGTATTTTTTACCTCTAGCACTTTGAATTTCTTTGCTGATGGTTACACAATGGTCGATTTTCGTCACATTTACTAAAATTTATCTTGTCGCGTGAGCTCTCATTAAGTAGTACTATCGCCATTTTCTTTCCTACTACGCTCAATAACATATTTTTATTCTATCTCTAGATAAGTCCGGCCAAGTTCACTAGGAAGTGTCGTGCACGATTTTTGTGTCGATTTAATAAAAATATTTTTTATTTTGCTGCAGATTACACGTAGTATCTCATTAAATCAGGAGCGTTACACGTTTTAAAACTTAAAAATAAGTAAAACTAGCATTTTTTTATTTATCAGTTTTTTGTTCTTATTTTTGTTTTCTTTATATTTTTCGTATTTTTTTATTTTCTTATGTTTTTTACTGTTTTTTAGGGTTCCGTACCCAAAGGGTAAAAACGGGAACCCTATGACTTCGCTGGCCGTCCGTCTATCACAAAGGTCTATCTTATGAACCGTTATAGCTAGACAGTTGAAATTTTTACAGATGATGTATCTATGTTGCCGCTATAAGAACAAATACTAAAAACAGAATTAAATCAATGTTTATAAATAACCGGTATTTTCCTCTAAACATTATCGTGGCCGCGTGGTTAAAGCGTTAGGACTTTACGCTGCTATGACGTTGGAACCGTAGCTAGTAAGGCATGTTCGAATCTTAGCCAAGGCGACTTTTTTTAATCGTTTTTTTTTAATTTTTACATATTTATTTTTACTTTCTACATATTTCTTAATTGTATTTGATTAATACAATTTTACCTAATAACCTTTCTTCATTACCTTCAATTAACCTATAGCCGGTTATTTTAAAATTTCAGCTTGTATAAAAAAAGAGTAACAATATAAAGTATAATGTTGTTTGAATAATAAATTTCGAAGAAGCGAACGTGCGCGAGTCCGACTCGCATTTGACCAGATAACGTATCTTGCTCACAAAACGAAAATATATTTTTAAAACATGACATCAATGGTCAAAAAGGAAGTCAAAATTTTGAACGCAGGCATCTCCGAAACTATTAAATAATCAAAAAAGATGAAGCACCATTTCGACTTACATTTACTAGGCCGGATAACAAATTTACAGGGTGTCATTTACTTAAAATAACAAAATTAAGGTTAGTTTACTTACGACCTAACTTCAAATAGATTCTCTAAATTTATATTTAAGCGATAACCGACTTTATTACGAGATTTATTAAATGGTTAACTACAAAAATTTTCCATGGTTTCGCCCAGTTGTAACAATCTCGGCTATTATTGTGCCTACAACAATTCGCCGTTACTTTTATTATACAGGGTGAGTCTTAAATAGGTGCAAATATTTTCAGGGCTGGTAGATCTCGATAAAAGAGACATATTTTTTTCTTTACCATTTTTCAATTGAAGTTCAAGTAATGAATTATTTAAGTTTGATTATTTAAAAATTCAGTCTTTTTAATTTTGATATTCACCTAAAATAACTTGGTTGTAGGTTGTAGAACTTGTGAGTTGTGTAGTTTATTTGAACGTAAAGTAATTACTATGGTAATATCATATCCATGTCTAACTCAAAAATTAGCGGTGAACATTTTTATTTAAAAAGTTTTGTACATATACATGCTTACATTGCTACAATCTCTATTTAATCATGCGATTTAACTATTTTATTATCTAAATTTGAAGTAGACGTGTTCCTAGGGTCAAGAGGTAAGTACCCTATAGGAAAACTAAATATTTAGACTCACTAGTATAAGTTATTTGAATAACCGGTTAACAGCAGTGTATGGTTAATTTTGTTAAGTTACTATTCGGCGGAAAGATAATTCCGGTTAACCTATAACAAAAATAGGCAACGTTAAAGGCATTCGCATTTATGAACTTCGTTTTTTGACGTATAGAGGGTACAATAATAATTTTTACCAATAACCCCCATTCTAATATCTATTGTTGCGGACACTATGCACTAAGACCTAACCTATGCTATATGGCACAGTTTCGCATGACCTTAACCAGATCGGATTAAAGTCTATACCCGTAATGATTCATTCGAAGATTTTGAGAAGAATTTGAGTTGTGAGAATGGAGTGAGCCACAAAGCCTTGAACATTCGAAACCTTCTCTATATCACCTAACGATCTATGGCCTATTCTAGTAAACTTTAACTCGTAGGTATAAAATCCGGCGTGCTGTGGCCTATAAATTCAGTTGAAATAGACGAGTGCAGTTGACGCGCCATAATTCAAAACCAATTCTTAGATATAAATCGTTTGTAAATAGTTCTAGCTATCGTCTTTTATCGTTATTGTTTTTGTTAATTAGTGTTAAATAAATAGTGTTTAAATAAATTGTGACTTTCTATCCACACGGAACCGACGAAAACGCAACACTATGTTGCCGGTATAAGAATAAATATCAAAATCAGAATTAAAAATGCTTTGTCCAAAACAATTTCTTTTAATGACAACCCTCATTAGCAACATAATTATTATTTTTCTGCATTTTTGAATTGCTCTTAAAATTCTGAATATTTTCCATGTAAGTGCTATACCCAAATCCAAGCTTTTTGAGTTATGTTTTTATAATTAAAAAGTAAAAAAAAATACTAAACATTATCTTTAAGAAGAATACATAAAATCTTACAAGTCATCGGAAAATGCGTCGTTAAAGCGTTAGGACTTTAATTTGCTATGACGTTGAAACATCGCATTAAGGCAAATTCGAATCCAAGTCAATTCGACTTTCTTTAATCGTTTTTTTTTAATTTTTACATATTTTACATATTTATTATTCGCATTCGGCAAATTACGCCCCAAATAATTCGAAATACATCCCCGGTAAATCCTCGGTACATCCCCTACATCCTCTAGTACATCCTCGGTACATCCCCTACATCCTCGGTACATCCCCTACATCCTCTAGTACATCCTCGGTACATCCACTACATCCTCGGTACATCCCCTGGAAATCCTCTCATGTGTACACCATAAATCCCCTAAGTGTTCACCCCTCGGTTATTTGTTCTTATTTTTGTTTTCTTTATATTTTCCGTATTTTTTTCAATTCTTATGTTTTTTATTGTTTTTTTAGTATTTTTAGGTTCTTTGCTCTAATTTTTGTTTTCTTTTTGTTACAGATTACATGAAAGCAATAAAAAGACCAGCACCCTCTGCAGACATCTCAAAAAAGCAACCCTCATCAGAGTGGAACATACCCCACAAAATACCCCGTCTGGACCTTGCAAGTTAAAACTTGATTTTGGAGACATCGCATTCAAGTCAAAAGCAACAAATATATCCGTAAAATATTTCTAAAACTATCCAAATTTTATCTAAAACGATCTTAAGTCTGTAAGTGCCTTATATTACATAACAAGAGATATAAATATGATTGATTGATTATATTTTTTAGTAATTACATATATTTTTATGTACCTAGTAAAATTATGAAATATTTTACTAGCGAATTTGTTGCTTTTGATCATCTATTTTTACCTACTTCCACTTGGATACAAATTATATATGATCTCCTAAAAAAATATTTTATTATTATTTTTTAAAGTAGAGTACAATTTAAGTTTTTTTTTGTTCAAAGAAATCTAATATAAACGAAATAGACCCGAACCATAGAGCGTATCAATAATTATAATTTTAAATGGCGTTCGGGTCTATAAACTTAACCTTAGGTTACTATATCTACTGTACTATAATTTTTTGTTGGTCTTTTGGACTTTTAAGTATATTTATTTTTCATGTGATCTCCTAATGATGATGAAGATGACGAAGAGAAATCTTTGTTGATGTTTATTTTTTTTGTGTCTTTTGCTTAGCGAGTTACCCTCATTAACTACCCCTTTTTCTGTATAACTCATTTTTTTGGAGGCTTTTTGAGAGAAAAAATGGTAAATTTTACCTTTTAAAATATTCTCTATTTGTTGTAAACTTTTGGACTACACTGTATACAGTAATATCATATTTAAGGTCGTGATTTTTGAGACTATTCTAAGAAAAAACTTGAATATAAGTTTTTTTGGAAAATAATGCATATTTTAAGCGAAGTCAGTGGCGTAACATTGTTTATACAGGACATACATTCAAATGAAGATTTTTCTGTTAGAAGAATGTCCAAGAATCACACCTTTAAATATTAACATGTCACGCATGCTAAGGAACACTCTGTATAATAAAAAAAAATTATTTCAATTTTAACATTGCTACTTGTGTTAAAAATTTAAGAAACAAAAATTTATTTTTTCCTTGGTTTTGGTAGCACTATATACAGGGTGTTTTAAAGTCGACTCTCACAATTTGAGGCCTTGGAAACGCTAATATATACTGAGTGGCTCAAATAGGGGACTATGATGAACTTATCTTTGTCATTTCTGCAAAATATCAAAAATTGAAGCACCCGGTATGTTCCTTTTTTTTTCAAAAAGTCTTCTACAAATTCTTGCGATTTTGTGTTAGTTAAATTTTAGTTAATAAATACCTATTTTCAGTTAGTATTATTAGCTAAAATCCTGAACAACGCAGAGTCATCAAAATATCTCATCACAATACAGTACCTTACAGATTTGTACATATATTAAGTTTTAACCAACCCTGTACAATGAACTTTGTATATTTTCAACACACAGTATTCTAGTTTTTTAGTAAATTTTATATATCCTGGTAGAAATTTTATCGATGATCATATGTAGTTTTTTTTCAGCGTTTTGTACATATATAAACCAAAAATATGTATGTATACAGGGTTCAGTCAAAAAGTTTTTTTTCTTTTTTGAAATTGATTAGTATAGAATGATGTGCAATGACGGTATGAGTGTATGTGTATATATAATATATAGGGAAAAACCAAAATACCTAACCAAGAGTTTTTAAAAAAAGATATTTTGATGATGGTCGTGTAAATTAGTTTTATGTTCGTTTTTTTTTCTAAAGATAATATAAAGATACATAAAATGGTGGAAGATTCGAAGTTAATATTATATAAATATTATTATTTTTAAAAAACTTCAAATTAATATTAATAATAATTATAGATATCATCTACCTTTTTACCTGACATTGTTCTTTTTATTTTAAAAACTTTATTTTGTAGCCCAAAGAAATTAAGTACAAATTATAAATTTTTTGCAGAATCCTTTTTATATACGGGGTGGTACGCAAATGATGGAGCTTTCTATAGGTGGGTTCAAATAATCAGTGAGATAAAATAAAAAATAAGCAATATTTTATTATTTTTAAATTTTTATAGATTAAAAAAAACATGTTTCAGTAATTTTTAGGATACTAAACTCATTGTAAGTGGTTATAGAAGTTTTTTTTTGTATTTTTATTACAAATTTAATGTTATTATTTTTTTTTTGATGTTTGAACCCACTTTGTTGGATTTTTAAGCTATCCAAGGTTAGGAGAGCCCATTTTTTTGACCGCCCTGTATTTTTGGCAGCTTTTTGCGCCATTTTGTCTGAATTTTGGATCGGTGAATTGAATTTTTGAATATTCGTGGGGCTAATATAGTATCGTAGGGATTAAAGCCATTGCTAATGGAAACAGGAGACATTTTTTGTATTTTTTTTTCATTTTTATATAAAAAACCTTAATTAACTAATTTTTTACTGATAATGCAGTATATTAAGTATACTCTCCTGTTTTCTATTAGTTTTCTATTAATTATAAATTCGTAAATAGAGGAAAAAATATGGAAGTTTGGTACGTAGGCAGACATATTGAGCGTAACATTGTTGCAGATCTCACTATTCTGCACAATACCGTATGATCCGAGAGAGAAAAAAACGATGTCATAGTAACCTTTGAAATTTTTATAAGGCTACTATGACACCGTTTTTTTTCCTCTCGATCGTATGGTTAATTTTTTCAGATCGATGCTCGTGGCGATTTTGAGACCGTTTTGTAATAATATAAAAATACAATAAAAACAAATATATATATTTAACGTAACATCTGTGATGGTTTACGATTAATGATCTCAAAATAAGAAAGAAATAATATATATTTTGTGGGATAGGTTTTTGTTGGTTTCGATTCTTTTTGAAACACCCTGTATACTTTAAACGTTATTAACAATTATTTATTGTTACAAAAATAAAATTACACAGTTTGACCATTATAAATTTTGAAAGAATATTTTGGTTAAATTGTATAGTAATATTCTTTATAATTAATTTTTGTATACAGGGTGTGACGGAAAAGATGTGGTTACAAGTTATTGTGAGGGTGGTTTGTGCCAATAAAAAGTTATTCCGTTTTTTTTAAATAAAACAGAAAATAAATAAGAATTAATATTTAGATTTAATTAAAATTAAATGTAAATTTGTTGTAAAAATAATATTATATAGTATATGTGAAGCTAATTAATACAGCCTCATTTTGTTATTGTAAATGAATCGTTGTTTTATTTTGCCTTTTGAATATCCCTAATTCCATTCCTTATATTCACTACAATTTTTTGGGAAAAAATAAGATAAAAGTAAAGTTACGTCTAAACAGTGAAGAGTAGTTCTGATCTCAGACAAATAATACAATATGATTGAAAAAAAATGGCGTCAGCGATGGCTATGAAATGAGGATCGCTGTAATTTTTTATGTAAAGTGATAAGGGATCGTCATTTCAGAGCCAACTGGAGGCCGTTTTTTTATCATACTGTATAAATAGACATACCTTACTGAACAACATTAAGGTATCCAAGATATGCAAACCAGATGTAAACATGAAAATGCTACGTTGTCACTTATTATGTTTCTCATTAAATTGAAGATTTTTCCCACTGTTAATTAAACCCAGATTCTATCTAATGATATACCGGGTGCGTCTCAAAAGTAACTCACCCCTATAACTTTTTTATTTTTTCAGTTAAAAAACTAGATTTGGTATGTTAGTATATGACGTAAATTAGGATTGATTGACTTATTCAATTGTTTTCGGTCACTTCCTGTTTCACCGGAAATGACTACTTTCGATTTCGATTTTTAAATGACACCCTCGATATTTTTTTACTTTATTCGATAGTAAATAACACTCCGAATTGAATGACATATCATATGTCAACTTCTGACATTTTTGCATATGGTTTATTTGAAGTTATAACTTGCGGTTCGTAACAAAAATTTGACTCGAAATAATAAGTGTGTGGTGTCAAATTATTCGTAAAAAAATGCTTATTCTAAATATGCTAATGACCCATCCCCGTTCCATTTGAAAAAATTGAGATATGATTAAAAATACGATTTGAGCATTTTCTAACTGGCCAGAACAAGACACTAAAAACAGACGATCAAATCAATTTTTCCAAGGTTCTTGATGAAGATTTAGTGATATCAACATAGCCATGGCCCTCTAGATTAAATTTTTAAATAAAATACGATCTTTTATTAAGCGAGAATGTCAAAAGTTGATATATGTTATGTCATTCTATTCAGAATGTCATTTTCTATCGAATAAAGTAAAAAAATACCGAGGGTGCCATTTAAAAATCAAAAGTTGTAGTAATTTCCGGTGAAACAGGAAGTAACCAGAAACGATTGAATATGTCAATCAATCCTAATTTATGTCATATACTAACATTCTAAATCTCGTTTTTTTATCTTAAAAAATAAAAAAGTTATAGGGGGTAAGCCACTTTTGAGACGCACCCGGTATAATGTTTATTTCTTTCTGCATCCATAATTCATAACAACATAATTCTGAATTGAAAACAACACTGTCTTTCGTTTCTCAAGTACACCTGAACTCTCCGTATCATAGCCGGGTAGTTTTTTTATTTTAATGAAGCTATAATTAAATTAAAAATATATCGTATTTAAACTTTTTTATATTTTATTAAGATTTAGGACAGGTTTTTTAAATAAAATTTAGAAAAAACGTCTTAGAGTCCAAAAAGGATAAAAATAATAAAATACACGTTATAGAAGAAATTTTATAATCGAAATTACGTAATTTTTGAAATTAATAATAAATTATTAATTTTAGTCAAACATTTACAACCCCTATTATTAATCAAAACAGGATCTATTCCACAGATATAATAGAATCGGCGAAAGGGAGAGAAAAATAAATATGATTGTTGTAATTTTTTTTCTGGTTAAGTGATGTCTTATGTAAATTAGAGAAAACATAAATCTGTTCCATTAAAGGAAGGAAGGTGATAGGAAGTGGATAAAATGAAAACTACATTTATTTAACTCGGTACTGTCTTTACTATACCGGGTGCGTCCCAAAAGTGGCTCATCCCCATAATTTTTTTAAATTTTCAAATAAAAAAACAAGATTTAGTATGTTAGTACATGACATAAATTAGGATTGATTGACGCATTTAATTGTTTTTGGTCACTTCCTGTTTCACCGGAAATGACTATAACTTTTAATTTTTAAACGGCACCCTTGGTATATTTCTACTTTATTCGATAGAAAATAGCACTCTGAATAGAATGACACATCATATGTCAACTTTTGACATTCTCGCATATGGTTTAATTGTAATTGTAACACGCGGTTCATAACGACAATTTAACTCGAAATACCAAGTGTGTGGTATCAATATATTCATAAAAAAATGCTTTTTCCAAATATGCTAATGAGTCACCTTTGTTCCATTTGAAAAAATTGACATATGTATGATTAAAAAATACGATTTGTACATCTTTTAACCGGCCTAGACAAGACACGAAACCCATTAGACGATCAAAACTATTTTTCCAAGGCTCCTTGATTAAACCTTAGTGTTTTTAACAACACCATGGCACCCTGGATTGAAATTTAAAATACGATTTGTTTTTAAGCGACAATGTCAAAAGTTGACATATGATATGCCATTCTATTCAGAGTATCATTTTTTATCGAATAAAGTAGCAATATACCGAAGGTGCCTTTAAAAATCAAAAGATGTAATCATTTCCGTGAAACAGGAAGATACCAAAAACAATTGAATACGTCAATAAATCCTAATTTATGTCATATACCTACTAACATACAAATCTGTTTTTTTTATCTGAAAAAATAAAAAAGTTATAGGGGCGAGCCACTTTTGAGACGACCCGGTATATTAAAAAATATTGCTTCATAATGTAATATCATTTTAAAATTCTTGTATGTTATTTTAGATTCTCAAGATAATTTTAGAATAAACCGGAATATATTTTTAATAAAAGCATTATTAATTATTAACAGGGTTATAATTATGATTTTGTTACAATGTAAGTAAGTAAATAATGTAATGTAAGAGAAAAAATTCAGATTTTACATTTTACTAAAATATTATCTAAATAAGCGCCTTTCTACAACAACGCCACTTACTCCTAATGGGTATATTGAGAGTTGCCTACCGGTCGAAAGTTGTTTCAAGACTTAAATGGATTATTTAAGTCAAATTTCTTGCAAATTTGGCACTGACGAACCATATTTTATAGTTCTTGAACAGAAAAAGTCAATAAAATAAACAATTAAAGACTACAAGCTAAGAAAATGCGTTAATACAGCCGGGGATATAGCGGCAACAAAGCTTTACCGCACACGTGCGACGCGTACTACAAGGTAATAAATGAATGAATAGGCTCCCTCGCTTCTAATCGGTGTTGTCATATTGTAAAGAACTTATCCTTTTTAAACAGTATCCGACTTATAATTTAGTAGTATAGGACTATTTAATACATCTCTGGAATATTAAAACCTACTTTATTAAACTGTAGTATTAATATCTGAATATATGTGTATAACAAGAAAAAAAATGTTGATAATATTAAAGACGTGACAACATAGGCTGGATGAGGAAGGCTCGGTCGACTGTACCCAGAAGTAAACATGTGTACAAAAAATATTGTCTGTCCGCGTTGAGATGTAAATAGTGTAGTCTATATTTTATTTTAAGTCTATGGGAAGTAACCAGAAACGATTGAATATGTCAATCAATCCTAATTTATGTCATATACTAACATTCTAAATCTCGTTTTCTTATCTGAAAAAATAAAAAAGTTATAGGGGGTAAGCCACTTTTGAGACGCACCCGAGATAATGTGAATTTCTTTTTGCATCCATAATTCATAATAACAAAACTCTCAATTGAAAAATCATACTTATACGTCAGTTTTCTGATTTCAAAATTTAATTTGACACCACTGTTTTTTATTTACAACTTAAAAAGTGCCTGATTTCTGTTTAATTTCAATTTACAACAATAATGAAAATATAACCTGTCACTAAATATATTTATTTATTTAATACTCTTTCTGTAATTATACAGTTCCTGAATCTATGCCAATGACATCGTCAAAACTTGATCAAGCTTGTTACATAATCAAAAAAAAATAAATTGAAATATGCTATGAGGGGATAAAATATAATTTGCAATATTAATGGTATACTGTTTATTTAATCAACTAGTGCTTAAATTTTTTTGTGAATATCTTCTAAAATTATAATTATGTATCTTTAAAAAATTTCGTTATAGCCGAAATAGCCTAAGTTATGTCACCGCTAGTAAAACCAGTGCGTAAATCTAGCTACCGTAGTTGAATCTAAAAAGTTTTATTAGCTTTAATAAATATACCAGTTGTTTGCGATATTCTCCGATGGTGGCAGCACCGGCGGAGATTGCACCAAGCCTATACGGTTGTTCCTCTATTTTTTACCGCTAGTCTGCTGCGATAAAGCGGGACGCCGCACAGTGGTTTCGGCAATGAAAAAAAACAAAAAGGAGGTGTTAAATCGAGTTTAAATTATCCTATCTTACATTGAGTTAGTTCAAAGACAATATAATAATATTACTTTTTCATTTAATTACTAGTTTTGAATTTACAACACCTCCTTTTTGACAATTTTCTTAATATACGAAATGCGCAAAAATAAAGCGAAAACAAGTAATATTTTACAGCCCTTCTTTTAATTCCTAAAAATCGGCATTACCCAGGAACTGTTTCGTTTATCTATGGGTATTAAAAGTAAAAATCATTTTGCCAAAATATACCCCGCCTTTGATGCAGTTTAGTTTGAATCTATTTCTAATAAAATTACTTTACTTCTTACTTTAATCAGACTAGAACAAAAAAGCTTTACGGAGCTTTGGTCTCGGATTAATTTGACTAAAAAAAGAAACTGTTAAAGTAGTGATTCTATAAATTTTATCGCCACATTCGGCCACGTTTGTTAAACATTTAAAATAAAAGATAAACAGTGTGGAAAAAAATGAAAACTACATTCTTCATTTTTGGGGATGCCGACGAATTCATTTAATATAATTTACTTTTTTGCCACTTAAAATTATATAAATATCATTATATTGTATAAGATTTAAATGATATAAATTATAATAATTTGAACCACAGTGTGTAACTAAACTGAGCATCAATTGAAGCGTAAAGTGCAAATTTTTGCATTAAGTTTAACTTTTTGTATTTTTAAACTTTTGAAGGAATTTTGAATTTGCCAACCAGGTTCTAAAACATTGTTTTATCGACTATCGAACCGTTCTTTGCAGTTTTTTCAATTATTGGTCAGGACCCATAATACAGGGTAAAACAAAATGCGGGCATTTTTAACAAAATTTTTAGTGAGCCTCATTTTGTGGAGGGATGGAGGAGATCCATTTTTGTGGGTAGTTTGAAGGAGGTGTTTTATACCTCAGGACGTTTATGAGTTTTTTGGCTAACGCTCTCCATTGCGATGTTTTCGATATTCTTATGATTGTCGGTAGAGTTTTAATACTAATAATTTTATCTCATTGTGAAATGAAGATATCGTATTAAGCATTATGTATAATTAAATATTAAAATTAAATATAAATGTATAATTAAATAAAGCAAACAAATAATTTTATAAAATTAAAAAGTGTTACAGTTATACAGGGCGTTAAAAATTTATCTAGCTGGTATATTTAAATTATATGAACATGATTTATTATGTATCTTGGCATAACAAAAGAAGCATTTAACACTTTTTCATTAACGATACAGTATAATCACTTAGTATAATCATTAGTTAATACGCATAATACTCAAAAATACAATATATTAATTTCATAATGAGATAAATTTATTAGAATTAAAATCTTACCGAAAATCATAAAAAAAGGAAAACATCGCAATGGAGAGCGATACCCCAAAAAAACTCAAAAACGTCCCGAGGTATAAAACAGCTCTTTTAAAATACCCACAAATAATGGAAATCCTCCATCCCCCCACAAAATGGAGGTCACTTAAAATTTTGTAAAAAATGCACGCATTTTTGTTATACACTGTATTATGGGTATTGGCCAATAATTCGATAAAAAAGCGTTTCAGAATCTGGCTAGCAAATCAAAACGCCTTCAATAGTTCAGAAAATACAAGAAGTTCAACTTGATGCAAAAATTTTCACGTTACGTTTCAATTTGTGCTCAGTTTACTTTTAAAAAATTTTATTAAACCATGTTATTTGATGTATTTTATTAAGCTGAATCCGTCCCAATGCGATTGGATTAACGGTTTAGGAAATATAGGGTTTTTTTGTTATATTATCAGTTTCACACCACTGTGCGCCGTTGCACTATGGACATACGCTGACAATGTAACAAAAAGAACAATATTGTTACGGCTAAAATGGATACTTGGCTAGTTTTCGCAAAAAGCGCTGTTATTTTTTTTGGTTAGGTGTTAGTTGGTGGTAGTGGTTGTGCTGTTTGTTTGCAAAATAGCTGGCTAGTCTTCAAACTAGCCAAGTATCCATTTTAGCCGTAACATATATAAAAATCAACTTTCCCTTTTACTTATTTTTTTACAGATACTTTCTACGTCTATTCATCAAAAACATTGTTATGAACTTATGAGGAAAGTACAGATGTTAGTAAATAAGAAAAAATAATTAAAATAATTGATCTTACCTACTAATCTACCTTATATGGACCTACCTGTAGCGGCCAATCACTTTCACTTTTCTTGCTACTACCTACAATAATTCATTCATCCATTCGCCCAACCGTAGTTTTTTAAACATTTCTAACGTATTCTATTGATAATATAATTGATGGGCAATTCTGCTGCTAAATGGGCTCATTCGACGACCCACTGTTAGGCCAGTCCAACTGTCCGAAATCCGTTGGAGCTGGACCATCACCATCACAAACAGGTACCACCGCAATAATCGACTCGATGATGTCTTTTTATGAATATATTTCGCACACCTGAACCGACAGCGCCAAAACCGGACCAGTAGGCCTACTATAGACTGCCATACGGCCAGAATTTGATAATTTATTGAAGTTAAGGATAGGTACGGAGCGATCAACAATGGATTGAAGTAGGTTGGCAATATTTTGTTAGTGGATTTTAGGATTAGTGATTGGTAGTGTCGATCGACAAGTTTTAGCAAATTATGTCAATGTATTCACCTATTTTTCTTTATCTTCAGCGAAATTTACAAGTTCTAGACTTTTTTATTTGTGGAATCGACACTTTTTTTATTAAAAATATTACTATTTTTTCTTTTCAAAAAACATGTTTTATTTTATTAAAAAAGAACTGTGTGGAATAGAAATTAGATAATAATGCTGGCATTTTGAGAATTACGTGCAATTAGTCTAATGGCTAATAAGCTAATGGATCAGCTTATGGACAAGAAAGTATACCTACAGTATACTTGGTCGAAAACAATACTTGCAATATAAATAATTGTAGAGTGTAAGCATATTATCATTGTTTTAATAATAATTCGTGTGCTTTCACTTGTTTGTATGACAGTAGTTATCCATCTTCCAATGCTTTTGGTGATATTACCAATCGCCTCTTGGGACAAATTCTCTAAAATCTCAACTAGAGCAGCAATTGCTTCTTCGGAACTGCGGAAATTTTAGATTTTAATCATCTACGTAGCATATTGCAAGCATTAAAAGCGTTCAACTCAATGTCTAGAGAATCTAGGGTTCCTCCTACTCTGCGTGCCAGATAGGAGAGTATATAGAAACAAAATTTCAACCTATCTTTTCAGGAGAGACAAATTTCTAATAATGCAATAATGAATTGCTTATTGCTGACGACTTTTGATAAAAAAAACCTAACCTGTTTGATATTTTAAGGTAATTAGAAATTAAAAATTGGAGATTGTCACATTTGCAATACTATGGATTCAGGGGAGTGCCGTTCGAATGGCTTAAGTCATATCTTGGCAAGAGAAGGCAGCTTGTGAGGATTGATACGTCTATGTCTTCTTGCAAGCCTATAAAATGTGGTGTTCCTCAGGGTTCAGTACTTGGCCCTATTTTGTTTCTGGTGTTTATCAAATTGCAATTCTAGACATTAGCGGCAAAATCTGACTCTTTGCGGACGATACTAGTTTCACTTGGAGCGGCCCAGCTGTTACGGCACTATATAATTCTATATCCAGTGACTTACGCACCATTAAATCTTGGTGCGATTCTAATCTCCTATGCCACAACCTATCAAAAACTAAACTTTTGTCATATAAAAGTACTATACAACCTTTTGTACTTAATTACATCACTATTGACGTCGTGGAAATTCTTAGGACTTGTTGTAGACAACTCGTTAAAATGGAACTTGCACATCGAAGCTTTATCAAAGAAACTAAGCGCTGCCTGTTTTGTGCTAAGATCAGTTTCTAAGGAACTTAACTTATCAACCTCTCTTTTTGAATCGCATCTTCGTTATGCTCTTCCATTCTGAGGTACTTGCTGCGCGACAAAATTTGATCGTATTTTACAAACTTCAAAAGAGAGCAGTTCGATATTTATTGGGACTGAACAGTAGAAGTCCCTGCCAAAATTTTAAAATACTGACTCTTCCTTCTTTATTTATTTTTGAATCCGTTTGCTTAATCCCCAAGCACATATCTGGTATTCCCGAAAGGCCACATCACAACTATCCACTTAGGAATGCGGAGCACGATCTTTATCTGCCAACCCCCAAGCTCCGAACTAGTTAAAGTCAATACTGTAGAATGCCAAAAAATGTACAATCATCTGTCTTTGGATATCAAGTCGCTTTCATTCTTTCCCTCATTTCGCAAAGCTCTGAAATCATACTTACTGGAGAGACTACTTACCTATATGCGGTAAACGATTTTTTTGTTGATGTTTAATCTTGAACAATTGAAGAATTTGAGTGAATTTTAATATTGCCACGCCCTTTCTAATTCGAAGTTCATTAAAACACAAAGTTTACTTAATCTGAATGAGTTACATAGAGGCCACTAGCTTTTTAATTTTAACAGCCGGGTGGTCGGGGTTCAAAGATATTAATAAAAGGGCGCCACGAGATTATACTCTATGAACTCGGCATAAAAGATGTTACTATTAAGTAGACTTCAACACTAACCTCGAACTGTTGAGTGCAACTACCATGAACTTCAAATATTACTGTAATTCGTTAAACTTAAGTGACTCTAACTTAACTATGAGACCAGACTGTAAATAATACTACTAAAAATATTTAAGCAATTTATTAAAATATCAAAAAGTTTATATTTAAAGAAATGAAATTGAAGTTAAATGAAATGTAAAGTTAAATGAAATTTAAATCAATAAGTACTAAACCTATGACGTCAAACCCCCTTATCTAACTTTATCTAACTTAATACTAGATACAAACAGGGTGGTTTACAATAAGCAAATCTAAATCTAAACAGTCTTACTCTAATCGATGTACAATCTTGAAACAACACGGAAGTTCCTCCGGCTGAGCTACGGTGTATAGCTACAGGGTGGCTACGGCGGTGCACAGCAGCTCGGTGTACTGTCACTGGAGCCCACGGATTTCAGCAGACGTACGGATGCCGGCCAGGTGTAGGACTTCAAAAGGTGAACATAAAAACCCTAAATAATATTGGTTGTCTTAGAAAAGAGCCTCAATTATAGAACAAGGACTAGCACAACGTGTAGGAGTTAATAAAGGTAATAAAGAAGGACTAATCAAATCTGAACTTTACCTCAACGAGGGTTTATGATGTCCAATGGGTAACTCTACACACGGGCAACAGGAACGGATGGAATTCTGGACTGTTCTGTGCTACGGTCTGGATCGGTCTTCTTGCTCTACAATTACGAACAACCAAATAAGACTTAAGAAAGATAACACTCAACTAATCTTTCTACACCACGTGGGCGTGGAAAGTCGAAAACCAGTCAACAATACGAATAAAAATCAGTTGAGCATTGACTTAGACTAGGCAGAAGAATTATAGCATACCTTTGGAACTATCGGGGACTTCTTTGGGCACGTGGAATCGGAATATCGGTCGGAAAAATTTGGCTATTTAATCCCTTACGGAAATTGGTCGGCGGTCCATAAAAATCATCAAAATCCAACCACGCCTCTGACCAAATGTGTTTCTGGAAGCCTTAATCCTTCTCTAGGGAAGACCTGTTAACTACCAACAGGAAATGCTTCACGAAACGGCCGCCAGTTCTTCACGACGACACTCTTCAGTCGGTGGATACACAAGAAGTGATGCAAGGATTGGATTTCCTTCAAAAAATCAGATTTCAACCGGAAATCTCCTCCAGGATATAGATAGAGAACTATATATCTCGACTAGTCCAACTCACAAAAAGGCATAAATAAAAAACGACGTTCTAGAATATTTTTCATTGTCATATTTCATATCCGGTCAATGAACGAACTTAACTCACAAAGTCCCACAATTAAATGAACGAATTGCACACTGCGATCCACATCAAAAATAAACAATTTAACTACGAAATTTTATCTGATAAATATAAAATTTCAATAACCAAAACAAAGGATAAATAAATTCAAAAACATCTGATTTGATCTGCCAGTGACAAGTGACAAGTGATGACCAAAGATAAAAAGAGGTCGACAGAAATTCTAATGCTGGGCGGCATCCAGTGATAATCTGTGGCTCTATAGCGCGGTGTATATCGGGTTGCATAATTGTAAAATTTAAATAAAATAATATTTAACAATAAAATTATAGTAAAACATAATGCAAAAATAATAGCTATTTGCGATATTTTATGAGCTAGCCCACAGAGGTCGTTGCGAGGAAATTTGACTGTTACAATATTTTGATCATCTCACACGCTGCTGGTTAAAAGGCTAGTATTTAATATGTTAAAATAACTATTAAGTGATTATAACCATTTAGAATTCTAAAATTGCAAATTTTTTTTTATTGATACGTTTTTTTTTGCGTTCTGCAATGTATGTATGTATGTTCTATTTGTGATTTTAATGACGTAATTTTTTGAATTGTATGATATTTTTATTATTTGTATATTTTTTGTTCTTTTGTTTGTTTTTTAAATGCTTTGTCGATGAAGCTATTTTGGCTTTTTGTACAATAAAGCTTTATTTATTATTTATTATTATTTGCCAAAAAGTGAAGATCGTTGGTTTTGCTTCTACACCCCTCAAAGCTACAATCTACCAGCCTTCAAATACTATCACTGTCTTGATACAGTGACAGATATATTTACAGCACTATGCCTTTACGTAGGGTACGAAATATTTTTCAACAAAATTTTATAGATCGCTAAACTTTATAGATATGTACTCTCGTCGATTACTGCTATAGTAGGTCCGCGAATATTCCCATCTTTTCCCATCACGTCCCGGGGCCTGTCATCAGCGTCCAACAACTATTACGTCACGGGATACGCACAATAAGGGCCGCGATAGGTCGCCTAGTTTACGACTAAACGACTTCTTTGTGTGCGCCAAATAGAGGAACGCTTATAAATAATAAAGCGCCTTGGCCAGTAATTGGCCGAAAGGGTTGGGTTGCGCAGGTTTTCGGTTTTCTTCGCCATTGTTTCCTAATGGTGTAGAAGTAATTTGATTATTTACGGCGAAATGTTGGACCGTCGGTATATATTTGCATTCTATAGTAGAATAGAGCAAAGGGACATGGGAATAATAGTGCCGATTTAACAGGCATTAGGGTTTCTCTAGTTGTTTTGTTTATTGTTTTTGTTGTTTGGCGAAGATTGGACCGGTATACAGGCCCAGTGCAAGGGAACTAGATTCTTCGTTCTTTACTTTTTTCAGGCACTTTTTATTTTTATTTCTTACTGGAATTAACAGCAGCTTATAATATGGTCTTAGGGAGAGCGCCCACCAAAGTGACGTAGCATATGACATTGCACATAATGATATGGCAATAGCGTTGCATGATTTTTCAGGAAGCGCACATACAGGGTGGCCCATCGAAAACGTTCCGCAGGGCATAACGGCCAGGGTAATTTTTTTTTTCAGAAAATTCAAAAACACGTCAATTTTGTTTGTGAGGGGGGCAACTTTTGCCCCAAAAATGATTGCAAAATATTCAACCCTCTAAGCGGGGGTGTCATCCCCCAAATTTTTTTAAATAGGAAGGGGGGTCAAGTGGTACCGCAATGAAAAGGGCTTTTTATTCTCTATACTTTCCCGCTTCGTTTTTGAAAATCGGTCGGATCATTGAGAAAATATGAAGGTTTGAAATTTGAAAAGTTTATTTAAACATTTATCAGAGTAAATGATAAGGATAAATTCCTTCGACCAATTTGGTGTTTTTTCTTATTATTTCTAGATGTTTACGCATTTTTTCACTAGCCACAAGGTTGAACCATCAGGTGCGGCAGTTGTTAGATAGCTGTTCTGTGACTTATGCGTTGAAGTTCTTCTCAATATCGTTAAACTTTTTAACAATTATGGTGTACTCACTTGCAGAAAAAGTGGAAATAATCCAACTTTATTTTAAAAATAATGAATGTAGCAATCGGGTTCCGCAGATATTCAATGAATGCCATCCTGAAAAACACCTTTATGGCAAAATTGTTCGCGAGTTAGTAGCAAAATTTCGCGAAACTGGTTCCGTTATGAATAAAAGAGGCAGAGGGAAAAACCCTGTAGTAAATGAAGCTATGGAGGTATTCGTATTGGGCCAAGTTGCCATGGATAGTACGCTGAGTACAAGAAAATTAGCCAATGCAAAATTAGCCGGCGTGAATCGTACAAGTGTCCAAAAGATATTAAAAAAACACAAGTTCCACCCGTACAAAATTCAGTTGGTACAAGAACTCAACGAAGACGATTTTGATCGTCGCTTGCAATTTTGTGAAACTATGAGTGAACGAGTGGCGAATGATAATAATTTCCTATTTAATGTGTGTTTTTCGGATGAGTGTACTTTCTTTTTGAACGGTGTAGGTAATCGGCATAACTGTCGGTACTGGGCTGAGGACAACTCCAGGGTTTTTCACGAGGTGCACACACAAAACCGTCAGAAATTGAACGTGTGGGCTGGTATTTTTGGGCTGGTATCCTTTTGCAAAAAGAGACAAAAGAACAGTGGATTTAGGCCCGTATTTATAGTTGCGTCTCGAGACGCCAAGACGGTCTTGGGCTCTTGAGAGCGGAATCCACAGAATACACGAGCAAACCTCATTTTGGAGATTGCGATTTTCATTTTGGAGATTGTCATTTTGGATAGTTTATGTGATCTGTGGATAGTTTCTTAACCCAACTTTTTTTGTAAACAAAGTGAATCCCTTGTAAATCCGTTTTGTCTAATTAAACAGTTTTGAATATGTTAGAAGAGTTTGAAGATATTTTGGACCATGTGGAAGAAGAAAATCGTCTTCGAGTTCCAAAAAGATATATACTGGATGCAGGAAATCCAATAGAAATGTTTAGCGAGGGGGGATTTATGCCGATATAGGTTTAACAAGGCTACAATTACAGAAACTACTTTACCTCTTATAAATTGAAGACTTGCAAAACCTACCAATCGCGGTTTACCCATTCTCCCCGTTATTCAATTACTAATTTGTTTACAGATTTATGCGACTTGTAATTTTCACATGGTAAATGGAGACTTGCGTGGTATTAGCCAACCTACAATAAGCCATCGATCATCAGATAATCAAGAATAATGCAATAATGTGGAAGTATTTCAAAATGGCAAAAGTTTTTTTAGTCTAAATGTGCAGGTCCCAAAAGGGAAATTATGGATATTATAGTTGGATATCCAGGATCAAGTCATGATAGTGTTATATTCCATCCAAGTAATTTAAGAATGCTAATGGAAAGGCGTGATATTCCTGGTTTACTTCTTGGAGACAATGCATATAGATGTAGGCCATTTCTATTGACTCCTGTTCTACAGCTAGGTAATCAACAAGAAACCAGGTATAACTTTGCCCATAGAAGAACGTGAAATGTTGAAAGGCTATTTGGGACTTGGAAAAAACGTCTTCCATGTCTCCGAGGTTTATAAAACAACTGTTGCTATTATTTGTGCAACAGTTGTTCTTCATAATATTGGTTTAAGGGAAAATTTAGATAATTTTGAAGATGCTAATTTACACATTCCAATTATAAATAACAAGGAAGAGGGTTAGATTTTTGAAGAAATCTTATTCAACATTTTGCAAATTAATGTATTTATTGTATTAATATATGTATATCTAGTAATTATGTAATATGTTAAGTAATGTTCCAAGGTAACTAGTACCTATATAATAATTTTATTTACTTTTCTATTAGTGTTAAGTTAGTGTTTATATATTTACATGTAACATAATTGTAAGTAATTCCTTATAGTATTTTATTAGTTATCTTAAAAATACTGTTTTTCTATACTTAAATAATATATGATTTCTTAATAGTTTTACGCTCACTATGACCAGACAGCTAAGTGCTTGTTTTAACCGGTCACACAGAATTTTCCCACAAATACATTAAAACTAAAAATATTGTCTTTTTATTTTCATATTAAATAGGTAAACCACGATTGGTAGGTTTTTGCAAGTCTTCAATTACAAGAGGTAAAATAGTTTCTGTAATTGTAGCCTTGCTAAACCTATATCGGTATTTAAATTCCCCTAGCTAAACATTTCTATTGGATTTCCTGCATCCCTTATATATCGTTTTGGAACTCGAAGGCGATTTTTTTCTTCCACATGGTCCAAAATATCCTCAAACTCATCTAACATATTCAAAACTGTTTAATCAGACAAAACGGATTTACAAGGGATTTATTTTGTTTACTAAAAAAGTTAGGTTAAGATACCACAGATCACATAAACTATCCAAAATGACAATCTCCAAAATGACGTTTGCTCGTGTATTCTGTGGATTCCGCTCTCAAGAGCCCAAGACCGTCTTGGCGTCTCGAGACGCAACTATAAATACGGGCCTTAGTGTTTTTGAGGAATTGAATATCTATCCTGAAAGATTTCAAGCATTTTATAGAATGAAAAAAGAAACCTTTGATGTGCTAGTTAGAAAAGTTGTTCCCATGCCATGTCTTGTTTATTCCTGTTGGAATAATAGGCACGAATGTGGTCATAAATGCATGGTTTAGTCTCAATCAGGGATAAAAAACGTATATTGAAGTCCGGATCGTCCTTCATTTTTGCCAAATTCGATTAACGTGTTAATGGCCGGTGGGGAAAATAGAATTTAACCAGTTCTAGTTTTGAAGCAGTGGCATGGTATGCTACAAAGACAAATGACACGTTCTGACAGCGCTACTTCAGTGTACACTTATTTTTTAATTTCCCAAATTTATTATTTCAGTCAAATAACTATCTACTCAACGTCTTTATTTTTTGGCAATAATGACACGTATTGACTATTTCCATTTTAAATATCTTGAGAACGGTTGCTCGAAGCGATTTTTACCAAGAGACATTTTTTACGTTAAATGTCACAGAAATGTATATTTTTTGACTCAGTAGTTTCATACAGGTACGGACGAAAAGTTATCGCTCTTTAAAACAGTTAAAACAAAGGTTAAAACCTTTGAATAAGAAGACTAAGGAAGGAACATATCAAAAATCTTAGGTACACCGCGATGGGCCTCAAATATGGCCGACTTAAATTCCGGTTTATCAGTGTCGTTCTAATTTTATTTAAAAAATGTAAAACTATGATGTAGGGTAGACGTGGGGTAGACTCAATAATTTGTTCTTTTATTTTACGTTGTGAATAAATGTTGGTAGTTATTAAAATTGTTATAAAATATATAATTCTAATAAAAATAGATAAGTTATAATAAGTATTTATTAACACAAACATCCGATACGCTACTGAAGCAGGTAAGTCAAATTAACGTATCTAAATTCTTTGACATCTAATCTTTGACAAGTAATAAATAAAAGCTAAAATGCAAGAAAAATATATAATTTAGTTAATTTAAGTGAATTTCATAAATGATCGGTTTACTACACGTATGTATAATATAGTCACTTACTAGCGAAAAGTTGTTCCATTATTTCACTCAATTTTTGCCGAGATCTACCGCACGCTACACAACCAATTACTTTAGAGTCTTTTTCGATAAATCGCGATAGTGTCACTGTTAATTTAAGTTCTGCCACAATTTCTATCTAGATTTACTACCTTTATACAACTATCAGTAGTAGAATAAATAATAAATAACATAAAATAAGCTCCGTAAAGACTGACAAATCCACAAAATTTCAAATCAAATTCAAATGTGTCAAATGTATCGTCAAACAGAACTGTCAAGGATCCCCACCCTAGAGAGCTTTTATGGTGGCTTTTCCGCCCACCATGCATAAATACATGGATAGCATTATGCTCCTTCCTTAGTCTTCTTATTCAAAGGTTAAAACACATGTAGGTGGCGCCCCCTACAAATAAGAGGCATATTGACACCAAAATCAAATTTCTCATGTCAAAAAACTCCCAGACACCAATTTTCATCCAAATATTGACGTTACTTCAGAAATTATTTGGAAAAAATCGAAATAAAAATGAAATTTCTACACCCTGTATCTCCGAAACTAAGCATTTTAGGACATAGATTTATACGGACGTTTTTTACTTATTTTTAGAATATTTAATATTAGTTTTAGAGAGAGAGAGGGAGAGTGCCCACCACCTTCAAACAAACTTTTTTAATAGCTAATTATTGGAGAACATTTATGAGACACCTGAGCTGTGCAAAATACAAAAGTAACACCTACGACGTAACGCTACACCATCTATGCGCTACACCTACGACCTTAAAGGTCACACGTGAGCGGCACGTCTCTCGTGAAACAATGGACGATAAAATATGATTTTCAGCTGCAACCCGACACTCGACATTGGCAAGGGCACCTGGGTACTGCTTTCGTACTGCTAAATCTTATTTTACATCGGCATTGTTGTCGAGGCGAAATCTGAGCAGTATCGTCGTTACGGAAAGTTAGTTAGTTTTTTTGTATAGTAGTTAGTTAATACTCTGCATTTTAGTGTAGCTGCACAACGCGGTGTGAAATTTACGGGGTGTAGCTGGAAAAAATATTTTAGCGACTCTTAATGAAATATTAGTCTTTTTCGTTTTTATATAAGAAATGTTATCAAGGCAATGTAGATCATGCATCCAAATAATTGTAGTAGGGCATATGCAGGGTCTCTCATAATGTTGAGTATAATGGGAAACTTTTTTACTGTATTATCAGTGATTCACAAAATGTTATTTTTAATAAAAAATTTTGTTGATTAGAGAATAGTTTTGAGGTTAGTAACTACGGAGTTTAATATACGGAGTGTCTAAAATTCTACAAAATGTGGCGTTGCCGAACCAAAATACATAATCTATAAGAAAGGCAAATAAGAAAGTACTATATACAAGCAAAATACACTATAAAATGTTTGTGAGTCAAACCGATTTGAAAAAACGATCTAAATCGGAGAAAATCATACAATCAAAGAAAATAAAATAATCAGTTGTTGATTTCTCGACGAAGCGCACCGCACAAAGAGACTGTATTTGAGGTTTTTCTTTCATTTTGGTACTCTTTAATAATTCCTTTTTAATCGAAAATCTCCCCTTAACCAATCAGAATTTTTAGATAAGAAGATATGTTTATGCCTATTTGCCTTTTTCCATTTGTTCTCGATTTTCTGACAAAACGTCCTGGCCGAAACTCTTATATTTTCTTTGACAGCTCTTGAAAGATTACTAGAATCAAAGCGTTGCAATATAAAATTCACCACAGTGCTTCGCCGCTTCTTTGGATGAGTGTTGATCCTAACGAGTAAAGCGCGCAGCCATCTTAAAAAATATATATGTATAGCTAAAGCGCGCCTAGGGCAACGGCCAGCTACGTCGAAACACCGGTTCCCATTAGAACACCGAAGTTAAGCGACGTAAGGCGATGCTAGTGGATGGACGGGTGACCGGTTCGAAACTTTGCATCGTGCTGTTGTCCAAAAGGGAAAAGTGTAAGATCTATTGATACACACTGCTCATTCACGCCGGTTCAAGGCCGGATGAGATCGGATATCTCGTGAGTAAGAGTTAATTTAGACACTTCCTAAGTCGGTAGGCCATTGACCATGATATGGCCGAGGACCGCGGTTCGGATTCCGCGTAAACAAGTAGGTCCCGTCCAGTTTAGCCATTGCAGCAGAAAGGAGACGTTAACTTGAACCTCACAAAGCGCACCTAAACGCAACTAATTTCTTTATGTCGTATGCTAAAATAAGTGGGCTTTCAAGAAATGACAAAGTTATCGTGGTATTATGTGGTATTATGTAACAAAAACATATTAAAAGTAGCTAAATTACAATTTTTCATAGGTAACTGCAGGTACTTCTTTAACATTTCTTTTCAGTCAAACTATATAGCAGAAATATTTTTAAAAAATTAAAGCTTACCACGTAGGACTAATATAAAAATAATATTAATTTAGTTATTCCGTAAAAGTAAACACTTCTCACTAAAACGCCTGCAAAATTTGACTAAATGGGCTAGATATTTTAGATGATTTTATCGTTTTGTCCGAAAGATAAAGTAATGAGCATTTTTAAATGATAAGCTTGATTTTAAAAATAAACATGTTTTTTTATTGATGAATGGACATTCCTTGAATAAATTTTACAATAACTTAGGACCTGGGATAAACTTGGTAAATCGAATTAATTCCACCTAGAACGTCAAAATTTCATACACTGTGCGCTGGTTGGAATAATGAAATTTCGGTATTGTTTTATTTTTCCATTTATTTATAGGCACTTTCCTTTCTTCAATGGCAACCTATTTTAATCTATACTAATATATAAAATCCTTAAGTGACTGACATACTGATTAATCACGATCCTGCTCAAACCACTCAACGTAAGAAACTCAATTTTGGCATACAGGTTGATTCTAGGATGTAGAGGTTCGATAAGAAGGGATTTTTCGAAATTCCAGTTCCAAAGGGTGAAACCACCCCTCAAATATTACAATATTTTTTATTTAAAAAACGGTCAAGTTTCCGAAAAAACGCTTAAACACGTATATTTTATTTTTTTATTTTTATTTTAAGATTTTTTAAAAATGTATACAGGTTGGTCATTGATTAATCATGATCCTGCTTAAAGCGCTTGCTACGTAAAAAGCTGATTTTTGGAAAACGGATTGACTTTAGGGTGTAGAGGTTCGATAAGAAGGGATTTTTTGAAACTCGAATTCTAAGGGGTGAAACCACCCCTCAAATATTAGAATATTTTTTTATTTAAAAACCGGTGAGCTTTTCGGAAAACCTCTTAAACACGTATATTTTATTTTGTTGTTTTACATATTTTAAGATTTTTAAAAAATTTATACAGGATGTTTCATAAAATATGACCATTGAGTAATCGATTCTGCTTAAACTGCTTGACGTTTAAAGCTGATTTTTGGGAAACGGATTGACTGTGCGGTGTAGAGGTTCGATAAGGAGGGGTTTCTCGAATCTCAAATTCCAAGAGGGTAAAAATGCCCCTCAAATATTACAATATTTGTTATTTAAAAAACAGTTAGTCTTTCGGGAAAACGCTTGGACACACATAATTTATTTTGTTTTTTCCATATTTTGAAATTGTTTAAAAAATCATACAGGGTGTTCCAAAAAGTTGGGTAATTGATTAACCACGATTCTGCTTAAACCGCTTGACGTAAAAAGCTTATTTTTGGCAAACGGATTTTTCGAAAGTCAAATTCCAACGAGATGAAACTACCCCTCAAATATTACCAAGTTATATAATAATATCGCCATATTGTTTCTTCTCATGCTGACATAAATGTGAGAAAATTTTATCCAGTTTGTATGTTAATGGAAATTCTTGCTTTGCTTTATCATCACCATTACAAATGATTAATTCGATGCGAACGAAGTCGCGGGTACACGCCAGTAAATTTATATATTTCTCTAAGATATCAACACACTGAAATCACATTGTATTGTATCGTACCATCTTTAATAAAATTGTTTATTGTTAATTTAATTCATGTAGAAGACTCAATAGCCCTAAGGCATGGAACGTTATCAGATACAAAGAGAACTTAAAAACTAACAAAAAAAAAACTAGCAATAAATTTATGAATAAATATAAATACAAAATTCTCTTCTAATATAAACAGTATATCTCATATTTCTTTTAATTCAAACTTTCCCTGCTCATTTTTTTTGACTAGGCGATTCCTTCAACTACTTACCAGTACCCTACATGAATGGGATGGCAATTCAAAGGCAAACCAAACCAAACAATGGCTACTGAAAAGAACTGACAGAATAGAAAAGAAAGAAAGAGTAAAACCGATAAAAGATGAAAAAAAAAACACGAACAAGAAGACAGATATGAAAACAGGTTCAACGTTCGTCGTGGCCGTGCACGATCTTTTTGGCAAGCATCCCATTCAATTTTTTTCTGACCCAGATTTCGCAGGTTTTCCCCTTCTACTTTCACGTAGCGTACTACAAAATGCTCAGATACACGTTCATTAGATTTGCGAATAGGTTTATACGAGGGAGATAATAAAATTTTCAACTCTTCAAAATTGCTAACCGCTAAATAATATTTTTTCCTGCTAAACTGGAAAATAAACCGCTAAGCCACAGTTCAAATTCCAAACACACGTGGTTTGATTAAGGCTTGATTAAGGTTTGCAGAGCTTCAGCATTTGCTATAAAACAGCGAGCAATTTGCTACAAAACCATATAAATTATATATCACTGTAATCATAAAACTTCAATCTGTTTCCGTATTGTAAAGGAACTTTAAATTATGTCTTTATTTGCTGCAGGACCCAGTATCATCTATTTTTTATATGTATTGGTGCCCCCTTTCTCTGATAGATATGTTAAAGATACCCGGTAAAATAAAACTAAGTAGTTATATTAGTAGTAGTCTCAAAAATATTTCGAACCTTTCTTAACATAACAAATTAATACAATTAATTTTATTCATTTTTTGCGTAGGTAGTTTATAGCTGGTTTATAGTAACCAGAAACTTTATTAATATACCTATTTTACTTTTGTTTTAGGATTAAAACTGGACTTGAAAATGGTTCAGGATCATGATTCTCGTAAAGTCTTCTTTGCTTGGATATTCACTTTGTTATTGCAATTAGGCAGTTTTTTCGAAAATGAAATTTTTAATACACTTTAAAAAATTGGCCGAACGTTTCCTGCAACAGTCAGTTCTTCTGTATTTAAAATTGGTAGGTAGGTGGAATAAACACTGTTATTTTTTGTTATTATATTATAAAAAGTTTATTTATTTTTATGTATAAACAAATATGTTTATAAAACAGTACAATTTTTGCTTTTTTTATAATTTCCCTTAAAATAGTAGTATTCTTTCGTTCTGAAAGAAACTGCAAATTTTCATTTTAACTAATTTATTCCCTACACCACGTTCCCTTTACGTGGTATAGGGAATAAATCAGTTTAAGTGAAAATTTTCAGTTTCAGAATGAAAGAATACTACTAATAATGGCTAATTTAAATTTTCCGCCAGCCAGAATGTGCGATTATGTCTTACGATACGTTTTATACCTATCTCTTTCTTTTTCAAATAAAGCACACATAATAAAGAAAGATAGCAATAAAGACGTACGTCCTGCCATGGTCCTGCTAATTGGTTTCAAAATTGTTATTCTGAGTTGCGCTACGGGATGCGGGAACGCGGTCCCACTCTTTACCATGAGATTTGTCAGTCTCTTTTTATTTGTTTGCCTATGAAGAAAAATTAACAAACATGACGAATTGTCATGATGGTGTCATCTTGGTTGTCATGATGACGAAAACGAAAGTTACAGAACACGGGCCCTGAGTTGCGCTACGGGAACGTTGTCCCTCTCTTCGCCATTTAATTTGCCAGTCTCTTTTTATTTGTTTGTCTATGCTTCTGAATTAATATTTCAAAAAATGACAATTACAATATCGCCACCAAGCGATAATCACTTAAATGATTATCACTTATTAATCACATCCTTCTATATAGGAAAAATATACATAGAGTTGTATAATCGTTGAAATTGATTTCAAGAAAATTAGGTCTATCAGAGACACGCATTCCGAAGTCTACGTAATTATTAATAAACAACCCCTCGTACGTAATCACTGTACATTCCCATGCCTATCCCATGGTATTTTTGCATGACCCTGATGTGTAATTTGCGTACGCACTGGTTCATCTAGTCCAGCGAAGAAGAAGCGAAAAAAAAACGCCACACCACTTTGATCTTCTCAGGCCGCTCTCGCGTTGAATAGGGCCCCATTGTGCAAGGGGCAAGGTTCCACTTTTTATCGGGCCTTTTATAAGAGAGCGTCCATGTTGGAGCTGAGAGATGGACGTAATATGACAGTGATATATCGACAGAACTATGATTACGGAGATGGTAGTGGGTTGTTTTTTGTGCAGCGTTCGTTGTTCGCGGATTTACTGTGGGAAATGGGTACAGTTTGTTCTTTATTGGCTGGGAAATTTTGTATATTGTATTGAAAATTTCACACCTGTAATTTTTAACCAATCAGAACGTGTTTTTTTGGCAAATCACCATGGCAACGGATAAATTTGAGTGAAAATTTTTTCTTTGTGGGCACCCAACAGCGAATTGTACTGGAAATTTTTTGACGTTTTTAATGACAGAATACCTTTTTGAGAGTCTGGTTTTTATTAGTTTACATGATAATTTTGATACATTTCAATTACAAAGCTGAGATGTTTTCTATATTCTTTGGACACCTCCTTTCTTCTTAATGGCGAAAATTTAGGACTTGCAATGGACTGAATTAAATGTCTATGTCTAATAAAATATTTATAATATTTAGACACTATTTTATTCACCTTTTTTCCATTTAATACTTTGAATTTTGAGTAGTTTAGATGCAAATATTCGTGAACAATTCGAAACAAATTTTCTTTCTTCAAGTAGGAGCCACAATCCTCTATTAATGCGGGTAAAAAAGTCATCGCACGATGATTGATCATTACATCAGACAATTTCAGGCATATTTTGCATGTAGTATGATTTTCAATCCGATTCATTTTTAAAACATTAAGAATTTTGTTGGTTTTTCAAGCTGCATAATATTCTTTATTACAACAAAATGCGACTTTTTCTGATATTTTGAACTGTCAAAATACGATGATCACAGCCTTTTATGATTGACGCTTGCTGACGCTTCGCGCTGGTTATTTATGAAAAGTTAATAAAAATGCAAAAAAGCTACTTTCTACCACTTGTAGTTACTCGAAACTTATGTAAAATTAAAGAACATATTGTGTTGTGTCTTGAGATGGTATTTTCGTGCAACTACAACGAGTAGAAGTCAACAATTTAAAGGTCTAAATTGCTGCCAAAACTGTACCGCGCTGTAAATCTGTTCATGCAGCGTTTCGAAAAACCTTTTAAATTATGATTTTCTACCACTTGTAGTAAGCCCAAGTAATTATAAAATAAAAGAATATAATATTTTAGGTCCTAAAATGGCACTTTTGAGCTACTACAATCAGTAGAAATCAACAGTTTATAGGCTAAGAATCCATTGATGATAAGACATTTTTTTCTTTACTATATCATTGCCTGTACAACTTAAATTAATTAGATATTAATTATCACTCAAAAGACGTTGAAATTAGCTTGGCCTTGCTTTCTAATTGTTTATTGTTATTAATGACACACAAAAAAATCGTATGCAGTTCTGACTCAATGCCATGCCTTCCGGTTTAGACAATGAAACTATTTAGAGAACGAAATAAAATATTTATAATGCTGAGAAGAATACTAAATAGTTCCACAACAACGGTATATTGTAATTTTCAAATAACTATTATACTGGCATGCATAGTTCATTTTGATAATGTCAGCATAATGTCCTGCTTGGATTGTTTGTTATCGCTTTTGTTTAAATAATTGTGACATGATAGTTCTGTGTGGGTGCACTGAAAAAAAGGATCTCTCAGTCGAAATGAATATGACTTTGACCCAAAAGATTGGCGCTTTTCAATAGCACCAAGAACGACGTTTCTTTGCCCAAAGCATTAACTATCTTTTCATAAGCTTTAAAAAATTACTTTAGAGAATAGAAGAATCTATCTGTCCAAAGTATTTCACTCTTGACCCAAAATGAATATGCAAAGAAGTTCTTGCTACAAGAACAATAGTTTCTTTAATTCATGCAAAAATTCTTGATTGAAAAGGGACATTTCTTAATTAAAAAGACATTTTTCTTAAACCAATAGCGAATACCATTGACTCAACTAAAATTTATTTTGATCTAAAAGAAGTCTATACATCATATATACAGGCAGATTACGAGGTAGATTATTTTCTGATAAATTTAGGTTTTCGTAGTCTGTAGTAAGTAAAGTGATGTTATTTTCCTCGATATAGGTAGTTATTTGTGCTTCTTCACTCCTTGGTACTTTTTGGGGTGGTTCATCACTCTACAAATTACAAAAAAATGTTACATCACGATTAATCAAAGTAAAGCAAAAAAATTATTAAAATTATAAGCTTTGGTCACATTTTGAATTTTTTAATACGACGACTTGAAATTTTAAAATTTTTGTAATTATTTGCATAAAAAAATCGATACCTATATTCCTATTCTATCTATAGTCAGGCATGCATTATCTAAACAGGTGAATTAGGTAAATGTCTCTTACCTTCAAATATAGCAAATGCCTAATTTCCATTTTTTCAGAAACTCCTTTAAAGAATCCATATATCCTAAAATTTGTCCATAAAAAATGACAAATGCATGTTAATAACGATCACTAATTTGTTATATGATATGCGTTTAAAAAGCAAATTATGCAAAATTCCAAGTGGAAAATTCCAAGCAACAAAACCCGTGCGTACTATGATGTGCGCCTATCAAATGCGACGTGAGACTGATCGGACTGCCGACTGATTGTATATACCATCCTTCGTCATCGTCTTTGCGTGTCGTTATTATTTTTCATCAAAAGAGTATTTAGCTATTGGAAAAATGGCCATGTTTCTTGAATGAAGTACTTCCTAGCGTATTTTTGTTATTATCTTAAAACAAAGTAACTTGCACTTGGTTGAATGAAAATAGATTCAAGAGAAATTTTCGAATTTTTCAAGAGAACAAGTTTTCTTGAGTTAAGAGAGTTTTTCTTCAGGCAAAATATTTTCTTTTACGCTAAAATAAATTCTCTTGCCACTAATTTTTTTTTTCAAGAACGATGACGACTTTAGTTCAAGTCTATCTTTTTATCAGTGATGTGAAAATAAATGTGTGTGAATAAGAAAATCTCTGTTTTGAAGGCCCATCTACATGATTTACAGTTGATTGGAAGAATTGGGAAGATACGCAACCTAATAAGCGAATTCATGACATGGCTGATGATTTGATTTCTCCTTACTTAAAAATTTAAAAAAATCGTAACTCCAAAATTACAGTAGCTAGCGAAACGCGGTTTTCAATTTAAGATTATAGGAATAATATTTGCAACAAAATTTGTAATAACATCAAAATCAGTCAAAGTCGCAGTTTTTGAGATAAAAAAAATTGGAGAAATTCCTTTACTTTGAAACTAAAAGAACTGCCTACCAACTTTTTATTAACAACGTGCCTTCCGGCGCCAATTTTTTCCTTTTGCGGTACTGATACACCCTATAATAATAAGAAAATACAAAGCTATATAATTGTTTTTGCAGAATAACTAAATTAACACATACCCAGCTACACAAATAAAGAAACGAAACCAGCATGAAGCCTTGTCGTGAAGAATTCTGCGAATAAAAACCACAAATATAATTTTATACCACCATACAAATATGGACGCCGAGCAAATATGGTACTCTGCCATCACTGACGATTTGAAATTTTAAAAAGTTGTAACCGCAACGGACATATCAATGTGTGTATGTGTGTACATTACTTATTAATAATTTCAAGGTTCTAAAAATCAGATTTTTTGATACCAGTTGACCTTTACCGGACCGTATTTGTATTTGTTGAAATGAAAAAAAAAAACGGGATCTAGTAGAGTTTTAGGATTGAGAAATGCACAGATATTTTCTTGTAATGGTTTAATTTTTTAATCATTTACAGCAATACAATTTCGTTTTGTCTTTCGACGCTATATCGCCATATTGATTTTTATGTATTTCCTGAACTGGTCCAAGTTTTTAGCTGTTAATACCAAGTAAGTCACACAGTTTTGACTAAAACTTTTTGTGTGCAACCAGCCTAGAATGTAGAATGTTTAGGAGGGGAGTTAATCACCGCGACCTTATAGATCTATTGTGTGTTCCCCTTTCTTGAGTTATAACGAGTTATAACTCATCATACAGTCTCAGGGCTTTAACAAAAGCCAGTATCTGAGACGGCTCCACAGAGGCCAGCTCTCCATCCTCGACATCAGACGTACCAAAGTTCATGGCAGGAATGATCGTCGTCTCGGCACACTCAGTGATAAGATGTTCTGGTGTTTCCTCATTTTCCCCACAGAATCTGCATTCGCCGTTGTTTCTCAGCTTCAGCCTACTGCGAGGTGTTCGTTGAGGAGACAGTGTCCTGTTAGAAACTCCGTAACAGTCCGAAGATTGTTTTTACTTAAATCAAGGTCGTAAGTTCTGAGGGACTTTTTCGAGTTTCTTAGACCGTTGGAGGACACCCATTCCAAGTTACGGATGGAGTCTTCCAGATTCTTCAGTTCCGCTTTCAGTTGGTTCCCGTTTGGAAAACAGAACGGTTCTGGTCCAGTTAGTGGAGTGTTCGCTCCTTTTCTAGCTAGATCATTTGCTTTTTCATTGCCTTCTATCCCTTGGTGAGCAGGCACCCAGAATAGGAGGACTTTATTTTCTTTGCCTAATTTGTTGAGGTTCTCTAGGCATTCTTTGACCAACTTCGAATTGATGGTTACTGAGTTGATCGCGTTAAGTGCTGCTTGACTATCGGATAGGATGGCAATTTCCTGTTTTCGATAGTTCCTATCTAAGATAAATTGTACGCATCTTTCGATAACGTAAATTTCCCCATTGGTTCGGAGTATTTAGTTTTCGGCCCAAATACTCCTATCCCTGTCCCTGCTTTGGTTTTATATTATTTATCAATAAAATGAAAAATATACGAAATAATATGCATGTACTGATTTCTTTCGAAAATCGACAACTATGAAATTATGAACTCTTCCTGGACACAAACGGTACATTGTGAGACAAATGATAAGAATAACCGAAAACAAACTGTATGCAAAAACTCTCTTCTGCAATCTGAAATTTTGGCGCCAAATTTATAGCCAAACAACCTCGAAAATCTCTTTAAATATTCCACATCGTTGTTTAACAAAAAAGAGACGCCTATAAATCTAGTTTAAAAATTAGCTCTTTAAATGTCTTTCGTATCCACCATAGAGTCCATTAAGAATAAGTGCGGTATTAAGGATAAAGCAGTGGAACGACAAACAAAAATAAATGCGATAGCATTATGGGATGGTTTTCAATCGGTTCTTCGGATATTTTTGCCACGTTAAGAATGTTAAAAGCTACTGGACTGGGGGAGATTGTAAATGGTTTTAGAAACATTAATTACTCTTTTATCTGTATTGTCTGATAATAACACGAGTTATAAGTCCTTCCAGTCTCAAAATATCTTGTTATATTGCTTAAAACAATGTTAGTTTATTTTTTTTATGGATTTTCTTTGATGGTGTCTTTTGATGGTGTTTTATTAGGGTTCCTCAAAAAGAAAATACAGGACCCATATATAGAATCACTTGTTGTCCACCCGTCTGCCTCTGAAGACACTTTATCACGGGAACGCGTAGAGGTATAGAGTTGAAATGAAGTAAAAAAATAGACCACGTGTATATCGGCAACTTGTAATCGGATTCATAGACTACGTGTATATCGGTAATTTGTAATCCGATTCATAGACTACGTTAACGGTAACTCGTAATCCGATTCATAGACTACGTATATATCGGCAACTTGTAATCCGATTCATAGACTACGTGTATATCGGCAACTTGTAATCCGATTCACAGATTACGTGTATATCGACAACTTGTAATCTGATTCATAGACTACGTGTATATCGGCAACTTGTAATCCGATTCATAGAGTACTATTTTCTAATACATCTTAAATCTTATGGTTTGTTGTTTCAATTTCTAAATAATATCCAATAAGGATAGAATGTACAAAAACATAGATAAATGTATACGATGAAACATATTTTAGTGTTTTTTTAGTATTTTTTGATATTTGAGCTTAATCTTTTGACTGTTCTTCATTTTAAATAAGAAAACGACAAAATAAAACTAGATTTTTGGACAACATACAGGGTCCGGCAATAGTGCGTCGGGCATCTGTAGCTCCTAGAATAATAAACTTGGAAATTTTGTTTAAGTGTAAACCTAAAGTATGTATTAGGATGTATTTCAGGAAAATATTTTAACTTCTGTAGGGTTATTTTTCAAAAAATCATATTATAGCTTACATCGCTGAAAAGCTTCAAAAATGGCGCTTTTTATGAAGTCATGGCCAAACCAAACCAACTATGGTTTTCATTTAAAAAAACATATCTTTGTGTCATATGTCAAAAATGACAGGTTTTAGAAAAAAAAATCAGAGATCACAAACTCATTAGGGATGTGATTATCTACAACTTTTATCTGAAAATTTTTTGTCTAAAATAGATTATAATTAATTAGGGACAATTTTTAAAATAGCCAAAATTTGTTTTTTTGGAAATATCTAGAAAACCATGAACTTTTTCAAAAATCTGAGAGGCGCATATTTATGACCCTACAAAACTGCAATTCTTTCCCCATTTAACCGACTTTGTATTTCCAGTAGTTTCCGAGACACCCATAGAGAACATCGTAGGAGACTTACCTTGTATTAAAGTAAATTTTTATCAAAGCCACGCAATGATTTTTCTCTCGTATTTTACCGTTGAAAGAGTCATATGAAATAATACTGCGTGTATCTCGAAACTACTAAAAATTTTGAAATACATTAAATACAAAAAATCTCCAACTAATAAAAAAATAATATACATTGTGTTCACATTTAAAAAACAACGAAAAATTATTTTATATTTTAGAAAGTTTGGCGTATAATTTTGAACACCCTGTATGATTTAAGATTACGATATTTATAGTAAAGTAAGTATATACCATCTAAAAGAAATACGTAATATAGTTTTCATTTCAGGACAGTTTCTTGTATTTGTAATATTTTTTTTTGAGGCAAGTTATTTATTTATTAATAACTCTAAAATTATCCAGATATATTTACTCATATCTTAGGATTGTGTAAAGTGATCTGAAAGGAAGCCAAAAATGTATTATTATATGGGGTTTGGTTTGGCGTTTAAAAAAAATCATCCCAATCCACTCACACTTTTTTAGGCCACCCTATAGAAGTGAAAATATTTTCCTGAAATAAATCCTGGCACATACTTCAGGGTTGTACTTTCAAACAAAATTCCCAAGTTTTTTATTTTAGGAGCTACAAATGGCCAACGCACTATTAGCGAAACCTTTCTTTTTCACTGTTAAATCTTATGGTAAAATTTTATTACGTAAAACTGCATAAATCCTACTCCTTATCCGATAAGGACAGAGGCTTTTTCGGGTAAAAAATGAAGGAGAAAAATGACAGGGACGAGTCGAAAACCAAACAATAACAAGCGTGAAAAACGAGGTAGAATAGATTACCTTTGTGTGTTCTTTGTAGTTCCAGCTGCATCTAAAAAAAGTAAACATTACATCTTGGAGCTTTATGTAAACGCTGTGGCTTACAGTCGACTCTGTTTTTAGAGTAACAGCACGTGCAAAGAGCGTAATCTATTTTTATCCAAAATCTCCCGTTGCCTTAATTCTGGTTCAGATAAAATGCAGTTATATACAGGGTCATCCAGTGTTCCAAAAAGCTCCATACAGATTTTCTATTTGATTTTTTTTTATAAAATATGGAAGCTATAGTATTTGCATAATATTTTCATAGTTTTACAGGCTGATTTTTACATTAGCGTTGTAGTTTTTAAAGAAAATATTGTACAGAGGGTTCCAAATTTGAGGCTGCGTCATTGGGATCTCGGAAACTATAAGGAAATTAAGGGGAAAGGGAGAGAGGACCTAAGACCAAGAAAATCAAATATTTTCCTTGATTTAACTAAGAACAATCTTGTTTAAGTTGAACAACCTCATTGTAACGAGAATTTTAACAGGACACTGTCTCCTCAATGAACACTTCAGTAGATTGAAGCTAAGAAACAACGGCAAATGCTGGTTCTGTAGGGAAAATTGGAAAACACCAGAACACTGAGAACACTGAGACACCTAAACGACAACCATTCGCGCCATTAACTTTGGTACCACTGCTATCGGAGATGGAGAACTAACCTCTGTAAAAAGTGAAGTCAGAACCTGGCTTGGGCGTCAAAACCCTAGCCTGAATGTGGGAGACTGGCTTACACTAAGCAGAAAGGTGGAGAAGAATGGCCAAACCATCGCCTTCTCCATCGACCCCCTCTTTATCACTACCACAAACCATTCGAGGTGAACAAAATGTGCACAGATATAACATTCCTTCAGGATGGACTACCCAAGTAGCATTTTCACGACTTGCGACCACATGTTTACTAAACACAACGTTGGATTAGTTACAAAAAATAGTTAGCTCCCTACCTTGGGTATTAAAATAAATTTAAACGTTTTTATAACGTTGTGCCGACGTTGGACTAGTACTACAGCAAAGTAGAAGCTTCTGCGACGTCGAATAAACGTTGTCTTGTAACCTTATTTGCTTAAGTGATCTTTAGGTGATTCGGACAACGTAGTTACAACGTTGGACAATATAGAGTTTTCCGGCGTCAGTTTCAGGACCTATTCCAACGTTATGCAAACGTCGTCTGTTTTACTAATTCCAACGTTGTTTAGATTTCCTTATTCTTACGTTGGTAGGACGTCGAGTCATTACCTTTTTGCAACTGTATTGAACCATAACCCTTAAATTTTCACTTCATTGTTCTGTTCAGTCAGACAGTTCAGTGCTGTTTTTGTTTTTATAAAAAAAAACTTAATTAAAATGGGACATAAGAAAGGTACATATAAAACTAAATTTAAATATACATCGACATATATTACCGATAGTTTATCCACTCCCTCGTTTATTTAGATTATAGAGGCCAGCACAAGCTAGACTCTAGAATGACTAAATTAGGCAATCTTGCGACTAGTATACTACCTGTTAAGGCCGAACTGCGACTTTATTAGTCCAGTATACGACTACTCGAACTACTTCATCTTAATCTCCAAAACAACAAAGTGAAAGCCGCCATGTTGTTAAATAAGAAAATGTTTCGTTCCTAAAATACCAATTCCTGCTTTTTTGAATACATTAACATGAAATATTTGACCCTAAAAAACACTCGGAAACAATTTTTTCGACTGCGAATAAATTATTCTCATTTTACTAAAAAAAAAAATTCAAGAAAATTTTTAAAGCTTCTTTAATTTTAAGGCCCATTGGTATTTTTCAAAGTAGAAACAATACATTTATCAATAAAGTTGTTTGCGTTTAACTTTTTTGCCTTGAGTAACGAGTTATAGAGTCGGTTAAAGTGTTTCAATAATTATGATCTTCAAACACACTTAAATACTTTTGTTTTGTTTTCCTTCACTGCCATCTGACATATGTCTCTAACTAAATCATAAAAATAATATGTTTACTATAATTATCCCAATTTAGGATAAAACGCGACTTAGACGGCATATTAGTTTTGTATTTCCGTGAATTAGGATTTTAAACAACGTTGCAGTTTGTACTAAATTAGGCTTCTAGCCAACGTCGGTATCCAACGTCGTTTCGACCCAAAAATTATTCTCCAAATTAGGGCAGACTAGGGTTGGCACGAGGTTGTGCCGACGTTGCGCCCCGACGTTTGGTCGCTTGACACAACGTTGTCCCGACGTCCAAATGCTGCTTGGGTAACCTGGTATACAGACGGGTCAAAGACCGCTAAAGGAACAGGAGCTGGAGTATTTGGGGAAAGACCAAGGGCAAGCTTATCCTTTTCCTTGGGTAAACACTCAACCGTATTACAAGCAGAAATCTTCTCCATACTACAATGTGCAAGATAAAACAATAGAAGAGCTTATTCAGGTAAGCTCATCAATATATGCTCAGACAGTCAGGCGGCACTTGGAGCGCTTATGAATCCAAAGGTATCGTCGATACTCGTCTGGGAATGCTTGGGTGAACTGGGAGCTCTGGCACGAAGGAACAGAATTAAATTATTCTGGGTGCCGGGCTACAGCGGCATCCAAGACAACGAAAAAGCCGATGAGCTAGCTAGGCAGGAATCATCGGCATCCTATCTTGGTCCAAAACCAGTGTTGGGAATACCCAAATGTATGGCCCGTAGTGCACTAAAACTCTGGATCAGGGAAAAGCACAATGTCCGTTGGAGAAACAGACAGGGGTACAGGCACAGCAAGGCTTTTATCCAAGGAGCTAGCTCTAAAAGCGCAAAAGAACTGCTAATGCTTAACAAGCTCAACCTGTATCAAGGAAGTCTTTGCTGCAGACTTTGCGATAAAGATCCTGAAACAGCGGAGCACATAATATGTCATTGCGAGGCTGTGGATCGCAAGCGACACTTTTATTTGGGAAAGCTAGGCTAGAACCGGAGGAACTATGCTCCCATCCTATCAAGGACCTGGATAAGCTAGTGCAGGGTACAGGGATAGGAGAATGGGTGCAGATATAGAAGGGGGACAAACACAATAGGCCTCACAGGTCGCAGTGTTTCCGGCAGAGGACGGCCCCCTTGTTATGGATAAAAAACCTGTGTAAAACTGTCTCAGCTACTGGCTTTTGTCAAGGTCCCGAGACTGTATGATGAGTTATAACTCATGAAACGGGAACACAATATATCTATAAGGTCTATAATTTTAAATATGTGTATATTTATTTAAAAAAAAATTAGGTAAGTTTTATACCATTTCGTATATGCGTGTATTTTTTTGTATAGGAAAGCTATAACTAACTACTTTGTTGCATTTGTTGTTGACTTATATTATTATTATATCTACTTAATCGTAAGAAAGCACAATATGTTGAATTTAAATTTTGATAAACCAATATTTGTGCACTGCGCTGTAACAAAGAACCTTTTCTTTTTTAGAGTTTGATGTTTGTGCTTGACAAATAATAATATTCATTTTAGGGAAATAAAATCACGGAGCGGGTATACGCCGTATTCTATAACTCTTTCTGTTTGCTCTTAGGGTTATTGACTTGTTAAAAAAAGGGTAGATATCTGTATAACTGTAAACCTATTTTTATTGGGATTTTTTGGTAACGCATTTGTATCAAAATAAAAGTTATTACTCTAAAATATTTGGCCTAATAACAGTCAAAGACTTTTTTTCATGATAACTTTATTCTTGTTTTCAGGTTTTCCGTTAAAAATAGGAGAGGCAGCTGACACTTGCGCGAGACCAGCCAGTACCACTTCCTCTAGTAAGTGTCGGGAGCCTCCCTCTAGACCCAACAGGCTACACAAGCTGAGAATTGATCTCAGCGGAGCAGGAGTACGAAGATAACTTTGACTGCTCCACGATGGAGTTGCTTCAGAGGAAGCAAAAGCGAAAATACTCCTCGAAACAGGTGAGAGTAAAGGAATCAAGAAACAGCCTGGCGCATTTCCACTAAAGGGCAAGAGAGAGAGCGAGAACCTCTCACCTCTGCTCCGGCAGGGAAGGAAAAAAAGAAAGGACGGAAAATCCAAGAAGGCAATAGAGAAAGAGGAGGATATATCCTTTATGGTAGATTCGGAACAACACCGGTATCAGGTCTAAGGAGAGACCAAGTTAAAGAGGTGGAGAAAATGGAGGCAGATCCTCCAACCTCCAGCTCAAGAAGGCTATACCCTCGAAGGAAGAATATATCTATTGTCAGAGGAGGATGGGAACTCATCTCCAAATAAAGGACTTCTATGCTGTATCTATTCTACTATACATACATACATACATACATACATACTGCCATTACTCGCTGACGAGTATCTGACACGCATCAGAAGATGGTCACGCAACGCGTTTTCTTTCATGAGCTTTTCTGTGACTGAAAAGCCCGATACGTGATGTTATCTGTTTACGGTTCTCCGGACATTCAAAAATCTCATTGCTTTGTTGCCTTTTTACTTTTTGGTATAATTCTTCTCCATTCCGTTCTATTGTGAGCTGCTTCTTTCCACTCATTCTGCATGTTAAACCCTTTAAATTTTCGTGGAAAATATCCTTGTACCTTTTGAGTTGTCCGCCCGACCTCCTCTTACCGTCTACAAGCTCACCGTAAAGCAGAGATTTTGGTATGCGGTTTTCTTGCATTCTGCATACGTGACCAGCCCATCTGAAGCGGGATTTTGTAATCATGACTTCAATACTCTCGCAGTTAGCTTTTACAAGGACCGATACGTTTGAGACATGATGGAACCATTTGATTCTTGAGAGTTGTCCAAGATGTCTCTGTTGCAACTTGTTTAATGCGTTTATGTGTCGATGGTACGATACCCAGGTTTCGGTTGCATATAACATGGTAGGAATTATTATTGCTCGGTACACTGCAAGTTTCGTTTGTGTGCTCATGATTGTAGAAAACCCTGTCTTTTAATTTCCAGAATGCTCTCGAGGCGCTGAAAATCGCTGATGTGCTGAATTTCATAGTCGATATTGGCCTTTTCCAAAATCAAACTGCCCAGGTAATTGAATTCCGCTATATATACCAATAGTTCTTCTCCGATTTTTATAGCGTTGTGATCTATTCTACAGGGTTGTTCACCACATACGACGCGGAGTATTGTAGCTAAACGCTTAGATTTTTGCAAATTGTAAGTTTTGGGTTCGTTGAAGGACTATTAGAGCTACAATTTAAAAATATTTTAAAGATACCGAATGGCCCAAATAAATAAAAAATATCAAAGTTGTATTTTTTTAAATAGAACACCCTGTATATTATTACATTTTTAGTTTCTACGATTAAAATAAAGGTAAATTTGATTAAGGTTTACCGCATTTTAATCTTACCGTTTTTGAAATATTTAGGTTTTTGTCAAAATACAGTACCGTGAAATGGGGTGATTTTGCCTCTTGGGGTGACTTTGCCAAATTCCGTCCGAAAATATGTTAGACGTAGCCGTAGCCACTACTTGAAAAGAACGCGTTATGTGTTATCGGTAAATTATGGGTGGAGGCGCCCCACGTCTCGGAACGTCGCTAAACGCTTGCCGTCAGTTGCGATGTAGCATTTACAGTGCTGTGAAGCCAAATCTGTTTTTAAAGCCTATTTTGTGCGTTTCAAACTTCGACGTGGCTGCAATAGTTAACCACGCTATATTGAGGTAAGTATTATGCAGAAGTTCGTTATAATATTGAGGGTGATGAAGCATATTTTACGTAATTATGCTTTTAAATGGGGTGGCTTTGGTCTATCAATAAGAATAAGGAAGAGGGCAAAGACACCCCATATAAGCAACTAACTTTGCCCATCCAGTTTTTTTTCTTTTTTTATAAATATATATATATATATATATATATATATATATATATATATATATATATATATATATATATATATATATATATATATATATATATATATATATATATATATATATATATTTGTTTAATAAACAAAAAAGCGTATTATTGTTGTGTTGTCCTTATTACCACTTATAGCATAGACCATGCGCATTTGAGAAAATACAACAATTTTTGAAATAAACACGATTTAAAGTTCAGAATTGGGCAAAGTCACCCCACTTCACGGTAATAATTTTAATGCTTTATTTCTCCAGGCGTATTTAAGTTTTTAAAACCAAATATTGTACTGAAGTATTTCTATTTACTAAATTTTGTGTTGCAATAATAAAAATTATACTACCTTATATAGAATGTCTAAAAATTTATTTTAAATAATAGCTAGATATAAACGGCAATAACTTCTTTAATTTAAATGGAACACCCTGTATATTTTATGATAATCAAATGCACAATTTAATTGTCTATCAAATTGTATTATATCATTTTTTACATATGTTTTCAGGTTTTCGTAGTAAATGCATTTTCTGACAATTTAGACCTCAATTATCAATATACCCATGGAACATTGACATTTTTGATTATTTTTAAAGATGTAACAAATTTTTAAAGGGTACAGATACTAATATTGTCGATATAGTTCACTTGTGTCATTAAAAAATAAAAAAAATGTTTAAATATTTGTAAAAGAGGATCAATTAATATGATTCCAGTATTCAAACTACATTAATCGACTGTTTGCGTTGATTAATAATAATTGTTCCAAATACTAAAAAACATAATTTTGTATGTGTATTAGACAGTGTGGTAAAAAGTAACACCTTAAAAATTTTATTTCATTTTTTGCCGGATGCTTATTTATAACAATAGAGACGTTCATTTTCATAACTTATTATTATATTGATTTCTCATTCCAAATCTACATTTATTTAGAATAATTTATGAACTAACACAATTAAATATGTAATTAATTAATATTTGGGCGGAAATAATGGTGGTATATTTAATTAATGGTATACTCTTTTATAAAGATTTAAATAGTTTTATTTGTGTATACAAATTGTTTGATAATATTATCGTTTTTAGCACCTGTACATTTGTTGCTTTAAAAACAATCTAAAATGTCAATATTCCATGGGTATATTGATAAATGAGGTCTAAATTATAAAAAATGCATTTTCTACGAAAACTTGAAGGTATAAGAAAAAGTGGTATAATACAGTTTGATGGACAATTAAATTGTGCATCTGCTTCTCCTAAAATATACAGGGTGTTCAATTTAAATTAAACAAGTTATTGCCGTTTAAAGCTAGAAATTATTTAAAATAAATTTTTAAACACTCTGTATGAGGTAGTATTATTTTTATTATTGCAACACAATAACTGATCAATAATTAAACTTCAGTAAATATTTAGTATTAAAAACTTTGATACCCTTGGAGAAATGAAGCCTTAAAATTTTTACTGCAATTTCACAAAATTGAAAATATTTCAAAAACGGTAAGGTTTAAGTGTGATAAACCTTAATCAAATTTACCTTTATTTTAATCACAGAAACTAAAAATGTAATAATATACAGGGTGTTCCATTTAAAAAAATACAACTTTGATATTTTTTATTTACTTGGGACACTCTGTATCTTGTAAAAATATTTTTAAATTGTAGCTCTAATAGTCCTTCAACGAACCCAAAACTTACAATTTGTAAAAATCAAATCGTTTAGCTACAATACTCCGTGTCGTATGTGGTGAACAACCCTGTATAAATGCATGCAGGTACAACAAAAATATTGCTGAAGTAAAGAATACTAATATTAATAGGCTTCTTTCGTTTCTAATAGCCGTTTCTCCAGTTTTTTCTTCAAAATCAAAAACGTACTTATCAACGCCGCACGTGCCAAGGCACGTAAAAGTCGCGTTAAAGAGTACGATAAAAAGGAGAAGAAAGCGAGACCGTGCACGCTGCAAAAAGGGGAATCGAAGAGCAAAATCGCGAGCCACCGTTCCTTTGAAAGGCCATAAATAAAACGGCAAGGCTGTGGCGTCGCTGCGCTGGCCAGATGCAAATGTGCAGCGGCTACCGGATTTTAGCAGTTACTTGGCCAAGCGTTAAAATTACTTTGGATTTTATTCAAATCTGCTATTAAAGCTACCATTAAGGCCGTATTCCGTTGCAAAACCAGGCGAACCAGACCGGTAAACTACGGTAAAGAGCGGTTCCTGAAAAACATCGGTTTGATACGGAACGGTTTGCTAAATATTGGAAACCTCTAACTAAATTTCAATACCTCTGTTATAAAATTTACCTTTTATGCATTTTTAATGTACCTATTCTCCGCTTTTACTTTTGCTTCTTCTTTTCAATGGATTTAATATTGAAAAGTACTTTATTAATAAACTGTTAAACTCGTTAGACAGCTCAAGTGAAGATTTGCAGGTCCAATATTAAAACAGATCAATAATAAATAAATAAATCTAATCAATATTTATATTTTTATAGCTTACAAAACATCCACGATTACTTGTTGTCTTGTTTTTCATGTTTTCTTTAAATATTCCTGACTTTAAGAAACAATGGCTGCATGACAAGTTTAAATTGTTCTAACAAGTAATTCTATTTAGTTAATGAAATTTATTTACCTTTACTGCCTACCTCCATTGCTTCTGGATGTAAATACAAAATATTATTACAAATTTTAGAAATTAAATGAGAATTTCACTCGAACTTCCAATATTTGCTTGATTTCTGTCACATAAATGACATTGATTGACAAATAAAACCAGAAAAACCAACCTTCTCGCGCTGGTTAGTTGGGTGAGAGTTATAACCGAATTTTTCAGGAACCGTGTTCCGTAATAAGAAAACTTTCAGGAAACCGATAGAAACGGAACATAAAACCATAACCAAGGTACGCTACGGAATACACCCTAAATATCACACCATATTATATTAATATCACAAGTCATTTTTTGGTTAGGTTTACATACAACCAAACTTATATGGAATCATTCTTTATTTCTGACTAAACTTTTTGCAAAGAAAAAAATTGGTATATAACTTTATTTATATAATATTTTGTATTATCTTTTGTTTGTTTGTTTGTGTACCTTGTTTTTTTTCTACTTTGTTTGTTAGTTTACCTTTGTCTACAAATTGAAAAATTTTTTGACAATAAAGGCATTTATTTATTTATTTATTTATTTAAGATAAGGCTTTCTGTTGTAAATAAACATGATCATAAAAAATAAACGACTGCTGCGATTTATTTTCTTGTGAATTTTGTGTTCAGACACATGTCATCCAGTTCAAAAGGACCCAGTCCAGGAAAGTTTTCTCGTTATAATTCGGTTTTAATATATTCTTTTGATTATAATAATGTTATTTAATAATAAGTTTATACCCCCCAACCGAAGAATCATACTTCTTCAGCTAATGGTAAACTGCTGATGGACACATGCCATCCAGTTCAAAAGGACCCAGTCCAGGAAAGTTTTCTCGTTATAATTCGGTTTTAATATATTCTTTTGATAATAATAATGTTATTTAATAATGAATTTATACCCCACAACCGAAGAATCATACTTCTTCAGCTAATGGTAAACTGCTGATGGACACATGCCATCCAGTTCAAAAGGACCCAGTCCAGGAAAGTTTTCTCGTTATAATTCGGATTTAATATATCCTTTTGATGATAATAATGTTATTTAATAATGAATTTATACCCCACAACCGAAGAATCATACTTCTTCAGCTAATGGTAAACTGATGATGGACACATACCATCCAGTTCACAATGACCCAGTCCAGGAAAGTTTTCTCGTTATAATTCGGTTTTAATATATTCTTTTGATGATAATAATGTTATTTAATAATGAATTTATACCCCACAACCGAAGAATCATACTTCTTCAGCTAATGGTAAACTGCTGATGGACACATGCCATCCAGTTCAAAAGGACCCAGTCCAGGAAAGTTTTCTCGTTATAATTCGGATTTAATATATCCTTTTGATGATAATAATGTTATTTAATAATGAATTTATACCCCACAACCGAAGAATCATACTTCTTCAGCTAATGGTAAACTGCTGATGGACACATGCCATCCAGTTCAAAAGGACCCAGTCCAGGAAAGTTTTCTCGTTATAATTCGGTTTTAATATATTCTTTTGATGATAATAATGTTATTTAATAATGAATTTATACCCCACAACAGAAGAATCATACTTCTTCAGCTAATGGTAAACTGCTGATGGACACATGCCATCCAGTTCAAAAGGACCCAGTCCAGGAAAGTTTTCTCGTTATAATTCGGATTTAATATATTCTTTTGATGATAATAATGTTATTTAATAATGAATTTATACCCCACAACCGAAGAATCATACTTCTTCAGCTAATGGTAAACTGCTGATGGACACATGCCATCCAGTTCAAAAGGACACAGTCCAGGAAATTTTTCTCGTTATAATTCGGATTGAATATATTCTTTTGATGGTAATAATGTTATTTAATAATGAATTTATACCCCACAACCGAAGAATCATACTTCTTCAGCTAATGGTAAACTGCTGATGGACACATGCCATCCAGTTCAAAAGGACCCAGTCCAGGAAAGTTTTCTCGTTATAATTCGGTTTTAATATATTCTTTTGATGATAATATTGTTATTTAATAATGAATTTATACCCCACAACCGAAGAATCATACTTCTTCAGCTAATGGTAAACTGCTGATGGACACATGCCATCCAGTTCAAATGGATCCAGTCCAGGAAAGCTTTCTCGTTATAATTTGGTTTTAATATATTCTTTTGATGATAATAATGTTATTTAATAATGAATTTATACCCCCCAACCGAAGAATCATACTTCTTCAGCTAATGGTAAACTGCTGATGGACACATGCCATCCAGTTCAAAAGGACCCAGTCCAGGAAAGTTTTCTCGTTATAATTCGGTTTTAATATATTCTTTTGATGATAATAATGTTATTTAATAATGAATTTATACCCCACAACCGAAGAATCATACTTCTTCAGCTAATGGTAAACTGCTGATGGACACATGCCATCCAGTTCAAAAGGACCCAGTCCAGGAAATTTTTCTCGTTATAATTCGGTTTTAATATATTATTTTGATGGTAATAATGTTATTTAATAATGAATTTATACCCCACAACCGAAGAATCATACTTCTTCAGCTAATGGTAAACTGCTGATGGACACATACCATGCAGTTCAAAAGGACCCAGTCCAGGAAAGTTTTCTCGTTATAATTCGGTTTTAATATATTCTTTTGATGATAATAATGTTATTTAATAATGAATTTATACCCCACAACCGAAGAATCTTACTTCTTCAGCTAATGGTAAACTACAGATGGACACATGCCATCCAGTTCACAAGGACCCAGTCCAAGAAAGTTTTCTCGTTATAATTCGGTTTTAATATATTCTTTTGATGATAATAATGTTATTTAATAATGAATTTATACCCCACAACCGAAGAATCATACTTCTTCAGCTAATGGTAAACTGCTGATGGACACATACCATCCAGTTCAAAAGGACCCAGTCCAAGAAAGTTTTCTCGTTATAATTCGATTTTAATATATTCTTTTGATGATAATAATGTTATTTAATAATGAACTTATACCCCACAACCGAAGAATCATACTTCTTCAGCTAATGGTAAACTGCTGATGGACACATGCCATCCAGTTCAAACGGACCCAGTCCAGGAAAGTTTTCTCGTTATAATTCGGTTTTAATATATTCTTTTGATGATAATAATGTTATTTAATAATGAATTTATACCCCACAACCGAAGAATCATACTTCTTCAGCTAATGGTAAACTGCTGATGGACACATGCCATCCAGTTCAAAAGGACCAAGTCCAGGAAAGTTTTCTAGTTATAATTCGGTTTTAATATATTCTTTTGATGATAATAATGTTATTTAATAATGAATTTATACCCCACAACCGAAGAATCATACTTCTTCAGCTAATGGTAAACTGATGATGGACACATACCATCCAGTTCACAAGGACCCAGTCCAGGAAAGTTTTCTCGTTATAATTCGGTTTTAATATATTCTTTTGATGATAATAATGTTATTTAATAATGAATTTATACCCCACAACCGAAGAATCATACTTCTTCAGCTAATGGTAAACTGCTGATGGACCCATGCCATCCAGTTCAAAAGAACACAGTCCAGGAAATTTTTCTCGTTATAATTCGGATTTAATATATCCTTTTGATGATAATAATGTTATTTAATAATGAATTTATACCCCACAACCGAAGAATCATACTTCTTCAGCTAATGGTAAACTGCTGATGGACACATGCCATCCAGTTCAAAAGGACCCAGTCCAGGAAAGTTTTCTCGTTATAATTCGGTTTTAATATATTCTTTTGATGATAATAATGTTATTTAATAATGAATTTATACCCCACAACCGAAGAATTATACTTCTTCAGCTAATGGTAAACTGCTGATGAACACATACCGTCCAATTCACAAGGACCCAGTCCAGGAAAGTTTTCTCGTTATAATTCGGTTTTAGTATATTCTTTTGATGATAATAATGTTATTTAATAATGAATTTATACCCCACAACCGAAGAATCATACTTCTTCAGCTAATGGTAAACTGCTGATGGACACATGTCATCCAGTTCAAAAGGACCCAGTCCAGGAAAGTTTTCTCGTTATAATTCGGTTTTAATATATTCTTTTTATGATAATAATGTTATTCAATCATGAATTTATACCCCACAACCGAAGAATCATACTTCTTCAGCTCATGGTAAACTGCTAATGGACACATATGCCATCCAGTTCAAAAAGACCCAGTCCAGGAAAGTTTTCTAGTTATAATTCGGTTTTAATATATTCTTTTGATAATAATAATGTTATTTAATAATGAATTTATACCCCACAACCGAAGAATCACACTTCTTCAGCTAATGGTAAACTGCTGATGGGCCCATGACATCCAGTTCAAAAAGACCCAGTCCAGGAAAGTTTTCTCGTTATAATTCGGTTTGAATATATTCTTTTGATGGTAATAATGTTATTTAATAATGAATTTATACCCCACAACCGAAGAATCATACTTCTTCAGCTAATGGTAAACTGCTGATGCACACATGCCATCCAGTTCAAAAGGACCCAGTCCAGGAAAGTTTTCTCGTTATAATTCGGTTTTAATATATTCTTTTGATGATAATATTGTTACTTGATAATGAATTTATACCCCACAACCAAAGAATCATACTTCTTCAGCTAATGGTAAACTGTTGATGGACACATGCCATCCAGTTCGAAAGGACCCAGTCCAGGTAAGTTTTTTCGTTATAATTCGGTTTTAATATATTCTTTTGATGATAATAATGTTATTTAGTAATGAATTTATACCCCCCAACCGAAGAATCATACTTCTTCAGCTAATGGTAAACTGCTGATGGACACATGTCATCCAGTTCAAAAGGACCCAGTCCAGGAAAGTTTTCTCGTTATAATTCGGTTTTAATATATTCTTTTTATGATAATAATGTTATTCAATCATGAATTTATACCCCACAACCGAAGAATCATACTTCTTCAGCTCATGGTAAACTGCTGATGGACACATGCCATCCAGTTCAAAAGGACCCAGTCCAGGAAAGTTTTCTCGTTATAATTCGGTTTTAATATATTCTTTTGATAATAATAATGTTATTTAATAATGAATTTATACCCCACAACCGAAGAATCATACTTCTTCAGCTAATGGTAAACTGCTGATGGACACATGCCATCCAGTTAAAAAGGACCCAGTCCAGGAAAGTTTTCTCGTTATAATTCGGTTTTAATATATTCTTTTGATAATAATAATGTTATTTAATAATGAATTTATACCCCACAACCGAAGAATCATACTTCTTCAGCTAATGGTAAACTGCTGATAGACACATGCCATCCAGTCCAAAAGGATCCAGTCCAGGAAATTTTTCTCGTTATAATTCGGTTTTAATATATTCTTTTGATGATAATAATGTTATTTAATAATGAATTTATACCCCACAACCGAAGAATCATACTTCTTCAGCTAATGGTAAACTGCTGATGGACACATGCCATCCAGTTCAGAAGGACCCAGTCCAGAAAATTTTTCTCGTTATAATTCGGTTTTAGTATATTCTTTTGATGATAATAATGTTATTTAATAATGAATTTATACCCCACAACCGAAGAATCATACTTCTTCAACTAATGGTAAACTGCTGATGGACACATGCCATCCAGTTCAAAAGGACCCAGTCCAGGAAATTTTTCTCGTTATAATTCGGTTTTAATATATTCTTTTGATGATAATAATGTTATTTAATAATGAATTTATACCCCACAACCGAAGAATCATACTTCTTCAGCTAATGGTAAACTGCTGATGGACACATGCCATCCAGTTCAAAAGGACCCAGTCCAGGAAATTTTTCTCGTTATAATTCGGTTTTAATATATTCTTTTGATTATAATAATGTTATTTAATAATGAGTTTATACCCCCCAACCGAAGAATCATACTTCTTCAGCTAATGGTAAACTGCTGATGGACACATGCCATCCAGTTCAAAAGGATCCAGTCCAGGAAATTTTTCTCGTTATAATTCGGTTTTAATATATTCTTTTGATGATAATAATGTTATTTTTTAATGAATTTATACCCCACAACCGAAGAATCATACTTCTTCAGCAAATGGTAAACTGCTGATGGACACATGCCATCCAGTTCAAAAGGACCCAGTCCAGGAAAGTTTTCTCGTTATAATTCGGTTTTAATATATTCTTTTGATGATAATAATGTTATTTAATAATGAATTTATACCCCACAACCGAAGAATCATACTTCTTAAGCTAATGGTAAACTGCTGATGGACACATGCCATCCAGTTCAAATGGACCCAGTCCAGGAAAGTTTTCTCGTTATAATTCGGTTTTAATATATTCTTTTGATGATAATAATGTTATTTAATAATGAATTTTTACCCCCCAACCGAAGAATCATTCTTCTTCAGCTAATGGTAAACTGCTGATGAACACATGCCATCCAGTTCAAAAGGACCCAGTCCAGGAAATTTTTCTCGTTATAATTCGGTTTTAATATATTCTTTTGATGATAATACTGTTATTTAATAATGAATTTATACCCCACAACCGAAGAATCATACTTCTTCAGCTAATGGTAAACTGCTGATGAACACATGCCATCCAGTTCAAAAGGACCCAGTCCAGGAAATTTTTCTCGTTATAATTCGGTTTTAATATATTCTTTTGATGATAATACTGTTATTTAATAATGAATTTATACCCCACAACCGAAGAATCATACTTCTTCAACTAATGGTAAACTGCTGATGAACACATGCCATCCAGTTCAAAAGGACCCAGTCCAGGAAATTTTTCTCGTTATAATTCGGTTTTAATATATCCTTTTGATGATAATAATGTTATTTAATAATGAATTTATACCCCACAACCGAAGAATCATACTTCTTCAGCTAATGGTAAACTGCTGATGGACACATGCCATCCAGTTAAAAAGGACCCAGTCCAGGAAAGTTTTCTCATTATAATTCGGTTTTAATATATTCTTTTGGTGATAATAATGTTATTTAATAATGAATTTATACCCTACAACCGAAGAATCATACTTCTTCAGCTAATGGTAAACTGCTGATGGACACATGCCATCCAGTTCAAAAGGACCCAGTCCAGGAAAGTTTTCTCGTTACAATTCGGTTTTAATATATTCTTTTGATGATAATAATGTTATTTAATAATGAATTTATACCCTACAACCGAAGAATCATACTTCTTCAGCTAATGGTAAACTGCTGATGGACACATGCAATCCAATTCAAAAGGACCCAGTCCAGGAAAGTTTTCTCGTTATAATTTGGTTTTAATATATTCTTTTGGTGATAATAATGTTATTGAACAATGAATTTATACCCTACAACCGAAGAACCATACTTCTTCAGCTAATGGTAAACTGCTGATGGACACATGCCATCCAGTTCAAATGGACCCAGTCCAGAAAAGTTTTTTCGTTATAATTCGGTTTTAATATATTCTTTTGATGATAATAAAGTTATTTAATAATGAATTTATACCCCACAACCGAAGAATCATACTTCTTCAGCTAATGGTAAACTGCTGATGGACACATGCCATCCAGTTCAAAAGGACCCAGTCCAGGAAAGTATTTTCGTTATAATTCAGTTTTAATATATTCTTTTGATCATAATAATGTTATTTAATAATGAATTTATACCCCACAACCGAAGAATCATACTTCTTCAGCTAATGGTAAACTGCTGATGGACACATGCCATCCAGTTCGAAAGGACCCAGTCCAGGAAAGTTTTCTGTTTATAATTCGGTTTTAATATATTCTTTTGATGATAATAATGTTACTTAATAACGAATTTATACCCCACAACCGAAGAATCATACTTCTTCAGGTAATGGTAAACTGCTAATGGACACATGCCATCCAGTTCGAAAGGACCCAGTTTTGTTTGATTTGAATAAACTGAAAATGATAATGGATTTTTTTTTAATTAAAAGTCTTTGGCAAGAACTGAGTTTTATTTATAAACATAAAGTGTTTATACATCTCAAAAATTATGAAAAATAATAGATGATTTCATATAAGTTTGGTTGTGTATTAAACGACAAAAAAGAACTGAAAACGAATTAAACTGAAAAAAATTGCAATATTGTGAAACATTCTCTCACAACCGTGTATGCGTCACTCACTAGCTATTGGCGTGTTACAAAACAATCGAATGGCATTTCTTGCGAAATCTCTTCGGCATACCGCCGCGTCGAAGTCGGCCGTGTTGGTCTGACCTCGATCGGTTTTGGCGGGAACGATTCCCATTGGCCGGTTCTCTTTGGGATATTTAAAAATTAATGCCCGGCCACGGACAACCGGGCGGTACGTTGGTGGTACCAGATCTCTGCATCGGTTCAGAGAGTTGAAATTTTCATATTAATGAGCCAAATGACGCTGTTTGATATTCTATTGTTTAGGAAATGTGTCTATAAATAGCGATATTATACTGGGTATCCGAAAAAAATAATCAAGAATCTGAAAAGTAATTATTTCTTTGAATGTGGTGGTCAAACCCAAATTCTGGAAATGGAACCAATAGACAGTTGGTTACCCCTCTCATCTCAATCATCTCAATTCACAAGTAGCTCCATCAGATTTACGATAGAGAAAGAGAAAAACTTTTGTATACCCCCCATACAGCACATCAAATCACATTTACGATGTAAATAGGCTACGTTTACACATTGTAGTTCAACACGTATGCACAAAGGTTAAACGTCCGCCTCACAATGTAGCCACAGTATAGCATTTACGTATACACAAAGTAAGGGATACACAGTGTGCCGTAGGATACACAGTGCTTGTGTATTACGTCTAAACTCTGTTTTCACAGTGCAATTGTTACTACCGCGTGTATACGTATGTATTTTGCTTCTTGTGGTAGATAAAACTACTTCTTATGAACGAATTTAGGAAATAATACAAGTTTTGATGCCTAACTTTTCGTTCTTTTTAAGAAATATTTATTCAATGATACCAATTATATCTTTTTAGAACGAAAATTAGGAAGGCAAAACTTTGTATTTTCCAAAAGTATCTCGATCGTAAGTTCAAGAGAAGTAGCCTTAAAATTCGTTCCATTTTTGTTTTGTATTAAATGTACCATTTTTCTTCCATAAAATGGATTAAGTGGTTAAAAAAAAAATATTATATTTCTTTATATCATGGAACGCAATAGCGCAAATAATACAATAGTAATAATTATTTACACTGCAGAAACCAGAAGTAAGAAAACACTGTAAAAGAACAGAATTTGTATCAAAATGTGTTAAAAATATAAATACCTAGTATAACAACATACTAAAATGGTAAACACTGGTATATCGCCACGATTTGGTGGACCTCGTTTAGTCATTTTTTTCTCCTCTTTTCCCTCCAAGCAGTTGGTTTGTTAGCATACTCATTCATCGAGCACTCTGTTGGATTTTGTTGTATTTTATTTCCAGATTAACAATCTCACCCCTAAATTTTATATGAAACTGATTATTGAATATTAAACATATCTGTATATTGATCCATCAATAACTTACCTAATATGTATAAGAAGTTCTGTGAAGTGTTTAAATTTTTCTGTCTCTGGTCCATTTAGATTTTTATTATTTCCAAATTAAAATAAATAATATTGCAGAGCTAACCTCTCTATCATTATACGAGAATATTAGGAGTTTTCATTCATTGGAGTCAAAATTTGGTAAATTGGGTATCGAGTAAGGGAAGAGTCGCTGCTATAATATTAATAATACCCTTAGGAAGGTGTAACAAGGTAATTAAAAACTTGTGCTTACCTTAAAATCTCTTTTAAACTACACACAAACAGAACATTTATATTATATTTATAGTCACAGAAAAGCCCACGAAAGAAAAAAGATATTCGTAAGCGAGTAATGGCAGTAGACGGAAGGCAGCCTTCGAACTGTAATGAATTCCAACTGGAATATTGCTAAGTCAATGGTCATCTTGAAAGTAGCTAAATGGACCTTTATGGAGCACTTGTAGGTGCGCCTAGACGGTACGCCTAGACGGTTCAATATGTTTCATACGCCTACCCGGCTTTTTCGTCAATTAGAGAGTTGGTTGGAGAATGGACTGTTTAGAGTCCAGAGGAAGAGGATGTGCAACGAGCAACGAGTTCGATGGTGTCTGCAGTATACCAAAAAAAAATATTTCTCAAAGAATGTTCCATTTTAATTGGAATTTTAATAATTAAATTAATTGTGTTATTCTGAATTTAATAAATATGATCATCGGTTAAAAAATTCACACAGGCTAGAGCGTATATTCAATCACGCCCATTTTCACCCATGCGGACTGGGTGGGTAAAGGCTTACGAGGCGTTCTACGAGATTGTAAGCGCATAGAAAACCGATTTGTCCTTTCTAAAAACCCACTCACCTACTTTCCATCTCTTCTCCGCCTCGTTCGCATGTTAATGAGACCCAGAAAGAGAAAAAAGCCGGTGACACACCCACTTTAACGAATAATTTTGCACTTGCCTTACGTGGGATCCCTGTGGGAACGAACTAGTTTATTGAATAATTATGACGAATAATAGGGTGCGATTCGTATGTTTCTCTTGCATTTATTCTTACATTTGATTCGGTTACAAATTAACATACAGATTGGGGATGTAAATTGTTGTCGATAATATCGATAGTATATTAAAAATAATATACCAGGTATCCCATTAAAAAAAGAGCATCAATGTCAAAAAATGCACCAATCTGTTTGTAATATCTTTAGTTTCATAAAAAGTTGCCCAGTAATTTGAAAACCACATCTCTGCTCATAAACGATAAACCCCGTAAAACCCTCGAAAATGAGACATCCTGTACCTATATACCTTCTTTGAAAAAACATTATCTGTGATACAAGGTGTAATTGAATAAATGCGAAAAAAATCGGGAGAAGATTACCGCCATATTTTTATGGATTACCAAAAAATCATAAAGATGTTGTACCCCTCACACCTGTCACTAGCTCAAGAGATTCTTTGAATAAGAAGACTAAGGAAGGAGCATAATGCTATCCATGTATTCATGCATGGTGGGCGGAAAAAGCACCATAAAAGCACTCTAGGGTGGGGATCCTTGACAGTTCTGTTTGACGATTCATTTGACACATTTGAATTTGATTTGAAATTTTGTGGATTTGTCAGTCTTTACGGAGCTTATTTTATGTTATTTATTATTTTTTCTACTACTGATAGTTGTATAAAGGTAGTAAATCTAGATGGAAATTGTGGCAGCACTTAAATTAACAGTGACACTATCGCGATTTATCGAAAAGACTCTAAAATAGTTGGTTGTGTAGCGTGCGGTAGATCTCGGCAAAAATTGAGTGAAATAATGGAACAGCTTTTCGCTAGTAGGTGACTATACAGGTTGTTAACTCGACAGTTACGTATAGGGGAACAGAATGGCAACACTGCCTATTGAGAACGCATGCATTATTGATTATTCTGCCGACTCGTCCCGTCGCGTCGTCTATCGACGAGCGGGCCGAGGTTGCCATATTTCTCAACCATAAAGCTCTTGCCGCACGTAATGAACAAATTCACAACCTGTACAATATACATACGTGTAGTAAACCGATCATTTATGAAATTCACTTAAATTAACTAAATTATATATTTTTCTTGCATTTTAGCTTTTATTTATTACTTGTCAAAGAATTTAGATACGTTAATTTGACTTACCTGCTTCAGTAGCGTATCGGATGTTTGTGGTAATAAATACTTATTATAACTTATCTATTTTTATTAGAATTATATATTTTTATAACAATTTTAATAACTACCAACATTTATTCACAACGTAAAATAAAACAACAAATTATTGAGTCTACCCCACGTCTACCCTACATCATAGTTTTACATTTTTTAAATAAAATTAGAACGACACTGATAAACCGGAATTTACGTCGGCCATATTTGAGGCCCATCGCGGTGTACCTAAGATTTTTGATATGCTTCTTCCTTAGTCTTCTTATTCAAAGAAGAGATTTGATACTTTATGTCAGTTTAATAATCTATGGTCAAAACTGACAAATAAAGAGACAGCTTTATTTTTTTGTCAAATTACAAAGAAACCAACGCCAACCCAGCACAATATTTTTCTACTCGTAATAAATTCCTTGAAATAATAATTTCTGAATATTTTTTAAAACGTATTTTAAAAAAATATTGTTTTATACACGACGATAAAATTACATTATCGTTTCCCGAAATTAATTCACACGCGATTTCACTTCTCGTGAATTAATCTTTTTTGATGCAAAAAAATAACTATTTTTACTTTTGTGCTTAGGCGTTAAAGTGCTTCACTTTTATGCCAAATTCGTCGCAAAAATAATTAGTTTTGGGACGTATGAAAAAAAAAACATTTATAGAAACTATTAATAATGATGATGATTCTTCCTGAAGACAAGAGAATATCCCTATATATTTTTATTATAAGTAATCAACATCGAACGTAAACACAAAAGACAGTTTTGTGGGTTGGATAACAAACAAGTTTTGCACGTGTTAGATTATAGTCGTCATAGTCGATTTTTATCTCGAAATCTAATTTGCATTTTGACCATACTACGAAGCAAACCGTCGTACTACCAACCGATTTCTAGTAACTAATTTGTATTCAAACCGTACTAATTTTGAAACGAGCGTTTCTAGCAAAACAACACTGAATTTTGAATGAAATTTAAAGAGATTTGTTGCCAAAATAACAAGTGGTACAGTCTAAAACTACAGGGGAAGTGCGAAAACTACAGGGGAATATCAGTAACAGCCACCGTGAGTAGAATATATGAAAAAATTTTGAGAAATAGGATCGAAAACGAATACCAAGAAATAGAAGCCGAAGAACAAGCAGGATTTAGAGCCGGAAGATCGACGGTGGACCACTTATTTACAGTCACTCAAGTAATAAATAAAGAGAGCAATATAAACCAAGAGCCCCTTGTGAGACTTTGGGAAGCTATGGAAAAAACCAATATATAACTAAAAACGATATAATAGCTAATAAAAGCAGTAAAATCATTATATAAACAAACAAAAACTAGAATAAAAGTCGGCAAAAAGTTAACAACAGGATTTAATGGAACCAAAGGTCTGAAAGAAGGGTGCTGTATTTCACCAACACTGTTCAAGATATATCTCGAACAAGTTCTCCAAGGTTGGAAGCAAAAATATAGAAATATGGGAGTACCCATAGCGGATAACATGCTCTACACACTTTGCTTCGCGGACGATCAGGAGATCATAGCACAAGATTACGATGACATACATTATATGACACGTAAGCTTATAGAAGAATATCAGAAATGGGGACTCGAGATCAATACTAACAAAACAGAATATATGTGTATCGGATGAGAACAACAAGATCTAATGCTAGACGAAGGGGAGAAAATTAAGTGCTGCACAAAATACAAATATTTGGGTATGCAAATCACAAATGATGGACTGTTGGATACAGCAATTAAAGAACGAAACCAACTTGGAAGGAATGCTATCACGGTATTGAATGGGATACTGTGGGACAGAAGCATAAACAACAAGAACAAAACTCTAATATACAATACCATCATAAAGTGTATAACCACGTACAGCTGTGAAGTGTGGCCTATTAAGGAAACAACAAAACGAATGCTGGAAGCTACAGAGATGGATTTTTGGAGAAGATCAGCAGGCAAATCAAGACTCGAGCGAATAACTAATGAACGCATAAGAGAAATTATGGAAGTTAAACATACGATAGTGAAGGACATAAAGAACAGTCAACTCATATGGTACGGGCATGTCCAAAGAATGGCAGAAATAAGGATCCCAAAGCAAATTATAAACTGGAAACCTGCAGGAAGAAGAAAACCGGGTAGACCGAGAAGAAGTTGGTAGGAAGGGATTGACACGTTTATGGAGGAAAGATCTCTCGGAGACGGTGCATGGAGAGACAGACAGGCATGGAGAGATGGCATCGAAAGACGTAGAATGTTTTAAACCGATGAATATATATTATTTAATCATTTCCAATTATGGCATAGCCTCACTCACATATTCTCTTTGTAGTTGGGTCCATCTACCTGTTCATTTCCATAGTTGTGGACTTTTTTTCGGAGCACCATTTTTCATACTTAGAGCTTTTCTATCAAAGCAACATAGAATTTTGAATGAAATTTAAAGAGATTCGTTGCAAAATAACAAGTGGTACAGTCTAAAATATGTTATCATCATCATCATCATCATAATTTTCAGCTTATTTAATCATTTCCAATTATGGCATAGCCTCACTCACATATTCTCTTTGTAGTTGGGTCCATCTACCTGTTCATTTCCATAGTTGTTGTGTACTTTTTTTTTGGTGCTCCATTTTTAGAGTATGTATATTCATACTTCTGTTTCGATCTTGCTGGAAGCAATCCAGAAATGGCTCTGAATGCCTCTTCTTTAATGTCAGAGGGAATACTTTCTGAATCGCTCATTTTTTAAACTAGTGACATCAATATTATTTACTGTCATATTGACATTGCCTTGCATGGTGTTATTTGAACAAAGGTATTAAGGTAATTGATTTTTAGGATAGGTATATAAGAATTTGTATCAAAATGTATTAAAAATATAAATACCTAGTATAACAACATACTAAAATGGTAAACACTGGTATATCGCCACGATTTGGTGGACCTCGTTTAGTCATTTTTTTCTCCTCATTTCCGTCCAAGCAGTTGGTTTGTTAGCATACTCATTCATCGAGCACTCTGTTGGACTAGTACGATAATTTTTAAAATTTACTGTGTGTTTTTATAGTTAGACGTAGATAAAATATTGTACAATACATGCGAGTTAACTCCATTAAGATACTTGTGTGGTTACACAACTCGTGCTACGCACTCTTTGTGCAACTTTCACATACGTATCTTAATGATACTGTTAACTCACTTCTTTGACTCACTTTTATCGTAAATATCTATTAAAACTCTGTTTTCAGTTGTCAAAGTCAGTTTTGTTGAATGTTGATTTTTTTTTCATTTGCAAACAATGTTTTTATTTGATTCCTTTTGACTTGACAAATAAGATTGACAGAAAATAATATTAATAGACAAATCTTACTGGTTTTTTCTTCAGGTGCACAGTAAAAGATCTTTTTTTCCATTACAAGAGCTAGTTCTTTCTTTTAAATCACCCCCTAGGGTAACAGTGCCATGCTAGGGTAGTTTTTACCCTGTGACTCCCCTGGTAAGTAATTCTATTTGTCACTTATTCAATTACGCGCATGTTCTATTGTCGGTTTTCTATCTAAATGAATAAATGCGATCTTGATGAAGTGCTAAGGGTTGAGCTGGGACTAGGTCTGTAGGTCAGTTGTGACAAAAAGAATATACGGCCTGATTTAATTACAGACGTGAATAAAAAATACATACTTGTTAGATGTTGTCAAAGGGGGGTGAGTTAATATTCTAATGTAAAATACAATAGTCTACGTTTTTATCTCAAACCAACTAAAACAGTTGTTATTTTAGTGTTTATGTAAGCACCTATTCAAGCACTTTGTTATAAATTTTTACCTAGTGAATTACTCATCAACATAGAACGGACTGAAAATTTGACATGAGTCATTCCATGTTTTGATTTAAAAAACATTCAAAGCAGTTAAAATTTAAAAAAAAGAGAATCACTAAAAAGAAGTTTAAACCAGAGCAATCAAAACTCATTTGTGCAACTTCCTGACTAGTGTATAATCACTATAATCAGCTGCCAGTAGTGGCACTGTGGTAGTGGCTAGAAACTACACTTTTAATAAACGTGTTTTTTTATTATTTAATAAAAATTGAAATTCCGATTTTTTTTTATTTTCCTTCCCTTATTGGCTAAATGCTAACTAAAATTCAGAAATTTGAAGTTTGTGAGACTTGGATGGATAGCTAAGAATTTTGATGATTGGTAAGTGAGTCACTGTCGAAATGAAAGAACTGGATTGGTAATCTTGCAACGGTCTAAGACACTCAAAGAAGTTTCTGAGGGCTTACGACCAAGAAAAATCAAAGATCTTCCTGCGACGGCCCAGCTACAGTACGTCTGTCCGTTCTGTAGCTACGGGGTATCCGTGAGAGGGGAAACGATATTCTCTCGATGTTTTTCGTAAAAAAATAGACGACGCGTCCCATCAATAAAAATTCAACAAATTTGCAAGTAGCCAATAAAATCAGTGGGCGGAGCGATTTGCGGTGACGCACTCGTCAAATCGACGTATAAAATATATTGCTGTTTATTTAAATGTTTTTTGTCCGCATTCCTTTCATAGACACAGATCCAGCAGATGTACTGTACGTCGAAACACCAGTTCCCATTAGAACACCGAAGTTAAGCGACTTAAGGCGATACTAGCGGATGGACGGGTGACTGGTTCGAAACTCTGTATCGTGCTGTTGTCCAAAAAAAAGGCAAAAGTGTAAAATCTATTGACATACACTGCTCATTCACGCCGGTTCGAGGCCGGATGAGATCGGATATCTCGCGAGTAAGAATCGATTTAGACACTTCCAAGTCGGTAGGCCATTGAGCATGATATGGCCGAGGACCGCGGTTCGGATTCCGCGTAAACAAAGTAGGCCCCGTCCAGATTAGCCCTGGCAGCAAAAAGGAGACGTTAACTGAAATCTTTACTTTACTTTAGTTTTTTCAAAGATCTTTCTGGGGGGTGAAAGTGATGTGAGTTACTTCGAGAAAAGTAGTACGACTGTGCTCAACTTGGCAGACATAACAGTTACATTTAATAATAAACATGCAAGGTTCTTTTTTTCTTTAGAGGTATCTAAATTTACCAACCTATTTGTTTCAAAATTAAATCTCGGTTAGAAACATTAACAGGAATTCGCAGAAGCATAAAAAAACAGAAAATCTTCGCTCCTCGTTCAAAGAAACACCTAAAAAGGGCTGAAACCAGTCCAGTACCACCGATTTTTCTCTTTTTTTCCAGTACTACTCCTTAGCGAGCGCTAACAACTGAATCTACACACTCGTAACTGCGTTTCGCTTCTGCCATATGTTACACCCCGGCCGCCTGAGAGCAAATACCAATTTAGATTAGGCCTTATTCGCCGCTAGTCTGCTACCTGTATTTAATCTCATTCAATATTTAAACAGGCCCTAAGGACCTGACAGTACGTACAGGGTGGCAAAGATATTTCTTCCAAGAAAACCTCTATTGGTTTCTTCATACTTAGAGTACGAGTATTAGCAGATTCGATGCACTGACTTTTATTGTCGACCTGTCGACATTTACAGTCAACAATGTCAAGAATTTTACAGGCGCAGGTTTGGGGTTAGCTTTATTGTCATTAGATTATTTTCTTTGTCATTAGTGATTATTTTACTTTTTTTTTTGATTGATTAATTAATTTGACTTAGACTATCCTGTGAACTTCACATGCGGTGGTTGTTGTTTCCCATTTGTTCAAATTAATTCCAATACATTAGACTACATTAGATTTTAGGTCTATAATCAGGGGCGGATCGTGAGTGTGTGGGGCCCTGGGCGGAAACTACTTAGGGGCCTACCTAAGTACTCAACTAATAGCCATGTCAAAAAACTGTTTCTATAATGATATATTATTATGATATATTCTTTATTGCACAAAAAAAACCATAAATGTTACTTAAATCTACGAGAGTATTAGTTGTATAAAAGGCGACCTTATTGCTGTGGTAGCAATCTCTTCCAGGCAGCCTTTGGGTGAGAGAGAAACCGAAATAGTGATATTATAATAAGAACAAAAAAAACAATAAAACAATTTTATTTATTTATTATGAATTAGTAAAAGAAATTGATAGGTTGCAGTCACAGAAATTGACAGTTATTTTGTCATCACATTGCAAGTCTTTTGTTAGATCACAATTTATAGAAAGAAGTGATAAATTATTTAGTCAATGGTTTGACATTGTTGTCCTATATTTATTTTTTACATAGGACATCTTGGAGAAGGAGCGTTCTGCTTCACAGCTAATGATTGGCAGTGTTTAAAAAATCTTTAAAATGGTATAGCAGTTAGGGAACACGTCAATAAGTTTATTTTCATACATGAGCATAAAATGTCACTGCAAGAGGTGTACTCTGGCTTAGATTGGAGTAAGTACGATTTTAATTGAATGCACTCATTCACTAAATGCTCGTCTACGTCATCGGGATAGTAATCAATAATATGACGAGCAATTTCCAAATCTATGTTTTCGATATTTTTGTCTTGCAAATCCATTAAAAATTTGAATTTTTTGCTAGAAGTCTCATATAGACTTGGCTCCTTTTATTTAAATCCATAATCAGCTTATCCAACGCAACGTTTAACGTGTCTCTTTTAAATCTTTCTGCGCCGGCGCCATATACTGAGAATTCACCTGTAGACTTATCTGAACATTTTGGAGTAATGCGTCTCTTGTTTATGTCATTGTAGTCTATTCCCACACTAGTACTTAATTTTTTAGCTTTCTCTTCGTATTCCTTTAGCTTTTGATCTGATTGGTGTCGTATGTTGTTCTAAAAGTCTTTTAATGACACAATTAACTTGTTGCCTTCACAAATGTCTAAACAAGGGCTCTGTATTTTTTTTATTAACTAAATGAAATCTCTCCAAAACTTCTTCCCAAAAGATAATCAAAATTGCAGCCTCAAGTTTCGCCATTTTATTGAATAAATTTCGTGCCTCTTTTCGGAAATCAACTTTCTCAATCTCATTTTCGGTGAAACTTTCGAAAATTTTCATAATGTCATCATAATTATTTTTTAAGGCTTTGACAGCATCATAGTGGCAAGACCATCTGGTCTGGCTTAAACTTTATAACGTGAATTTGAATTTTATTTCACGATTCAACAGTTCCCACCTATGGGTCTGTTGTTTTTAGCGGAGTCTGGGGGCCTCTTGTAACCTCGGGGCCCTGGGCTGCAGCCCAAACAGCCCTTAGATAGATCCGGCCCTGTCTATAATTATAAGTTGTTAAAAATGTTTGAATGTATTAGTAGTACCACTTATTTTTCTGCATTTTACGTTCTTGTTAATATAAGCATTAACATTTTTTTCAGGTATACCGGTTGCATCTCAAAAGTGAAATTCAATTCAGATAAAAAAAACGAAATTTAGTATAGTAAACGCCACGAATGTTTGGGAGTGATTCATCGCTTGATGAAGTTACAATCGACACGCGCGCTATCATTTTTTTCATTAAAAACGTAAATTTTTTGCCGCAGACGTAGGTTTTTAAAAGCCCGGTCTAGTCATCCTCCTCCTACTTATTCTAAAATGTTAGCGTGAATGACAAAGACCATACTATATCGCGTTTCTTTGATTGATTCGTTTTTGTGCGTCAGTCCATTGGTGTGCTTGCAGTGCGACCAATGGGGCATTCTAGTTTATATTTATAAACAAATATATGTTTTGACAAGACTTTGACAGTTAAAACAACAAATTACAACAGATTATATATTGATTATTATATGACTTGAAACACCACGGCACTGGAATTAAGTTTTATGTGACCTTGAACAGATTAGTTCACATGGTAGCGACCGATGAATCACTCCCAAACATTCGTAGCGTTTACAGCGCTTTCACATGCGACGGACCGTCCGCGACCTCGAGTAAGTACCATGAATTTATATGAACAATTTCACATGGGCGCGTATGCTCCGTCCGACGGAGTTTGTTCAACGGCTATCTTGAAAAAACACGACGGACGGTCCGTCGCGGATGGTCCGTCGCATGTGAAAACGCTGTTACTATATGACATAAATTAGAGTTCAGTGGCGGATACAGGGGGAGGGCCCATAGGGCCCGGGCCCCCCTAAAGTCTGTAAATTGTGTAAAATATTAGGCTTTTGGGTTAAAAATGGCGCCGTAAAAAGAATATTCTACATTGCTTTTCATTTTGGGCCCCCCTCTAAAATAAATTCCTGTATCCGCCCCTATAAGGGTTGATTGACGTATTCAGTTCTTTCGGTTACTTCTTGTTTCACCGGAAATGACTACAACACTGGATTCTTAAATGACACACTTGGTATATTTTCTTCATTTGATAGAAATAATATTCTGAATAGAACGACATAACATAATATGTCAACTTTCACATTTTCAATTAAAAAAATAGCATTATAAATTTTAATTTATAGTGCCATGATCATAAATGTAACAACAATTTGACTCGAAATACCAAATGTGTCGTACCAAATTATTCGGAAAATAATGCTTTTTCCAAATATGCTAATAAGCCACCCTCGTTCCATTTGAAAAAATTGAGAAATTGCGTCTTTTTAACACAGCCATGGTATTATAGATTGAAATTTAAAACACGATTTTTTTAAGCTAGAATGTCAAAAGTTGACATATGGTATGTCATTCTATTCAGTGTCATTTTCTATCGAATAAAATAAGAAAAATAACACAGGTCCGTGGGTGTCACTTGTATGGGAAAACAGGCAACAGTCAAATTTAAACGTGCCAGGACGAACGACAAAGAAAGCAACATCTGCCAGGCATTGGCTTTCTTTGTCACTCACATTGCTTAAATCATGATACCGCGGCCATTTTGTCAACAAAGAAGCTGGTCGGGCTGTCCTGGCAAGTGATTTAAAACAATTTTGCTTTTTTACAATATTAAATTACCATTTGGATGTATTTAATGCGATTACTGAGTTCGATACACACACCTTTTCAACTGTTACTGTTTTGTTGAAAACGACAGAGTATTATTATTATTTACTGTATTTTTCACATCACTTTTTAAATCTATTAGACAAAATTGAAAAGAATAATTAGATAATAATAATGAAATAAAAAATTGTTAGGATTAAATGGAAAAAATAGTGTTCACCCTGTATCCTAAGTCATAACTCTTCTCTCTAGAGGGTAAGTACTTGGTACGACATCTGTACAGTTGTAGATAAAAGAGTCAAGTTGTGGGTTAGGTGTATGTGTCATTAGAGCAAAGAAAAAAATAATAAACCTGTAAAGGGTAAAGAGTACTAACTATGCCATATGAATTGAAATATATGTATTGAGATGAACCGCCTATTTCAAAATAGACATATTTATTTAAATCCGTAACATTTATTTTTTAAGACACTCTGTATACATAAACAAAAATTATTGATTTTTAAAATATTATTCACAAACTAGGGAGAGGGAAATCAGGCGACGAACAGAGATGATAGTTGTTAGATAATAGCTTCTAGACTACCATTCGAGACGCATTGATATTATTTTGGTTCTTGAGTTCTGTGACAAAGAATGTTATTAAAGTTAAAGTAAATGTTTTCTCATTATTTAACTAATGTTAACTAAATCATATTAGTTTGTTTTCTTGTTGTAATTCTGTTCTAAAGCTTTTCCTTATTCATTTGATCTGACAAAGACAATATATAACATATGTATGCATTTAATGGAATCTATTTATGCTGTAAATAATTTCAGTTTAAAAGTAATCTAAATAAAATCGTTCACTGTTCCTTCGTGCCGATGTTTGTGGTTTGTGAGAATAAGGGCCTTGTTGAGTGTACTAACAATTTTTGACCGTGCATGGACGAATATCTTAGCTCGCAAAAAGGCAAATAAAAACAATAAATAGAATAACTCATAGAATAACTTACAATTTATTAAATTATAAGATATTGGCACCAAACCTTCAACGTTAGCGTCGATTCCGCAAGAAGGGACTTCGTACCTACGGGTGGGGACCCGTTAAACTAACAAAAAACTCTTCAGTGTTGAACGATATTAATGTTGCATGTTTTGAATGTATTAAACTATAAACCTAGGTATGAGGACAGTTTCTGTATTATTATTTCTCTTTTATTAAAGTTCAGGACAGCATAGTTAGATTCTCTGGAATAGTGATTATGGTTTTCTCTGCCGTGCTCTTTTACATGTGAATTCCAGGCAGAGTACGGCACTTCTTTCATTTCATTTAATAAAATAAGTAGGGCTATTTACAAATTTAGCGTTTTATTTACATAACCTATTTTCCTCAAATTTCCCAAAATATTGCTTCTGTCGAGGCGAATCCGAGGTAATCACAATAAAAAAATATTTAACACAACGTAGGTTCCTTTCTTTCATTTAAATTTCTTGTTATACAGTTGGTCAAAATATTACCTCTTCAACTTTGTTGACGAATTTGGGTTGTTACACTACAGTATGTCTGGTTGAAACTATAATTGAAGACATGTTTTTGTATAAAAAAAACTAGTTGTAATTGTCCGGAGGTAAAAATATTAGATAGTAATGCTTTAATATACACGATGGGAAAATAGTTATTTTTGATACAAGACGATAAAATGGTATTTTATCGTCGACCGGAAAAGATTAATTTCGGGAAACCATAATGAAATTTTATCGTCGTGTATAAACTTTGTATAAAAAATATTTTTTTCCATAGGGAATTACGCTTTAAAAAATATTCAGAAATTATTATTTCAAGGAATTTATTACGAGTAGAAAAAATATTGTGCTGGGTTGGCGTTGGTTTCTATGTAATTTGACAAATAAATAAAGCTGCCTCTTTAGTTGTCAGTTTTGAGTCAATATTTTTTAATTCTCTTTCGTGTCGATTGCTGATTGAATTGGCGCCAGAAATGGCTCAAAACGAAATAAGTAAATTACCAACAGATATTGAGGCTGAGGCGACGACAAACGCCATAATTATCCAAACTATTCCATTTAAATCCCGATTAACTTATGAAAAGGAATACAAAAATTTTCAAAAATAGAAGTAATTAAAAAACGTGCGAGAAGAAATAAAGTTTTAACCTATTCTCGCTGTTAAAGTATCATTTAATCTACCCTGGCGGTTAAAGTACTATTTTATCCACTATTTTTGATAGATAGGGGAGATCGGGGCAAGTTGACGAAGTAAAATACAAAAGGCTCCAAAACACGAACTAACGGGTTTAAAAAAAAAGATCCCATTTCATCTGTTAGTACATTTATTCAGGTACATAATAAAACATAAAAAACAAAATAAAAGTGTACTCTTGAAAAATATAAAAAAAAAACAAAAAGTGCATTTTCGTCAACTTGCCCCAGTACGGGGTAAGATGACGAGCCTATAGGGGCAAGATGACGATTATAAGCAGGTATATGTGCCATCTTTTTCATAGACTGTGCACGACTCGTGCCACCAACTCTCGGAGGCTCAATATAGGATTCCTGGCAGCCAGGACAAAAAATGTCATTAGTTTTCTTCTTCTTTCCTACCTGCTTTTCACGATTTTCTTGAAATACATTTCTTTTGACTTTGACAGCATCAACCTTCCTTCTTTTAATTTCTTTTAAGTTTTTTTCATTGTTTTTCCTTTCCTGTTCTTCTTTGTTGGGTGTTGAGGTGATGACAGAATCCCTTTGTTTAATTCTTTTGGTAGTTTTTATGAGACGTGTATATTTGGGAAAGGGTTTCATTTCAAGTAGCGTTACTCGACTATCAACATTAGAGACTGTTTGACTGGAGCTGGATGAACTTATAGTACCAATGTGCTTTATTGTTTTTTGCAGATTTTTTTTTGTTGTAGGCCTGATGGTCCAGGAAGGGATTCATTGACCTTGCCGGCTGATTTTTTTTGGAACGCAATGGGGGTTCAGCATCTGGTGTTTCATAGTTTGTATTCTTTGCAGAATCCATTTTATTCAATCCTGAGGGGCCTGGGAGAATTAAATTAACAAGCTTTTCTGCTTCTAATTAACAATGCTCTAATACTCAGGTCAATGAGGTAAGTCAAAAACTGAGCTTCCTGAGCATCAGAAAACGTTCTTCTGAATCTCCCACCACTAAGAGGAATTGGTTCGTTGTTATTTTGCTTTTTTATATAACGTCTTAATGTTGCTTCCGGGATTCCATGCTCAATTCAGGCAGCTTTAACTGACTTATGGTCGTGCAAAATAGAGTGCAACGCGGCAATTAGCACGTCTTCTGACCAAGAGCGTCTATCTGTACGGTATTTATAAGTTCTCACCATCTAAAAACATCAAAAAATGAATTTAACTCATTTTATACACAGTGGGGCAAGTTGACGAATTCGTCATTTTGCCTCCGTCAACTTGCCCCAGGAAACATTTTTTAGGAAACAGCAAAAATTAAATTATTAATTAAGTGAAATTAGGTTGTATCTTACCTTCTAATATTTAAAATGTTCACAATAATCAAGATTAACTATGAAAGGGGCTTCTATTTTTCTTTAAACCTGCGAAATTGCTTATTTTCTGGAGTTGGATGTTTACATCTAACAGGGTGTGAAAAGCGGTTATGATTTTTTAAACCCCATTCAAAAATGATAGCTCCATCTATGTTTAACCCGACGTATTATACACCTAAAGGAATCTATAGAAAAATAAATGGGATTTTTAGGATGTACAGTTTTCTTTAAATCGATACTTCGTCATCTTGCCCCGTTCGTCATCATGCCCCGACCTCCCCTATAAGGCAATTTTAACAGTTGCTATGGAAAAAATGGAATAAACAAGCCATTACACCAGTATGATATTTCTGAACATACTCTTAACAAGTCCTTTTTTAATTAGCTTTAAAATAGAAGCCTCTCGAAGTACCGACACATCCTCGGTGAGTACCGAATAAGGTACTCGCGCCCGAACACAATAGAGCGATAAACAGAAAAACCGGTAGCCGGGGAGGTTGTTTGTCGCACATTACGCCTATTTATTTCAAGAAGATACCGCCGGATAAAGTCAAAGGCACCGCCATCCAAGGCGGTACCGCTATCTTGCCAGCCAGCGCCAACGGGCTCGTCATTCGATGCTTACTTTATAATTTATCTCGTTTCTTTTGCCCACCGAGTACCGACATTCCTTATGGGGATATTAATGACGCCGAAGAGAGTGTATTTAATTTATTTTTCATTGTTTCCTAAAACTGAAAAATAGTGCTTTAAGAGAGGTTTGTTACGTCAGGTGGTACCACCTTTGGATTTCCATACGTCCGGATTTACCCGAACATGTTTGTGTTTTTAAAGTGTCCGGGGTGTGGCAGTAATAATAATATGATTACAGAAAAATTAACGAGGGAAAACAAACTTATTTTGAACATTATGTAGTATATTGAATGTAGAATTTCTTGAGTTATAACGAGTTATAAGTTATCATACAGTCTCAAGGCTTTATCAAAAGCCAGTATCTGAGACGGCTCCACAGAGGCCTGCTCTCCATCCTCGATATCAGCCGTACCAAAGTTCATGGCACGAATGGTCGTCGTCTCGGCGCACTCAGTGATAAGGTGTTCTGGTGTTTCCTCATCTTCCCCACAGAATCTGCATTTGCCGTTGTTTCTCAGCTTCAGCCTATTGTGTTCGTTGAGGAGACAGTGTCCTGTTAGAAACCCCGTGACAATCCGAAGATTGTTTTGACTTAAATCAAGGAAAACCTTTGATTTTTCTCGGTCGTAAGTTCTGAGGAACTTTTTCGAGTGTCTTAGACCTTTGGAGGATACCCATTCCAACTTACGGATGGAGTCTTCCAGATTCTTCAGTTCCGCTTTCAGTTGGTTCCCGTTTGGAAAACAGAACGGTTCTAGTCCAGTTAGTGGAGTGTTCGCTCCTTTCCTAGCTAGATCATTTGCTTTTTCATTGCCTTTTATCCTGTGGTGAGCAGGCACCAAGAGTAGAAGGACTTTATTTTCTTTGCCTAATTTGTTGAGCTTCTCTAGGTATTCTTTGAGCAACTTCGAATTGATTGTGACTGAGTTGATCGCGTTTAGTGCTGCTTGACTATCGGATAGGGTGGCAATTTCCTGTTTTCGATAGTTCCTATCTAAGATAAATTGTACGCATCTTTCGATCGCGTAAATTTCTGCCTGAAGGATACTGGGGTAGGTGCCCATTGATTCGGAGTATTTGGTTTTCGGCCCAAATACCCCTATCCCTGTCCCTGCTTTGGTTTTGGAAGCATCAGTATACTACGTTATGGTATATATCTTTTATATGTTGAGTAAGCGTTTCTTCCTTCCAATCCTTTTTATTACTCAATACTACAGTGAGGTGTTTCTTAAAGTTGTAAATTCTTGGTATGTCATCCACTGGGAGTTGGAGAAGTAGAATTTTCTTTTTGTGGGCGTTCCAAGCCCCCGACCTGAAAATTCTCCCAGTACTGTTAACGTCAATGACCGTTCTGTTCATTGTCGCATTGGCATAACTACCGACGACAATGTGCAGTAGTGTTAGGTTTAAAATGACCTCCATTGCTGCTGTTGGACATGTTCTCATGGCACCTGTGATGCAGATACATGCCAGTCTCTGTATTTTGCACAGGTTTTGCCTTGTTGTACGTTGCTCCCAGATAGTTCACTTCCTGCGATGGCAGTATTTCCTTTCCATCTAGATGGATTCTTTTCAAGTTTTTCAAACTTCGCTTTTTGGTGAATGGCACTACCGCGGCTTTATCTGAGTTGATACTCAGCCCAACAGTCCCTCGCCATCTCTCAGCGATGCGGAGTCCTCTTTGGATAATATCACACAGGGTGCCTTCATGTTTCCCCCGTGCAGTCATGACTATGTTATCTGCATACCCTATGCATTGTATACCCGCTAGAGTTAATTCTTCCAGTAGTTCATCCACTACCAAGCTCCACAGTAGGGGGGAGGTAACTCCACCTTGTGGAGTTCCTTGCGTTGTTTTAACAACTACAGTTTTGGTACCTATCTCAGCTTCTGCTGTTCGTGTTGAGAGCATTTCCCAAAACCAGCGAATTATCGTACTGTTCACCCCTCTTATTTCAAGAGATCGCTTCACTACCTTGTGAGTTATATTGTCAAACGCCCCTGCAATGTCCAAGAAGGCACAAAGTGCTGTTTCTTTGCTATCCAGTAGTCTATTAGGGTGTCCGTTATATTTACCAAGTTGATCATTTCTCTCACGACACCCCCTCAATTTTTAGTTTATTGTCTAAAAAAAATAACAGACCATTGTAAGCCCTTAATATTCATAATAAACCTTGCCCCAAAGACGATTCATTTCTCATTTAAATTACATAAGAATTTGCCACTTTTTACAAATATTTTTTTTCTCTCGATCTTCTTCTCTCGCAGCCATGACAATTATATATTAATAAATTGTACTGAAGCTGTGGTTGGTTCCTTGTGAAACATCGTTGAAATATTAGTATTTTAATAAAGCACGCTTTTAGATGTTTCAAAAAACTTTTAATAAGAGTAACTTTAACTCTACATATATGTTTCGGCTTGTTAGGCCTTTTTCAAGAGTTTTTTAAGAACTAATCGTCTAACTACACTGTAACTATATATATATTTGCTATGGGGTGGGTTCAGAGAGTTTACAATAGGGGTAATAAAAAATGTGTTTAGAAATCCTTGTTGGTCGTTAACATTATTTTCGTTTTTAACAGATTTTAGTATTTCTAACTGTTCAATGTAATTTAAGCGTCTACCTTTTGTTTCTCTGTTAGTAACTTAATTGAGTTTTCATTAATTTTGTGATTATTTACTATACAATGAGTTGCAAGACCAGAACTATGCTGGAGATTATTAATAGACTTTATATGTTCTTTAATCCTTATATCTAAATTTCTACCAGTTTGGCCTATGTACACGGCATCACAATCATTGCAATCCACCCTATATACACCCGACTTATTTTTGACATTAGTTTTGTCTTTATTATTTAATAAAATTTGACCTAAATTTCTTTTATTTATGTTAATAGTTTTACATCCTATTTTATTGAGATTATTTGATATTTTGTTAGTTAAATTAGGAATGTAGTTTAAAAGTCGATGATTGTTATTGTCTTTAGAATTAGCGGAATAAAAATGTTTCATTAATATTTTCTTTTGTTTTTTCTTTAGCATATTATCAATAAGGGAACACTTATATCCATTGTTGATGGCGATTTGTTTAATAATATTTAACTCTTTTTTAAAATTCTCTGGGCTCAGTGGAAACATTACTAATCTATGAATTAAACTATGAAAGGGTGACATTTTGATATGCCAGGATTATATATTCTTGTATAGAATTGAACGCTCTACAAAAAAGGTCTCTTACAATTTTTCGACAAACCTACTTCTTCAAAAGTTATTCCTCCATTTAAGTATAGCTGAATTATTTTAATAAATGTTTATTAAAATAAATCAGCTATACTTAAATCAGCTTAAATGGTTTAAACTTGAAGATTTCTTAATTCCCAACCTTAACAGCATCAGAATTGTATATTTTTACAGTAATAGATTAAATTTTTCAAAAATAACCATATTTTTGTCAAAAGAGTTGAAGAATTTAGGAATTTACCGAGTGGTTAATTTTAACCGTGAATAACTTTTGAAGAAATAGGTTTATCGAAAAATTGGGAGAGACCTTTTTTGTAGAGCGTTCAATTCTGAATAAGAATATGTAATGATCGTGGCTGCAAGAGTACAAAATCGAGAGAAAAAAAAAAGTATTTACAAAAAGTGGTAAATTCCCGTGTAATTTAAATAAATAAATGCCTGTATTGTCAAAAAATTTTCAATTTGTAGATAAAGGTAAACAAAACAAACAAAGTAAACAACCAGATACACAAACAAACAAAAGATAATATAAAACATTATAGAAATAATATTGTCAGTCTTATTGTTTAATATAAACATTTATAAATGTTTACAATGTCAGAGAACAAAAAAATAAAAATAATATTCAAAAATATTTAGTTAGTTTATATTAGTAAATATAAATATCAATGACCTCTAAATAAATTTATTTCGATGTCACTAGCAAATATATCTAGCAATAGCAAACATTAGACCAGTGTTTACAAGATCAAATTCGATTTTCAAAATATAATTCATTTACGGCGTAGAAAGCCTTGTCTAGTAAATAAGAGTTCAATCACAGGTTCAATGCTTTGCGAAATGAAGAAAATGATGTTATGGATTTGATTTCAAATGGCAGGTGATTGTGCTTTTCTTTCGAGTTGTATAATATTGAACTTTTAACTAACTCTGAGCGTGGGGTAGGTAGATAAAGATCTTGCTCCGCGTTCCTGAGTGGATAAGTGTGAGATGGCCTTTCTTGAGAAACTGAGACATGCTTACGTATTAGGCAAACGGATTCAAATATAAATAAGGAAGGAAGAGTCAATATATTTTTAATTTTTTTAAAAAGTTTTGGGGAATGGGAAATGAATCGTCTTTGGGGCAAGGTTTATTGTGAATATTAAGGGTTTATAATGGCCTGTGTGAAAAGAAATGATCAACTTGGAAAATAACGGACACCCTAATGTATATGGTGACTGATTTTAATAATTCATTTAAACGAATTGGTATATAAATAAATTAAGTTCCATGAAACAATGATCCGGTTACTGACAAAGAACACCGACGATAGGTACGAAAATTTGGCGAAAGCAAAACAATAAGAGAAGGGGTTGCATCCCCTCTTGAAGTAGTTAAGAAAGGGGTGAGTGAAGGCTTTGAAAGAGGGACATTAAATATAGTGGACTTTTCTAGCTCTATTAGGGATAATATGTTCGCCTCAAGACATTTTTCTAGTTCAGTTCAACCGGCACAATAATTTATAAACATAGAGACAGTGGCGTACTGTGCTTTGTTTATTTATGAAATATAATTTCTCTAAATAATGTCTTTACGGTTAAGGCGGGTTCATATCTTGAAGAAAGTTTTTGTTGTTTTCTTCTTTAGACAAAGTGGCATTCTAAGTAGATTTGTATATGATTGAGTTTTTTCCATAACATGTACTCTATGTTAACATAATTTTTCTGTTGATTTCTAGTAGTAAACATCCTGTGTATTAGTTAAAGTTATATTTATAGTCTTCTACTATTTCTAGTGTTGTGTTATTTACTAGAATGTATTTTCTATCCAAAAATAAGCTTTTTACGTCAAGCAGTTTAAGCAGAATCGTGGTTAATCAATTACCCAACTTTTTGGAACACCCTGTATGATTTTTTAAAAAATTTCAAAATATGTAAAAAAAACAAAATAAATTATGCGTGTCCAAGCGTTTTCCCGAAAGACTAACCGTTTTTTAAATAAAAATACTATAATATTTGAGGGGCGTTTTCACCCTCTTGGTATTTGAGATTCGAGAAACGCCTCTTTATCGAATCTCTGCACCCCACGGTCAATCCGTTTGCCAAAAATCAGCTTTAAACGTCAAGGAGTTTAAGCAGAATCGTAATTACTCAATGGTCATATTTTATGAAACACCCTGTATAAATTTACAAAAAATTTTAAAATATGTAAAACAACAAAGTAAAATATACGTGTTTAAGAGTTTTTTCCGAAAAACTCACCGGTTTTTAAATAAAAAAATATTTTAATATTTGAGGGATAGTTTCACCCCCTTAGAATTCGAGTTTCGAAAAATCCCTTCTTATCGAACCTCTACACCCTAAAGTCAATCCGTTTTCCAACAATCAGCTTTTTACGTCAAGCGCTTTAAGCAGGATGGTGATTAATCAATGACCAGATTTTTCGAAACACCCTGTATACATTTTTAAAAAATCTTAAAATATATCATAAAAGAAAATAAAATATACGCGTTTAAGCGTTTTTTCGGAAACTTGACCGTTTTTTAAATAAAAAATATTGTAATATTTGAGGGGTGGTTTCACCCCCTTGGAAATGGAATTTAGAAAAATCCCTTCTTGTCGAACCTCTACACCCTAGAATCAACTTGTATGCCAAAATCGAGCTTCTTACGTTGAGTGGTTTGAGCAGAATCGTGATTAATCAGTGAGTCAGTCACTTAAGGCGGGTTCTCACTTGTCAGTTTCGCTGACGCAGTCTGACTGATTCATTATCAATGAAAAATAAAAAACAACGATTGTATTCACACGTTTCATGTTTTGCTACATTCAGTATTCAGTTGGTCCAAACATTCTAATGTGGTGATTTCGTATAGACATGAAAATGGTTAAAACAAAATTGAAACCAGGTGTTCGCGAAGTTTGTTTACAATTAGCAAATGAATTACAGAATATTCTGGTGAATCAGAAAAGAAAAAAAAAACGTCGTAGGTGGTCAGGTCCTGGATATTGCGAAGAAATAAACGGGGTGCTGGTGAAACTATATTAAAAGAATTAATTAACTTAACTTGTAAACTGCACAAATCACGAAAATGTAGTTCTCACGCTTCAGTTTCTATTCATTATTCGATACTGATCAGTCAAAATGAAAAAAAGTAGAACTGGTTTTCACTTTAACTGAAAGTACGAATGTACTGATCATTTAACATGAAAATGTGTTCTGACGTTTATTGTTTGTTCAGTATCACTGAATCAGTCAGACTGCGTCAGCGAAACTGACAAGTGAGAACCCGCCTTTAAGGATTTTATGTATCAGTATAGATTTTGTGTTTCGTCTATTTTGTCTGTAATCAGCAGGAAACCCCCCTATGATTGTAGATAAAAATATTTCCCTACGCCTCTGCTAAAAACACAAACATATTGGACAATGGGTCATAATAGACCAACCTAGAAAGGGAAAGGGCCCGAAACGGAAAAGGGACCGGCAGGGCTGTTGAACTAGGGAGAAAGGACAACAAACAATGTCTGAATTACACCTTAATCTGTTTCGAGTGGCTTCAGGTGTTTTCTTCAACACCTATTCGCACAAAGAAGCAAAAAATAAAAATTTCGTTGCGAACGGAATTGCATGGAGAACATTGAAAAAAAAATGGCCAGCAGATTAGAGTGTATATAGAAGAGGAACAGTGCCGTATTTTAGAAGTTCATTGATAGAAAAATATTATTCTTCCATAGCAACTGTTAAAATTGCCTTATATCTATCAAAAATAGTAGATAAAATAGTACTTTAACCGGAAGGATAGATTAAAAAATGATACTTTAACAGCGAGGATAGGTTAAAAACTTTATTTCTTCTGGCACATTTTTTAATTGTTTCCATTTTTGAAAATTTTTGTATTCCTTTTCATAAGTTATTCGGGATTTAAATGGAAGTAGTTTGGATATGGCGTTTGTCGCCTCAGCCTGGTTTTGAGCCATTTCTGGCTCCAATTCAATCAGCAATCGACACGAGAGAGAATTAAAAAATATTGACTCAAAACCATGACAAACAAATAAAAAGAGACTGGCAAATTAAATCGCAAAGAGAGGGACAACGTTCCCGTAGCGCAACTCAGAACGCAAAATTTCGTTCTATCTATGTTGATCTGCGCATTGCGTCTATTGGGCCCACTATCTCATTCTAATATAAAAAGAGAGAAAGAAGCAGCCATATAAAACGTAATTTCTAAATAGAAATTAGAACAATCGCCTTTCGTTTTCGTCATCATGACAACCAAGATAACAACATCATGACAATTCGTCATGTTTGTTAATTTTTCTTTTCGTGATTTACCTTTTTTTCTAAACTCTCCATTTTATTGATTTATGAATATGGATAGGGAAGAAATTCCTTTGTTCCATATAGGTATTTATATTTTGCTACTTATAATTTTAGGTTATACTATTTGTTATTTTATTTGCTGCAGGAGCCAGTATCATCTATTTTTTATATGTATTGGTGCCCCCTTTCTCTGATAGATATGTTAAAGACACCCGGTAAAATAAAAGTAAGTAGTTATATTTATCATCTTATTAAGAAAAAAGTAGAAGTAGTAGTGTCAAAAATATTTCGAACCTCTCTTAACATAACAAATTAATACAATTATTTTTTTTCATTTTTTGGGTAGGGAGTTTATAGCTGGTTTATAGTAACCAGAAACTTTATTAATATACCTATTTTATTTTTGTTTTAGGATTAAAACTTGACTTGAAAATGGGTTAGGGTCATGATTCTCGTAAAGTCTTCTTTGCTTGGATATTCACTTTGTTATTGCAATTAGGCAGTTTTTTCGAAAATGAGATTTTTAATGCCCTTTAAAAAAATTGGCCGATCGTTTCCTGCAACAGTCAGTTCTTCTGCATTTAAAATTGGTAGGTGGGTGGAATAAACACTGTTATTTTTTGTTATTATATTATAAAAAGTTTATTTAGTTTTATGTATAAATAAATATGTTTATAAAACAGTACAATTTTTGCTTTTTTTATAATTTCCCTTATAATAGTAGTATTCTTTCGTTCTGAAAGAAACTGCAAATTTTCACTTAAACTGATTTATTCCCTACACCACGTTCCCTTTACGTGGTATAGGGAATAAATCAGTTTAAGTGAAAATTTTCAGTTTCAGAATGAAAGAATACTAATAATAATGGCTAATTTAAATTTCCCCCCAGCCAGAATGTGCGATAATGTGTTACGATACGTTTTATACCTATCTCTTTCTTTTTCATATAAAGCACACATGAGCAAAGATAGCAACAAAGACGTATGTCCTGCCATGGTCCTGCTAATTGGTTTGAAAATTGTTATTCTGAGTTGCGCTACGGGAACGCGGTCCCACTCTTTACCATGAGATTTGTCAGTCTCTTTTTATTTGTTTGTCTATGCTCAAAACTGACAACTAAAGAGACAGCTTTATTTATTTGCCAAATTACATAGAAACCAACGCCAACCCAGCACAATATTTTTTCTACTCGTAATAAATTCCTTGAAATAATTATTAAAGGCTGTAAAGGAATTAATATTCAGTAAGAAATAAATGTCCAAATTCCATCTAATACAGCTCTGCAAATTCCTAACAGTCTCTTCTCGCGAATCCGACCCGTACAACCGTATAAACTGTTGCGGGGTATCGCGTTTCCAACTCCCTCGGGAATAATAGCCTCTCGATCCCTGTTTCGCACACAACACGCGGACTGGACTTTGCTAGGGGAACGCTGCCGGCGCTTGGACAATGACCAGCAACAGTGGTGGACAAAGGACGGGACTGGACAAAGAAAAACGTGTGAAATTGGCTTTGCGGTGACACTAATAGGTCCAGTTTCTATTTTCACGAACGGAATTGTAGAAATAAGAACGAGGATTGTGTTTGTGTGCTTGTTTTTGCTAGGTGGGATAATGGAGGGTCATAGGAAAGTAATTTATCAACTGAAAATTGTTTCTCCATTAGAAATCTTTATTGAAATACTCTTTTAATTCGTATTTTACTGATTAACATAATTTAGAAAGAGAAATAACTTGAATACTATGCTTATACCACAGAATATCTAGCTACGCAACAGAAGCCTCGTTACATGTATAAAATTGTAGGTATCAAAAGGAGACAGGCTTTAAAAGCCTGTCTCCAAATCAGATATTTTGATGCGGTAGTTTCGCTACTACATAATAGAGGGCGATAAATTTAAAAGAAAATAGTTTTCTACAAACGAAATTTAAAAGAATTTTGTGCAGTGTTGCCGTTGTGTAATTCATATTGTAATGCTTTCTGATAAATCCTACCTTCAAATTTGCTACATCATTTAAACATATTAAAATAGATCAGTGCTCTTTTTTCAAACGTTTAGTCAGGTTTAAGTACGTATTTAACTTGCCATATTAGTTGGGGTTCAATAATCAGTTCCTGACGTTTGATTGTAATTGAATCCTGAATTTTGATTGTAATTCGGCGACAATATAATAAGTATTGTTCTACTATTATGATACCACTTCCTGACGTTCAATTGTGTTCATACTTTATACCGTATGATCGGGGAAAAACGGCGTTAGCGATAGCTATGAAATGAAGATCACTGTCATTTTATATGGGAAATAGTATACTAAAATATAGTACCATATTACGATACATGGCGTTCGATTGAGCTTAAACGTGGTATTCTACTTATCTTTAGTAACATTGTAATATTATGGTTCCATGGAGCATATAAAGTGGTACCTTCTATAGTACTACATTATGATACCACTTCCTGATGTTCGATTGGGCTCGTATTTGATATATACTTGCATATTTTTGATGACATTGCAATATTATGGTACCATGAAGCATATCAAGTGGTACCATACTATAATATAGCACCGTATTAGATACATGGCGGTTGATATAGGGCTTAAACTTGGTATACTACGTATCTCCGGTGACATTGTAATTTTGTGGAACCATGGAGCATATAAAGTGGTACCTTCTATAGTACCATATTATGTTACCACTCCTTGGTGTTCGATTGAGCTCATATATTTGATATATAATTTCGTATTTTTGATGACATATTATAATATTATGATACCATGAACCATATCAAGTGGTACCATAATATAGTACCATATTACGTACATGGCGTTCGATCGGGCTTAAACTTGGTATGCTACGTATCTTCGGTGACATTGTAATATTATGGTACCATGGAGCATATAAAGTGGTACCTTCTATAGTACTACATTATGATACCACTTTCTGATGTTCGATTGGGCTCGTATTTGATATATACTTGCGTATGTTTGATAACATTGCAATATTATGGTACCGTGAAGCATATCAAGAGGTACCATAATGTAGTACCATATTACGATACCATTTCCTGGCGATCGATTGGGCTTAAACTTGGTATACTACGGATCTTCGGTAAATTTGCAATATTATGGTACCTTGAAGCATATCGAGTGGAGTCCAATATTATGATATCATCCTCGATTGGGCCCTAATTTGGTATACTTACGTTTCTTTATAAAGATTTGTTGTGTGTTACTGCATTTTAATAAATTATTTCCATTATTATTAAACTTATATTTCATTACTAACTTTCCAGCATTAATAAATATCACTATCAATCGCCCTGTATATTTTTAAAGGTAATTAAAGGTATTTTCTTAGTTAACAATATAAGGTTGTGTATATTAAAATGTATTTTTTGAGTATATGTTTTGTAATAATATACTTAAAACTATTTTTAAAAGCCAAACGAACAATTAACATAAGTGTGTCTGACAAGAAAGAAGAATAGAAAGAAACTATTATACACCAGAAAAAGAATGGGATGCCAATTAAAGGTCTTTTTGAATCTGGCAACTGTGCATATTTAGGCGAGCTTCAAGGCCGTCGATGTGCCGTCGATCTAAAACCAAAAGTTCAAAATTTCCAATTATATTCTGATTATGATATTGTCGCGCCATCTAGTATTTTATTTGTGTAATTTTAGCTCTTTCATTACAAGTATTTTTCTGTTGCGTAGCTAGATATTCTGTGCTTATACACTCATCGGCACGAAAAACAGGCACCTTAAAATCTTTTAAGACACTTTATTTAAGTCTAAGAATAAAGATATCAATATTTCCTGAAGTGTAACGGAAGAGGAGCATACATTTACGCTTTATTTTTTATGAAAAGGCTTTTTTAGCGTTATTTTTTCTGCACCATTAACCATGAAGAGATTAAAGATCGATCTTTTAGCGTTAAATGCCTCACTTAATTATCGACGCTACATGTAAAAATAATAAACGCATTCCTGCTCCCCATTTTCATCGGCTTTCTTGTTGCTCCGCTCGTAATGCTGCAACAAAAGCAACCTTTAGAGCAACAAAAAAACGTAAAATTTCAACTTTCATGGGGAATCTTCTTCTTCCGGTCCCATATGCAATCTTGCACGTAGGGGATTATTTGTACACTCCCTTCAATTAATTGTAAGTGGTTGGGTAATCTTCAGGGTTGGGTAACGATAAGTAGAAAATTAATTTTCTACGTGTATGTAGAAAAATGCCTAGAAAATACCTTTGGTCTCAAATCTCTGGATATTCCTTGCGATTGTAGATTTTCCAGGTATCGTTCTATTCGGATACAGAGCAGCAAACATGTCCGACACCTTTTGATAACTATTTCCTTGATAATACCATTTAATCATCAATACTTTTTCTTCGGTAGTGTAATTCATGGCTAATATTTTCGATGTAGGTATGAGTTTTTAATAGTAATAATAAAGCACTAAATAGATACATTTCTGAAATGACAACTCCATTTGACAGTTATCTTTTACCTTGACTGGTGCTCATAAGTAAATACAGGGCCATAAGAAAGGAGAAATATTTAAAAAGAACTCGTAAACGGGCGAATCAAAAATATCTAAAGTTATTCTTTTGAATGTGGGTTTTAGTGCTCTTCAATAAACCTAAATAGAATTATTCTCTAAAATAATTTGGGAAGTCAATAATTGACCTCATTAAAATTTACATGGGATTTCCTATGTCCCGCTCGACGATGCAACACCCGGTATAGCTATTAATATTTCTTATTTTTTTTCTTAACATTATCAATCGTGTTTATATTTAGTGGTAAACAAATATCCTCTAATGCACAAGCTCTCTTGTAACAATTTTTGTAGTCCTTGTTTTTACCCACCCATAATAAATGCGCTCTATAAAGCTTTATTTGTTTGCAGGTATTCTCCGTGTTCCACTTTCTCTTCTGATATTTTTGTATGTCATATATTACCAGTACCAGCACTCTACACACACTTTGTGGGATTTTATAGGTTTCCTACTTTTGGCAATGCACGACCTCCACACTGCGCCGACAACTTGTCGTAAAATACACGACAAAACAGAGACTCTTTGAAATTTACCGACTCGAGACGGGACATTCAAAAGTTTGGAAAATTTGGAAACAAAACAAAAATGAGACAAAAATGTCGCAGAAATATATTGGATTTGTCGCAACTTTGTCGTAAAACATGCATGTTTCTGTATTGTCGCTGTTTTGTCTGCTTGGTCTGGACCCGACTCTTGTCTGTTTTTCTTTTACTCTGAACCACTCTCTCTACTCGCAATTATTATCTCGTTTAATCATCTCGGGGTGCAGGAGGTACGGCCAATCTTTGTGTTGGTCGCTTTTAATTGATGACGTGCAGTAAAAGCTATCTACCGCTTAAGTTCGTTTAGGGCAATTAGCGGAGATCAAAAGCAACACGAAACTCATTTGGCACGATGATCGTCCTGAGCGTCGGGAGTGATTTTTCAGTCTGCGCCAAAGCACAAGCCTTAATGCAATGTTAACGATTTAGCTCATTTGGTGCACTAAAGGGTAATTTCTGTTGTCTGCTTGGATTAAGGTAAAGCTCAGAGATTGGAATGGTCAAAAAACATAAGGAAAACAGACAAATAAAGACAGATATCTGAATTATAGATATAGTAATTTCAACAAATGATACAAAAAGCTAGAACTTTTTTACGTAAAAAAGATGCTCTTCGTTTAGTTCGAAAGTGTGAACGGTTTTCAAGATATTTGCGTTTAAAGATTACGATGCATCGATTTTAGTATTAGTGAAATGATAAAATGTAAAGAAATTTAATAGTTATCTTTTATACAAGAGGATAAATTGGTATTTTATCGTCGACCGAAAAGATTAATTCACGAGCGATGAAATCGCGAGTGAATTAATTTTGGGAGACGATAACGCAATTTTATCGTCGTGTATAAGGAGTAGAAAAAATATTGTGCTGGGTTGGCCTTGGTTTCTATGTAATTTGACAAATAAATAGGTAAAGCTGTCTCTTTAGTTGTCAGTTTTGAGTCAATATTTTATAATTTTCTTTCGTGTCGATTGCTGATTGAATTGGAGCCAGAAATGGCTCAAAACGAAATAAGTAAATTACCAACAGATGTTCAGGCTGAGCCTATACAAACGCCATATCCAAACTACTTCCATTTAAATCCCGAATAACTTATGAAAAGGAATACAAAAAATTTCAAAAATGGAAGCAATTATTAAAAAACGCGCGAGAAGAAATAAAGTTTTTAACCTATCGTCCCTGTTAAAGTATAATTTAATCTACCCTTGTGGTTAAAGTACTATTTTATCTACCATTTTTGATAGATATCATCATCATCATGTAGCCATCGTTGTCCACTGCTGAACGTAGGCCTCCTCCATATTTCTCCATGTCTCTCGATTTTGGGCCGTCATCATCCAATTTCCAGCAATCCTCTTTACATCATCGGTCCAGCGTATCGGTGGTCTGCCTCTGCTACGTTTATCTGCTCGAGGTCGCCATTCTAACAATCTTCTAGTCCACCTGTCTTTAGATGTTCTCGCCACATGACCTGCCCATCTCCATTTCATTCGAGTTACGTGTTCCACTATGTCTTTAATTTTGGTTTTTTGTCTGATAGTGTTATTAGGAATTTTGTCTCTTTTAGTTATTCCAAGCATGGCTCTCTCCATGGCTCTCTGCGCTCTCTTAAATTTTCTGCTGAGTTTCGTTAATGTTAGAGTTTCCGCTCCATATGTAATTACCGGCAAGACGCATTGTTCATAAACTTTCCTCTTCAAGCATATGGGTATATCACTTTTAAAGGTCTCCCGCAGTTTGCCAAAAGCAGCCCAACCCAAACCTATTCTGCGCTGTATCTCGTGTGTTTGGTTGTTTTTTCCGATTTGTATTTCGTGCCCGAGATATTTGTATATATGTGTTTCTTTTATGTCTGCGTCACCTATTCTGATGTTCTGTGTGAGCACTAAGTTTGTCATTATTTGCGTTTTACTCGTATTTATCCGGAGACCGACTTTTAATAAGGCCTGCACTAATTCTTCGAGCATCTGCTTTGAATCTCCGATGTTATGTGAGACAAGGACGATGTTATCTGCGAATAGATGTGTCAACCTTTCACCATCGATATTTATGCCCCTATTCTCCCAAGAGAGTGATTTCATTGCGTATTCAAGGACAGCTGTAAAAACTTTAGGCGAAATAGTATCCCCTTGTCGAACTCCTCTGCCTACCTCAATTTTATCTGTTGTTTCGTGAAGTTTTACAGTTGGTGGCATTACTATATATGTATTCTATAAGCCTTGTATACCTATAATCTACTCTTCCCTGCTCCAATGCTGCTATTATTGATGTTAATTCTACTGTGTCAAATGCTTTCTAGAAATCAACGAACCCCAATGCTAGGGGCCTGTTGTATTCCACAGATTTTTCTATCAGGACTTTAATTACTTGAAGATGATCGTTTGTTCCATAACCTTTCCTAAAGCCTGCCTGTTCTCTTGGTTGATAGAAATCTAGTTTACGTTCGAGACGTTTGGCAATGATTTTGATAAACAGCTTATACAAGTGACAAAGAAGGCTTATCGGTCTATAATTTTCAAGCTCGGTGATATCGCCCTTTTTATGGAGAAGTATCGTTATGGCGTTGTTCCATTGAGACGGGATTATTCCTTTTTCAAGGCATAGATTAAATAAGTCTTTAATCCATTTTAATAGTGTTCCTCCTCCGAGTTTTACAGCCTCAATCACTATGCCGTCCTCGCCCGGGGCTTTGTTATTTTTCATTTCTTTTAAGGAGTTTCTGATTTCTTCTGTAGTTATTTCCGGTATATCCTCTGATCCCTGGTTAACTATCTTGCAAAAATACAAAGAAGAAAATTATTTTTATCCGTTTTTCAATCAACTAAAGATTAAATTTCTTGACGCTGAAGAGGGCAATGATCCCCTATCTTGTCAGTACGACAAGGGACAAGCCGAGACAAGACAGGACGCTTCGAAAAAGGCCAGATCGACCAAAAGGGCTTATCGGTACGACCCACACCTCCATCGACCGAACCACCAGATCGCAATACTGTATTATAATTACGATGCGGCTGCGGCCGAGGTTGCCGATACCGATCGAAAATGGCGGCGGTGGTACCACACCAGCGGCGTAGACAGAAGAGATTCTTATTCGTACTCTTAATTCAATCAGTCCAAGATGTTGTTGGCCTCTTTTTTTTCATGGCTGTTACTGAGTGAATACCTAGCAAAATAAAACAAATACTCATTATCATCATCATTTAGCTTATTCTGCCCACTGCTGAATAAAAGCTTCCGCCAGCTCTAGCCATTTCTTTCTATTTTGTGCCACTTGAATCCAGTTTCTTGAAGACAGATATCACCGCATCTCTTACGTCTGTTCGATTCCCAAGTAGCATTTTCACGACTTGCGACCACATGTTTACTAAACACAACGTTGGATTAGTTACAAAAAATAGTTAGCTCCCTACCTTGGGTATTAAAATAAATTTAAACGTTTTTATAACGTTGTGCCGACGTTGGACTAGTACTACAGCAAAGTAGAAGCTTCTGCGACGTCGAAAAAACGTTGTCTTGTAACCTTTTTTGCTTAATTTTTTTCTTTAGGTGATTCGGACAACGTAGTTACAACGTTGGACAATATAGAGTTTTCCGACGTCAGTTTCAGGACCTATTCCAACGTTATGCAAACGTCGTCTGTTTTACTAATTCCAACGTTGTTTAGATTTCCTTATTCTTACGTTGGTAGGACGTCGAGTCACTACCTTTTTGCAACTGTATTGAACCATAACCTTAAATCTTAAATTTTCATTACATTGTTCTGTTCAATCAGACAGTTTAGTGCTGTTTTTGTTTTTATAAAAAAAACTTAATTAAAATGGGACATAAGGTAGGATAGTTTATCCACTCCCTCGTTTATTTAGATTATAGAGGGCGGCACAAGCTAGACTCTAGGATGACTAAATTAGGCAATCTTGCGACTAGTATACTACCTGTTAAGGCCAAACTGCGACTTTATTAGTCCAGTATGCGACTACTCGAATTACTCCATCTTAATCTCTAAAACAACAAAGTGAAAGCCGCCATGTTGTTAAATAAGAAAATGTTCATTAAAATGTTGTATCCTATGTTATAGGGCTTGTTTCTCTCTTCAATTTCTTGTCTCACAATGTACCGTTTGTGTCCGGGAAGGGTTCATAGTTTCATAGTTCTCGATTTTCGAAAGAAATCAGTACATGTATATTATTTCGTATATTTTTCATTTTATTCGTTTTATGGAAAGCACTGTTCATTAAAATGTTGTATCCTATGTTATAGGGCTTGTTTCTCTCTACAATTTCCTGTTTCACAATGTACCGTTTGTGTCCGGGAAAGGTTCATAGTTTCATAGTTGTCGATTTTCGAAAGAAATCAAATGAACGATTCATTTGATTTCAGACAGAACTGCCAAGGATCCCCACCCTAGCGCCCTTTGTCAGTCTACCATACATGAATACCCGGGTAGCATTATACTTCTTCCTTAATCTTGTTATTCAAAAAGGAGTTCACACTTAGACACTAACTAAAATAAATAACTTGGTTTTATATGAAATCTCACACTGTTCCCTTTTGCACAAGGAAAACTTGGTCTACGCCTCTGGTACTACCGAGGCGGGTAGTTCGGTAGCTGCTGCCTAATTCCAGGTAGCACACAGATAAATTATACTTTCATTTTTTCCTCTTATTCTTCTCCTTTTTGTTCTCTCCCTCTCTCTCTCTTTCTCTTCTTTCTTTCGTTTTTCGTTCATTTTTTGAATCAAATTTAATGAGGTACGTGAATCCCCCATACTTTATTACGTAAAAACATTTTTTTTTCGTGTTCTACCACGTATATACCGGAGTATTTTCAAAATTTATAGTTGACATTTAGATTTGTCGAAATTTTAATACATATGGTGATGTTCAGTGGGAAAGAAGGGTTCTGCCTAATGTCATATGTCTTAGATCAAATTTCCTTGACAGAAAAAAAAAACATTTTAAAATACTTTTTTCGTTGTTCTTTTTTAATTAAAATGGTATAATTACGTCAACATATTTTTTGGAAGGAAATGGATTTTTTTAAAGATAATTTAAACTTGGAACTCAGAAAACTAAGTAAACATAGAGATCTCTAGAGTAACTCTAGTGGCTTCTCTATGTTTACTTACCTTTCTGAAGACTCCAAATAAAGAAAACTAAGTTCTAAATACTGTAAAGCACAGGTCTGGTGTTTTTCTGATATAAAATTTATCACACTTATGTGTTATAATGCCATATACAACCTCAAGTTTGTTGTTTTGTGACATGGGTATTCTTTGTGTAAATATTAGTCTAAGTGGGGATATTTGTCTTTTAAATAATGCATAATATTTCTATACAGAGGGAAAAATAACACTAATATTAAATCATTTTTCTACCCTTATTTTTATGTTGTCTTTTCTAAGAATCCATTTTGATGTTACATTTTGTTTGAGTGTTGAAGATTTATTGTACTGTGTGTTTTATCTTTGGCATTCCTTCGTAAAAGTGTTTAAGAAAAATAAAGATAAGCTGAGTTTGCTTTATGGTAGTTAATAATATACATTTATGTCAATAAATTTGTTAAATTAAAATACCTATAGTTCATATCAAGTGTAAGAGCGAGTAAGAAAAATATAATATTTTTTTTTGTTTATATAACATAATATATGAATGGTGTTAATATCAATTTAATATTCAAACAACATTAACAAAAGAAGCTAAACTCACCTTAGATGCCGGGACACTTGTGTAATGCTCTCACTCTATGATCACGCAATTTGCAATCTATAAAAATAAAATATACTTGAGCATCACTGGAAAACGCACATTATCACATCACCATAATCGAGTATATAAAATAGTTAAATAATTTTAATATTGTTTCGTAGCTAAGCGACAAGGCGTCTGTCCCACGCACAAAAGGGATGGCCACAAAGCGACATAGCTTAATATTGTTGTTCCGCAGCTAAGCGACAAGGCGTCTTTCCCACGCACAAAAGGGATGGCCACAAAGCGACATAGCATAATATTGTTGTTGCGCAGCTAAGCGACAAGGCGTCTTTCCCACGCACAAAAGGGATGGCCACAAAGCGACATAGCATAATATTGTTGTTCCGCAGCTAAGCGACAAGGCGTCTTTCCCACGCACAAAAGGGATGGCCACAAAGCGACATAGCTTAATATTGTTGTTCCGTAGCTAAGCGACAAGGCATCTTTCCCACGCACAAAAGGGATGGCCACAAAGCATTTCACTAAATTTTATGATTTTTGGCAGAGCCAAAATGAAACAGACAAATATTGAGCAATTATTACTCCTCCGGCATATACAGGGTTTGTTTTATATATTGACATCATCAGTATCTTTTTTATTCGACGTTTTCGAAAAGTGTTTTGAATAAAAGTTTAATGGTCTGGAATACATTTTTCAAAACAGTCTTCTTTGCATATAGAGGGTGCCTTAGAAATCCTGTGCGTGGCCCAACTTTCTTATTTCAAATTAGTACCAAATTTTTTATTTGATTTTTATTTTCTCCTAAAAATCCTAACTACTTCTATGTAGCTAGCCTTTACCTAATTTGAAATAAGATAGTTGAACCACGCCCAGACTTTTTGAAGCACTTTGTATATGCAAAATAGACTTTTTTGGCAAATTTATTCAAAACCACTTTCATTTGAGACAGTTTTCGGAAGCGTCAAATAAAAAAGATAAAGGGGGTGTCGATGTATAAAAGAAAACCCTGAGTATACTAATCCAATCTATTCAAGATTGTTTGTCATTTCAATAAGTTGGGTCTCTAATAATACCAGACAATATGTGAACAATATTTTATTATTATATTTTAAATAAGTAACCATATTCTGAGAATTAAACAATGACGATTTAGAAAATAACAGAATTTATACCTATTAAAAATATCTAAATTTGATTTTACCATTTACTATTTACTGATATTTTGTTTTATAACAGCTGGAGGCAATCAATGGTCACGAAGTGTACATTTTTAAATCTGAAAAAATCCATTTCATTTAATTTAAAAAATTACGTACTGTCAAAATTTGTCAATTTGTCAAAAAATGTCATTTGACATTTATGACATACCTCTTCGGAAATCTTGAGAAAAATTACGTAACTTTATATTTCAAGTTCTTCTCTAGCTACTATAACAATTAATTTATGAGAAGTATCCACATAAAGGATCTTACTATACACATACGCATGGAGGCTTACGCTTCCAATACATTTATGTTGCGATTTTTTGCGATTTTTTTGACTCAACTTTTTTAAGGCAGAATATATGCCACTATCAAAAATACCTTAAATGATTATGTTCTACTTTGACCTTTACCTAGTTTTTATTCAAAAAATCAAAATAAAAGATACTTTTTTACTTACCTTGACATTAAATTTACCGCAACCGGGAATCTACGTAAAACACGTTATGACAATTTCACAATAATTACTGACAGCAAGCTAAGGTCGTCCGATTCAATTGTTATAATATTGTGTCACTTGAATGCAACGCCTCTATTTAAAAAATTGTAGAAAAAAGGCAGTTATTGGACACAAATTAACTGAAAATGTAGGTTTTGCGCAAAGTTCGTTTTACAGCCCCTCGAAAGAGACTCCGAATATGTTTTTTTGTTAGTTTTATGTGGTTTCCTTTTAACTAATATGTTTCCAATCTAATGTTATTGCCATAAATGCTAACTGTGGATGTTATTTTTTGCAACTTGGTTTGGACATATTGCCTACTGTGCGGCGTGAATCGTACGTGTCCAAAGGATATTAAAAAAACACTAGTTTCACCCGTACAAAATTCAGTTGGTACAAGAACTCAACGAAGACGATTTTGATCGTCGTTTGCAATTTTGTGAAACTATCAGTGAACGAGCGGCGAATAATAATAATTTCCTAGTTAACGTGTGTTTTTCGGATGAATGTACTTTTTTTTGAACAGTGTAGTTAATCAGCACAAATGTCGGTACTGGGCTCAGGACAACAAAAGGCTGTGAACGACGGTTTTTTGGAACCCCAGGGTTTCTCATGAGGTGCACACCCAAAACTCTCAGAAATTGAACGCATGGGCTGGTATTTTTGGAAATTCTATTGTAGGTCCTTTTTTTCTTCTTGGAAATCTAACAGGTGATATGTACTTGGATTGTTTTATACACGATGATAAAATTGCATTATCGTCTTGTATAAAAAATAAGTATTATAGAAAATTTAAGTTTGATATATATTGTTTTAAACCATATAAGCATTAAGTAATAAATGAAAAATATACCAGTACGTCTTCTAATTGCTTTGTCAACTACCTTTATTTTATTTGCTTTAGTTAATATATTCCCATAAGAGTAAACTATACTATGTATTTACAGACGAAGTTCTGTTAATTTCTGCAACGTAAAAATATGGAATTACAGCAGGAAACTCACAATTTGATGTACAGTTGAACAAGCAAAATGACCGGTACTTACTGAATGTAATATATGGACGATCCGTTGCGGTTTTTAAGTACCATAAACATTGCATAAATAAATAGACCTTTTAGCGGTAATAATAACAATTTAATAGTTACTTGGACCTGAAAAAATCTGGTTCGATTTAGTTTACACATCAGAAAAATAAGAAAACATAGAGAAGTCGAGTTTTAGAATGTTTCTCTTTGTTTACTTATTTTTTTGGTACATACCATCAAAATTTTAATAAAAATATTTTTTTGTATTTTATCACAAGCTTTTAGAAAAAAACTTTTTATAAGTTTATGAAAGCAAAAGTCAACGCTCTCTTCTAAACTGGGACCATAAAAATAAAACAATGTGTTTCGTTGGCCGTATAATAATGCCATAGAATACCGTCACAGTGATTTATAACCTAACAAATTAACTGTTACTTTCAGGTGAACAAACTGTTGTTGATCAAATCAGGATGTTTTTGTTTACAATATGGTCGCTCGCTGGTTAGTATAAAACCACAATAGGAAATACAAGGAAGTATTTTTTATTCATTATAGATATTCCTAAAGATTTGTAGAAAACAAACTGAAAAATCTGATTTGTATTCTACAAGAATTATAATTTACATTACATAAAAAATATTATTAAATACATTATTAAAAAATTCGGGAGTAAAATAATCCGAATGTTATTGTTTTTCTAAGACTAGATTTTTTTAGATTGTATATGCATCATATAAATGTTATGTATGCGACAATTTTAATTATTGAATAAGTGTGTTAAAAAATATAGGTTAATATTACGTGCTTGAAAGCATGGAACAGTTGCTTGGTATACAAAACTAGAGCAACGTACAGCAAGACAAAACCTGTGCAAAGTACAGAGACTGGCATGTATCTGCATCACAGGTGCTATGAGAACATGCCCAACAGCAGCAATGGAGGTCATTCTAGACCTAACACCACTGCACAATGATTAGAATGGTCATTGACGGCAACAGTACAGGGATAATTTTCAGATCAGGGGCTTGGAACACCCCCCAAAAAAAATTGCACTTCTCCAACTCCCCGTGGATGACATACCAAGAATTTACAACTTTGAGAAACACCTCACTGTAGTATTAAGTAATAAAAAGGATTGGGGAAGGAAGAAACGCTTACTCAGCATGTAAATGACCATACCATAACATGGTATACTGATGCTTCCAAAACCAAAGCAGGGACAGGGATAGGAGTATTTGGGCCGAAAACTAAATACTCCGAACCAATAGGCACCTACTCCAGTATCCTTCAGGCAGAAATTTAGACTATCGAAAGATGCGTACAATTTATCTTAGATAGGAACTATCGAAAACAGGAAATTGCCATCCTATCCTATAGGCCAGCAGCACTAAACGCGATCAACTCAGTAACCATCAATTCGAAGTTGGTCAAAGAATGCCTAGAGAACCTCAACAAATTAGGCAAAGAAAATAAAGTCCTCCTACTCTGGGTGCCTCCTCACCAAGGGATAGAAGGCAATGAAAAAGCAAATGATCTAGCTAGAAAAGGAGCGAACACTCCACTAACTGAACCAGAGTCTAGCATGTTTTTTTAAACTTGCTACTTTTTGATAATAGCCCTTTCTCTTTTTATTAATTATAGTTTATAAATTTCTCTTAATTAATTAAAATATTTAAATATGTCTTTATAATTATTTCATATTTGTTTAACAGCAGCGAGTGAGCTACAGTGTTGACAGTTTCTTTTTAATTTATCTTTCTCATATTTTCCCCAAAATACCTGTTTATTTGGTCAGTATGGCAACGCCGCTAACTTCCGTTTTCTGATGTCATTTCTGGATTGTCAAATCTTTGGAGGTTCATTTTGGTTGATGATTGTTCTTTTCCCTCCGATCGCCATATTGGCATGGCGATCGGGAAGAGATCGTCTTTTTTGGTGAAATCCTGTACTGTTGGTTCCTGTGGGGATTACCAGTTTAATTTTTGGATGCTGTCGAATAATTTTATAAAATTTTACAAGATTTGCCTGAACCAAAATAGCAGAGATGTTTTTTTGTGTGCCATGTGGTCAGATACTGGGTAAGTTCACTTATTCACGTTTTTTACCTTTTCAATTCTGATTCTTAATAATTTTCGTTAGATTTGGACAACCCAACTAGCATTTATAGTGGCAAATACGTAAATGCTACTATCAAAGCCACTACAAAGTGGGCGGTGACTATCGGCGGCTACGTCGAATATTCGTAGCTGCTAAGTAACTGCGACCAAAATGGGGAAAGATTTTGAGTAGCCGGGTAGTGTCTTGGGTAGTTTTTGCCACTAAAAGAGTTACTATGATGTGTTACTATAAAGTAGCCTACTGGTGAATGCGACTTATCCGTTACTAAGCTGCCTAGTCGCGGATTCGTGACAGCCAAGTGTTAGCCACCGACATGTGGAACTCTCGTTAAACTGTTGAACTTTATTCGCAGCGACCTCTTCATGCAATTTCACATTTCATAAAAACAAATGTCATGATAGAAAATAATTATGGAAGCCATTATTATTTTTTCGTTATTTGTTATTTACCGTGCGATTTTAACGCCTTTTTTAGGTAAATTCCAGAACGCAAACAACTTTACTGAATAAAATAGTGGGTTTATATAACAAAATTTTAGAGCGCCTCTCAAAATATTTCAAATTATTATAGTATTTGCAATAGAAACTCATGTTTGTAATTAAAAAAAATAATAATTTTCTTGAAACCGGGGTCAAACTTTAAAATATTAGTCCACCGTCAGAAATAACAAAATAACTAAGAAAAAAAGCTTTAATCTAGATATATTTAGCTAAAAAACGCATAATGTTTGAGCCATTTGGCTGTTCGTTTAAAAGTTCATGAAAAAAATATGGCCGTTTAATCCGAAAAATACTTTATAGTTCCATATGCTTCCACAAAGTACCGGGAACAATAACATATTAGGCCAACCCTATCCGTTTGGACCTTTAAAATCTTCGGATTGATAAAGTGACAATTATAACTATCCAAAGGCGACTTTATAGAAACAATAACTTTTTTGGAACTAGATGGTCAACGATTCTTTGGAACCATAAAGTGATTTTTCCAAGAAAGTTCCCTACGCCACCAAATTGCCGCTTAATTGGAGCGTTGCTACACCGATCGCGGTGGTGGTGACTATACATTCCACTGGTGCCACTATAACGTTCCGCCTTGTCCTTTGAAGTTATTTTTTACTTATTGTGCATTTTCTATTATTAGTGAGGTATATTGGATTGATTCTCTCTTGAGAATTGGTTCTCAAATTAGTTCTCCTCTGAGATTCAGTTTCAGATGATCTAACACTATACTCATCTACAGAAACAGCTTCAAAATGTCTCAGTCACTCCCTGATTTATGATGTTCATCAGTAGGATTACAGAAAGATGTAGTTTTTGTTTCTGATGTTGATGCATCGGCTCGCAGTGATTCCTTTTGTTTAATTCTTCGGTAGAAAGTACTAGAATATCTAAATTTCTTTTTATTCACCTTAGGGATTTTACAAAATTTTAATAACGGTTAAAATCAAATAAAAGAAAACACTAAAACAGAGCAGCACACGATGCAATCTGAGGCAATTACATTTATTAGGGCATATTAAGTTACGGTCACTATAAAGTAGCCGTTTTTGACTCCCGTGACTTTTTAGTGGCAATGGATGAGCGACGGCTACTTTATAGTAACCTAGAAAGGTAGCAGTAACCATTTTGTTACTTTCAATGCTACTATAAATTAGAAGTAATTAGGTGTCTTGGCCGCGACTACCCCGTAACTTAAATTGTTACTATAAAGTAACAAAAACTTAATGGAGGCATTATGGTAGCACTTGTTGGTAACCCCTACTTTGAAAAGTTACTATAAAGTTTTTGGCCTTTTATGGTGTCATATTCGAAGTTCGGGTAGTTCCAGCCACTTCTTTAAATTACATGTTTGCGACTTGCAATCTGGGTGTTTATTTTCCACTTTTATGGTAGGTAGGGACTAACCGGTCACTCTCGAAATATACTTCAAAGTGACTATTCCTTACAGAGTAACATTTTAAGTGGCAGAGTGGGCCTAGGAACCATACTTTAGAGGCAGTGACATTTTAAAAAGGACTGGGAACTATATTTGCTAGTTGGGAATGTTGGAATGGATCCACTAACTTTTTTAATTATCGATGGTAGCTGGATGAATTGCTAGTTACGCTTTGGGGTAAGGTATCGTAACCTAAAATCCACAAATATTAATTTAAATATTGTCCACAGGGTTTTGCTTATTTCTTTCTGGTTTTTACTTTTCCTGGTTTTCCTTTCTTGCTTTGGATGGTTTTATTTTAACATTCACTTGCACGTGATTACATGGTGTCGAGACATCCACACACATCCTGTTTTTCAACTCAACAAAGATTTGTGGCCTTGCTGATGCAACTGTAGTTCCTGGAGTTCACCCTGTTCAACACTGTTTAACATTGCCGTGCTCAGCTGCTGCTGTTGGATAAGTTACCCAGGCTTGTATACTTTTATTTTGGGGAACACTATAAAAAGGTATAGATAGTAAAGTCTGATTTAATTTTATTAATTTTATTATAAGTAGTTTTGAACATCTGTAATATTTCACTTAATTATGTACTTTTCAATTTAATTATATACTTTAATTATTACAAATTTAAATAACATTTTTAACCTCATTTTCAAAATTTAAACCTATTTCATTACTTTTTTTAGTTGTTATAAAACAAACGTATTTTATAACCAAACATTAATTTTAATTAAAATATATCTAGATTTAGTAGAGTAGAAACGTATTTGTTTTATTGCATGAATGAAGTTCCATCTTGGCAAATATGTTTTCCTAATAACAGTTTTCTGAATCTTTAATGTTATTCAACTATTAGGTAGATTCAGTGGCGCTCATTTGAGCACAAACCTTACTCACCCTATAATGCTCTCTAGGCGAACAGCACCGTCGCATCGCCGTAATGTATTAATAAAATAATATTTTATTGTTACGTTGCGTTACAACCGTTCTGTTTTCCAAACGGGAACCAACTGAAAGCAAAACTGAAGAATCTAGAAGACTCCACTCGAAATTTGGAATGAGTGTCCTCTAACGGTCTAAGACACTTGAAAAAGTTTCTCAGAACTTACGACCGAGAAAAATCAAAGGTTTTCCTTGATTTAAGTAAAAACAATCTTCGGATTGTCACGGGGTTTCTAACAGGACACTGTCTCTTCAACCAACACCTCAGTAGGCTGAAGCTGAGAAAAAACGGCGAATGCAGATTCTGTGGGGAATATGGGGAAACACCAGAACACCTTATCACTGAGTGCGCCGAGACTACGACCATTCGTACCATGAACTTTGGTACGGCTGATGTGGAGAATGGAGAGTTGGCCTCTGTGGAGCCGTCTCAGATACTGGTTTTTGTTAAAGCCCTGAGACTGTATGATGAGTTATAACTCGTTATAACTCAAGAAAGGGGAGCACACAATAGATCTATAAGGTCGCGGTGATTAACTCCCCTCCTAAACATTCTACATTGTACATGCTTGAAATAAATGTTGATAATAAAATGCCATATTAAGTTCTCTAGATATCAAAGAAAATAGATTATATACATATTAAGAAAATAATTATTTACAATTTAAAAACAGAAAAAAAAACTTCGTTTCAAGGATACAAAGGGCATAAATAAAAAAACTAATAACACTGCAGGAAAGGAAAAAATTGAAATCCTTTCTTACAGATTCGCTTTGTGCAAGAGTATTATCGTTCTACTTGTCGTTTTGTACTTGATGATGCTGTACCATGTTCTCGGAACACGAAACGCTTTATACAGGGCTTGATGGATGGTACTACGGACAGGTGATGGATGCAAGGCAGTATATCGAAATAACTTCTCATTCTTGATGTTGCTCGTGTATTTTCTACCGGTTGGGGGGCGTTTTTAGGTCGTTCACATTTACTACAATATGATCCGTAGCAGTAGTAATACAGTTTCTTTGTCATCATGGAATTTATATATTATTAAGACTATCCACCATCTCATCATAAAAGAGTAAACAAAATAGATAATAAAAACCATACGCAGAATTAGAGGTGGGCAAATATTGAACGAGTCGTTCATTGAACGAGTATTAAAAATGAATTGTGAGATTCGATCCATCTCTTAGAATACGGTTCGTTCAAATGAATCCCCAAGCAGCATTTGGACGTCGGGACAACGTTGTGTCACGCGACCAAACGTGGGGGCGCAACGTCGGCACAACCTCGTGCCAACCCTAGTCTGCACTAGTTTGGAGAATAATTTTTGGGTCGAAACGACGTTGGATACCGACGTTGGCTAGAAGCCTAATTTAGTACAAACTGCAACGTTGTTTAAAATCCTAATTCACAGAAATACAAAACTAATATGGCGTCTAAGTCGCGTTTTATCCTAAATTGGGATAATTATAGTAAAAATATTATTTTTATGATTTAGTTAGAGACATATGTCAGATGGCAATGAAGGAAAATAAAACAAAAGTACTTAAGTGTGGAGGATGTTTGAAGATCATAATTATTGAAACACTTTAACCGACTCTGTAACTCGTTACCCAAGGCAAAAAGTTAAACGCAAACAACTTTATTGATAAATGTATTGTTTCTACTTTGAAAAATACTAATGGGCCTTAAAATTAAAGAAGTTTTAAAAAAATTTTGAAGTTTTTTTTTAGTAAAATGAGAATAATTTATTCGCAGTCGAAAAAATTGTTTCCGCGTGTTTTTTAGGGTCAAATATTTCAAGTTAATGTATTCAAAAAGCAGGAATTGCTATTTTAGGAACGAAACATTTTCTTATTTAACAACATGGCGGCTTTCACTTTGTTGTTTTGAAGATTAAAATGGAGTAGTTCGAGTAGTCGCATACTGGACTAATAAAGTCGCAGTTCGGCCTTAACAGGTAGTATATTAGTCGCAAGATTGCCTAATTTAGTCATCTTAGAGTCTAGCTTGTGCCGCCCTCTATAATCTAAATAAACGAGGGAGTGGATAAACATCGGTAATATATGTCGATGTATATTTAAATTTAGTTTTATATGTACCTTTCTTATGTCCCATTTTAATTAAGTTTTTTTATAAAAAACAAAAGAGCACTGAACTGTCTGACTGAACAGAACAATGAAGTGAAAATTTAAGATTTAAGGTTATGGTTCAATACAGTTGCAAAAAGGTAGTGACTCGACGTCCTACCAACGTAAGAATAAGGAAATCTAAACAACATTGGAATTAGTAAAACAGACGACGTTTGCTTAACGTTGGAATAGGTCCTGAAACTGACGTCGGAAAACTCTATATTGTCCAACGTTGTAACTACGTTGTCCGAATCACCTAATGATCACTTAAGCAAAAAAGGTTACAAGACAACGTTCATTCGACGTCGCAGAAACTTCTACTTTGCTGTAGTACTAGTCCAACGTCGGCACAACGTTATAAAAACGTTTAAATTTATTTTAATACTCAAGGTAGGGAGCTAACTATTTTTTGTAACTAATCCAACGTTGTGTTTAGTAAACATGTGGTCGCAAGTCGTGAAAATGCTACTTGGGTCGTGATCAGAACGGATTTATACAAAGATATTTAAACTCAAGAGATACAATTGTTTACCTTTTTCCTTCATCGGCCATTATTCTATCCTTATTTTCGCATCTCTCTTACACCGAAAACATTTGCCAGATTTACCTGTATATTGGTATTAGTATTCGATTAAATACCACAACCAATTATTAAGTAATAAATAATTTCGTTATATTTCTATAATATATCAAGTACATTAATTTACTAACGTCAATTTTTTCATTTAATGCTTAACTATTTTAAATTTTATAATGGAATAAAAATATCATGATCGTGTTTCTTTTAATAATAAAAAGCAGTTTGGTAACGTCAGTTTTAGAAATATGCCGGCGTAGTACAACGGATTTCGAGGACGAACGAAAATTCCTAGATTCTCCTGTTGCGATGTTGCTATGCCGCCGATCAAGCTCCGTATTCTTTATTTGCAGTATTATAGTATTTTTGCGTTATTTTGTGGACTTCTGTGGACATTAATTTGAAAATATGGTGCATTCATGTATTGTGTACAAGAGAGTGTTTCATTTAAATCCAAATTTAACTTTTCACCGGTAAATAAAAATAAGTAGGGTTAGGTATATTATTATATCCTCTTCTCCAGGCGGATGAAACTGCCATTTGAATTTTGGAAACACGGCGGAGTTTCTGCCAGTAGAGGGATAGATGGCGCTGCGTAGAAATTTCATCTAAAGTCCCTAGATATTCATCTAGGGACTTTAATTTTATCATGATTTTATCAAGTCATCCACAGAGTATAGTTTAATTAACAATTCGTTTGATTCTCTGTGGAGTAATTGGAGTAGTTGAAAAATATAAATATTTATATAAAATGTTGATAATTTAAGCGATGTGCTTTGTTACCCTACGAATAAACATTGATATGAAGTTGCTTTCGCCAGAAACAATTATAATTAAATAATTTAATAAAAATTTAATTTCTAAATGACCCGGATCAGTTAGATCAGTAAAATAAATTGAAAAATAAACGTCATTCCATATTTGGCAATGTCTGTCAGTTTCTGTGAAGTGGAAGTGAATTGTGATTTGTTTTTATGGGAATATTTTACGGATTTTTGCGAATTTAGAGTATTTTGGACGATAGGATTGTGAAATTTAAAAGCCAAGTAGTTTAATATATAAGATTAATTAATCCCTGTGATAATTTTTATGAAATTTCTCATAATCAAAACAAATTCTTTCAACAAAATGGCTGTCTCAGAAATTTGGAAGATCATTAATTTTAAAGTTTTATTTAAGTGTATTTATATCGAATCAAGAATTTGTATAACATATTAAAAGCTTAATTTTAAAGGTTGTGCAGTAATTTATGTAAGTGTACGCTTTTAGATAAATATTAAATATACAAATTTGCAAAGACAAACAAGTAATTTTAAAAAGATCATTTATTTATTTAAACGAGTATAATCATTAATCATTAGGTTGAAAATATATTTGTATTTACTTATTTATATATTTTCTATACCCTTGTATTATTTATAAGCCCTATATGTCCTGTTTTATTTGAAAAAAAAATGCTTCGAGTCATCGAGAATAGATTTAATAACAATTTTGTCCCTTGGCTTTGTGTATTATATAATGTGAATTGTAAGATGTTTCTATTTGAATAGGTCATTAAAGTTGAGATTAAAGTTATACCAAATTATATTCACGGTAACTATATGTCTTTTATATAATGAATTATTTATTTATAATTTATAACCTTTTTTATAATTACTTATAACTGATTGTATAAATTCTGATAACTTTTATATATACTTGTATAGTGTTGAATGTGTTATATGTAATTTTATTAACAATGTTATAATAAAATAATAAGTTACAAATTTTTCGTGTTTTATTCTAATTTCAGGGATAATTTCAACCTAGATTATTAATTTATTTGTATCAAAATACATTATTTTTATTTTGTAAAATGTTTTGTTACAAATAAGTTCATAATCTAGATTGAAATTACCAAATATAAGTAAAAAACTTATGAACTGGCAGTAAAGGTCCATTTAAAAATATGGCGCGAACTTATAGTTCTGCCAGTAGCCCGCTTGGATCGCGTCGAGCGCGTGTTTCCAGGCTTTAACATAGGAGTTTTCATTTCTTTCAGTTAGTTATTCTATGCTCTTCTCTGTAGATCAGAGGCGGACCTAGACATAAGATTTCTAAATTATAATTATTTTTAGGTTTATTTTTTAAATTGTATATTTATTAATTTATTATGTTTTTAAATTATATATTTATTAATTAAATTATTTGTAGAAAAAAGGTACATGTGTGGTACAGTACGTCTGTCCGTTCTGTAGCTACGGGGTATCCGTGAGAGGGGAAACGATATTCTCTCGATGTTTTTCGTAAAAAAATAGACGACACGTCCCATCAATAAAAATTCAACAAATTTGCAAGTAGCCAATAAAATGAGTGGGTGGAGCGATTTGCGGTGACGCACTCGTCAAATCGACGTATAAAATATATTGCTGTTTACTTAAATATTTTTTGTCCGCATTCCTTTCATAGACACAGATCCAGCAGATGTACTGTACGTACTAATTACTAATAACTTAATAACAATTTCTGTTTCCCTTTTAAGAAAGGATATTGAATAAGTATAATCTAGGTACCCACTTGGATTTGACAAATCACCCTACCTTTTGTGAAAATTTTATTGGGGTGTACCAAAAATTGAATTTTGCGGCCTTACTTTTTTGTTGCCGTTACAATTTAATACGGCTTTTGTTTTAAATTTTGGTTGCTATAATGTAAATGGACATCTTTTGACATACATATAATTAATGTACTTATTACATTTTATGACTACTACATTTTGTTGTATTTTTACATTTTATTGTATTGAAATTCTTTGCACATGCACGTTTTATTATTTATAAACAATATGAATTTTCCTTTCCAAACCAGAGAAAAAAACTAAATATTTTTTAAGACTAAGGGAAGAACCGTTTACTAAACAATCTCCATTTTATTTTATTTATGATTTTCTAAAATTATCGCTAGACTTTTCTGATGACTGTATTATAATATCAAATAATTTTGTTTAGATTTGTAATAATTTCATTTAATGACATTCATTTATCGAATTTTAACTACAGAGCAGATTCCCTATTTGTTCTCATTGTTTCACTACGTTGACCATGATCATTCGACTCGGCAAGTGCATTATTTTAAAATTCCTCAACTTCCAAAAATCTTTCAGTTTCATAGCGCCACATTTGTGGAATAATATTTCTAATAACTTTAAATTTCAATCCTTTACAGATTATAAAAAACAAATTAAAAATAATTTACTAAATTCATAACAATAAATCATTTAAAATATTATAATTTCTTCGACTGATTTTTGAGGTTCTTATTCTTCTGATATACCCGTCATTGGTTGCTGTTCCGGTTACACTGTTTCGTTATGCCTCTCTGCTTATCTCCGCTCATCCCTGATAAAATTATATTTTCACTTTTTTTATCTAATTTTATTCCTCCCCCAACTTATTTTTTTCCTATTAGTATCCTCCCGCAACTTTTTACAATGCGACAAATATGTAAGTGTTATTATTATTTTTTTAAATTTATTAAACAATTATTTTAATTTCCTTAAAATACTGTCGGTCGATCGACACGCCACTGGAAAATTGACCTTAACCGTCTATTCTTTGTAAACAACTACATTGTTGCCGTTGCGCCGATACCCTATTGCCTTCTTTGTCCATTCTCTCTCGCACTTATTGATTTTCGCAAACCAATGTGTGATGAAGGTTTAGAGCGTTTTATGAATGGGTCGTTGTATCTCCCGAGTTTAAATATCTTTGGACTTATAACATTTGAACGAACGAGTCGTAAGAATTAAATACAATGAAAAAATTAATTTGTGAATTTAATAACAATATTGAGGGTTATTTATTGCCACAGATTATTGTATAGTAAATTTACCATACGTTTTCACTTAATTTAAATATTACTTTAGTTTAAAAACAACTCGTTTGTAAAATCGCTGTATGGCTAATTTGTGGCATGTATGTACTTAAATACGTTATAATATATCTTTATATTCACCAATATGGGGGCCTTAACACAAGAAAGTCCACGTCTTATAAACAAATATCGCTATAGCGGAAGTAAGGAGTTTTTTCAACCTGAAAACCTAACTGTTAAGCGACATTTTAATGCCGCAAGCGTCGTAAATGAGTGACACGCGAACGGTTTCTGATATTTATTTAAATGAAGGCACTAAAAACAAACTTGTTGATTAACCTATGTCAACGTCTTCGAGGCTTTTCAGAAATGCACCAATTAAATCTTATCCGTGTTTGTATTTAATGTTGTTATGGATTTGTTTGTTACGCCCAATGGAACGAAATATGCTGGGAATAACCAAGAGAGACCGTAAAAGAATAGAGTGGATAGGGTAAAAGAGAGTATGCGAGGGAAGCTCCACAATAATTTGAAATGGTTGAATAAGCTGAAAATGAAATTAAAAATGCAATTTTAATTGTTTCACAATTATATTTTTTGAAATTATTTCACGATTGTTCTTAATTTTATTTTTACATGTCTGCCCTTTTATAATAAAATGAATTATTCAATTTATTTCTAGTTAAAAACTAAAAATATATTAGTTTCCAAATATTAAGACTCCCCATTGTTCTTCTTAATAGAATACCAGTCATTTACATATTTATAACTGCATCTCCCGCAGCTAAAATACCATAAACACCCGATGCACCGATATAATTGCAGTATTTAGAACGCAACACTCGGTCTTTTCGTGCAGTAAACTTAATTTTTAAGCATTTTGATGTTCGTTCGAAGTAGGTATTAGGTATGTACATTTTTAACTTAGTAAAAATCGATATATTTCCTTGTGGGTACATTTCTTGTAATTTTTGTTCTATTCAAAATGTACGCCAAAGATAAAACATGAAACAATTTGACCTCTGACCAACATTTGATGTGCAATGTATATCGATATAAAAAATATCGATATCGAAAAAAAGTATCGATATTTCGAAAAAAATTCTCATCCTTACTTTGAAGTACTTGAAGACTGTTCTGGTCGTTCTTAATACGTACCCACTTACGTAGCATAATGGTACCACAGTTCAAACTGATCGAAATGGTAGATAAGCGCACAGAGGACGCTCTTGACCTGGGCTAAAGCCTTTTTATCTCGATGTGACATGACATGGGTCAACGAAATGTGTTGTTTCTTTGTTTTAGACATGTTACAGACCTTAGATTATGTTATTCTTAGAGTTATAGACGTCTAACTTAATTGGAATTGGGATTATACTTGGTATTAAAGAAAATCAGTAAAAGTTGGCGTGTACCTCTTCAAAATATTTGACAAAAAATGCATGTCGCAATGTTGCGACGACTCCTTTTTTCTTTGACTTTTAACAAGTGTCAATTTTAGGCATAATACATATAGGTACAAACATTAGCGTAACCAGCAATTTACCCTGAGGTGGGCCTGGGGGGGCACGGGATGTTATTTATTAATAAAGAGTAGTAGAGTGTGTTTTATTCATTTTTATCAGACAAAAGAAGGACCTGGTAGCGTAACAACGACGTCATCTAGAACCCATTTCCCTTAAAGGAATAAAATGCTTAATGGGTAGATGTCAATTTTATATTAATTCTCTAGGTTCCCATGACTGTTACTTTAATGAACCACTATGAACCACTTGATGGTCCATAAACGTGTGAAGAAGGTTTTCTAAGAGGTACTCCATACTCCTTATGTGGAGATATTCATAATGTATGTTAATCCTCTAATATTCTTCACACAGCTAGAGAGCTTTTAAAGTAAACATATTTCTATGACATATTTCTGGGTTTGTTTTAATTACTGTCATATCTGATTACTTGGAGACTTGGTATTTTATTACTTATTTTTTATTATATCAAATAAAAATAATTAATTGCTCAATTCATGATTGTACTTTTTACATGATGAGCCAATACTCGATTTGAAAATAATTTAGATAGATGGAGCAAAAATTCAAAAAAAAATTTTAAAAAACCAAAAAAATTTCTATAAAAGTCAACCTACCATCACCGTTAATCACCCTATACAGGGTGGTCCAAATTGTAATCGGAAATCTTCGTAAACATAATCTGCAGATAAAAATAAGGAAAATGTTCAGGAGATAACAATTCGGTCCACAAACACCCTGTATACTGAATTTTCTGGGGTTAGCTAAATGTTTTCTTGCAAATTCTTGTTTCACACGGTCTTAGCCCGCGAAACTCGATAATTTTTGTTTGAAAAAATACGAGAAGTTAGTTTGCACAATTAGTTATCGGTTTAACTACTGGCAAGAAAACATCTATCTGCTAATTTGGTTAAGTGCAAAAACGTATTATTAGCTTAAATACTGGCTTATTTGCTTTGTATTTATTAGCATTTATGAATTTGGCGAATATATGAGAATATGCAGATGAAAGGTATTCTTGTATATTTGCAGTTATAGAAAAAAATTAAAAATACAAAACTGGGTCTTTTTTATTATTGACATTTTGAGAAAAATACATTCTTTATAAAAATTGAAAAAAATCATGAAAATATAGTCGATTTTTTCTCCTAAACACCCTAAAAATCAAAGCGCGTTGATGGTGATATAGTTATCGGAAAATGTGTTATTTTAACAACAGCAAACATATGACGTTAATCAAAATTAATAATAACCATCTACCAAAGAACGAAATCGAAATTATAATATACTCTGTTTTTTTTCTCAGGTAAGATTTCGACAGACGATGACAGAAGAAAAGCAGATGACGTCCCATACCAATCTATTTATTTTACTAAAAAAAGTTTCTAATAATTTTTAAGTTATCTATGGATGGGTTTAAATATAAATCCGTCATGCGTCGTGTCTTGTTGTTTTTAACCAGTTTTATTGGTTTATTTAAAATGACAGATCGTATTTCAATTTTATTGGTTTGACAGAACGATGAACGACAAACGGACGCCGATGCATGAACTCGCCTTTAGATTTTGTCATTTTTTCGCTTGTCAAAGTCTTGCCAAATTATAGGTTATAATTTTGTGTCGACTTTTGTTAAATACCCTGCGTTTTGGAATATGATGCATTTTGATTCGTATTATTACGTGTGTTTTGTGTCTTTTGAAGTCAAGTGGAGGAAAAATCGAGTGAAAATTAACTGTAGACCCAGAGCACAGTTTATGGTTAATACTCGCTGTCCAGGCAGAAAGTCTTATACACCAATGAAGTTGCCATCGATAAAGTTTGTATACCATTTTGTCGTGGATAAGTGCATTTCGTATATGGTAGAAGGATCAAACAAAACACATACTAAAAACTGGAGTAGCTGTAAAATATCGACATCACACGATAGGTAAATAATGGATTTTAGTACTGCAGAAAAATAATGTCAAAAGGTACTGGTTTAAAAAAATTAAGATTAAAGTTAATTAATCAACCTTTAAGGTATAAAATTTGGTAGGTGTTATTATTAATAAAATAGTTTGTTTTATTTACCTATGTTGTTTTATTTATTCCTGTGGAATATTACAAATTTGTATTTGTACATAAGTTATATTGATAAATATAATCATAAATGCGGGTAGTTTCATAAAGCTTGAAAGTAAATAATAGTTCTTTTTTATATTTTTTTGGTATGTAGTGGTCTTGTTCTTGTTTGTTTTGTATTAACACATACCGTTTTTATTAAATAAAATAACTCGATTACATTTTTTCAGTTTTATACACTTTTTTCACAATATTTTGAAGTAATCACTTGTCATCTTGCCAATCAAATTTTAAATGATTTCCTGCTATGCGTTCCAGTTGTACCAACTTATTTCTTTGTAAAATAAAATAAACTACTTTGAAATTAAAACGACAGACACATCTATCACTGTCAAGGATCTTCTCGTTGGACAGACTATACCATAAAACGCCTTTCATTTTTAGGGCAGAAAAAAATCAACCATATTTTTGTGTTTTTTTTTATTCTCCTCTAAAACGATATGGAAATTTGAGAAAGTATAAGCGGGATTAAATCATTTTAGAACAAGCAATCATTTTTAGAAGAATGCATTTTTCTCAAAATGTCAATAAAAAAAAAGTTTTTCTTTTATAAAGGCAATACGGGGACATACTGTATATGGCGAATTTTACCAAAATAAGTCAGAATAACCACCCGGATAAAATAAATCTGGCTTGCAGCGTGAATAAGTACCCGCGAGCTAAATCAGGACACACACACAGCCCGAAATTTATTGCTATACGTTTCGCGCTGGTGCTTCTGAATTGCAGCCCGCTACAACTTTTAATCTAAATAACGTATAATAAATATAAGTTGGTTAAAAAAGGAACAAAATAAAGAGGAACCGTCCGCTTCCTCGGTAGTTATGGACGGTAATTTTGGCCAACCACGAGCCGACGCAGCTCTGCAATTTTCGCAGCGAATTGGGGCGTAATTTTTTCCAGTGGCTGCTGGTGCGGTTTTTTTTAAATTAACAGAGAGGCGCATCGCAGTGATTTAAGTTTTTGTGAGAGAGATTTCACTCACGGTAGGAGTACTGTAAGTGCTGAGCAAATGGCCAAGACCAAAACTCATTGACGAAAACAGTACTAGGAGTATTGTTAGCTCAGGAGTAGGGAATGCAATCCCGCAAATGCTGGATCCCGCAAATGCGGGATCCCTCCGAGATTCCGCGGGATCGAAGTTGTGGGATTTTATCGTGCGGGATCTGCGGTATCGACACTTTACTACTGGGTAACCGAATCGATCTCAATCAAGATCAAACCGCTTCGTTCCGGGCCGATGCGTCGACGCTCGGAACCCGGGGGATTCCCCTTACGGCTTGGCCATTAAAAATAAGTGAAACAAACAGGTTAGTTGTTAGATTTCTTTCTGGCGTATGTGAAGTAAAAAAAAAGCGTTTAACTAGTACTTGTGGACAATTTTGTCAAATAAACCGCCGTACATAATTATCGGGACAAGCAACATTTTAGGGTAAATTTAAAGTTGAATATCTCTTGAACTAAAAAAGATTTTTAGATGCGGTTTGGACCAGGTTTTAGATGCATCTATTGTGATTAAGATGCTATGTGGTTTTCGAAAATATATTTAGTGAATTCTCGTATACAGGGTGTTTTATATGAGTGTGAAAATTTGGTCAAGAATCTTTTTTACCACAAATTTACAATTTTTAAAAAATCGACATTTTTACCGAGTACGACTAATCTGTATTGAAATTAGAAAAAACAATTTGTTCGGTTTTTTATTTTTATTTTTGTTTTAAGGAAAATACGACGTCTTTTTCGAAAAATATGCGTTTTTAATCATATGTATGGTCCTAAATGGTACAAAAAGCTTTGTACATTCTGCACATGCCAAAAAATTATTCATATAGAGTGTATCTAAAAGCAGATAACTAACACAAGTTAAAAAAACTTCAACATCAGAATAATATTTTTATTTATAAAATAAGTAGATAAATTATAATAAAATTTAAGTTTATTTAATATTAAATATATTTTTAGAACACTCTGTATACATCGGTCCAAATTTCTGTACAGCTAGTTTAAGATACACGCTATATCAATATATTATTGGCCTATGCAAAATGTACAATACCATTTAGGACCAAATGTAGGACTATCGTTTACAGTCCCGCAATTTTGCGGATTCGCGGGATTGATTGCTTTAATCCCGCGGGTTTGCAGGATTGAGATTTTGGTGCGGGATTGCATTCCCTACTCAGGAGCTTGTAACACAGGAAAATTTTACGCAGATTTTCTTTGGCGAAAAAACCTCATAATCGTGTATCTGGAGTTGAAAATACTACCCCTAAAAATATTTGCACTTATTTAAGACTCACCCTGTATTATTTGCAACGTTTGAAATTGCTTAAACATTTTTTTCAAACGTCACAAAAGTATTAATTTTGGCGACGTGATTGACAATGTAAAAAGCCATTTTAACGCCTAGGTAAGTAAAGCACTTTTTCGCCTAAGCACAAAAGTAAGAACACGGGGGTGTCACTTGTATGGGAAAATAGGCAACAGTCAAATTTAAACGTGCCAGGACCAACGACAAAGAAAGCAACATCTGCCAGGCATTGGCTTTCTTTGTCACTCACATTGCTTAAATCATGATACCGCGGCCATTTTGTCAACAAAGAAGCTGGCCGGGCTGTCCTGGCAAGTGATTTAAAACAATTTTGCTTTTTACAATATTAAATTACCATTTGGATGTATTTAATGCGATTATTCAATTAACTGGTAAGTCAGAAATTACACACAAATACTTTATTCGTAAATACAACTAAGATGTAAACGTAGTTTTGTATTTTTAGATTTCAACTTTTGCAAAGACCCGCCGATAGAACTTGCCTGGCAGCGTACCTGTTTAACTAAACGTATTATTTCCTGATAATAATATCAAAACACGTAAGTACCTCTATAATTTATGATGACAAATGATTTTGATTATGTTTTATGTTATTTAAATACTTTCTAACCTCAAATAATAGTAAGATCCTTGTTTATATCGCACAGCCCGTTCAAAACTGTATTGTCTTCAAAAAATGTTTACAAAACAAACAATTATTACAAAAACAATGTCCTTTTAATCTGATTTATACCTCAGAAGGATGCCAGTAAAATTTTATTAAATCAACATTATATTATTTGGCCATTAATATCCAAAAAGGAGCATATTGCCTTAACTTAAATTTTCTTTTACTTCTCTTGACAATGTTCTCTATATTCTCTATTTTGAGTTAGTAAACTTTTGAACGGGATGTGCGATATATAAAATACATAATATATCCAAGGGTATGATCTGATAAAAGTATTTTTTGATGCATTTTTTGGTTTTTTATGCACGTTGGCTTGGTTTATGTTTTATTCAGCTTATATTTATTTGGTATAATTTTTGCCTTTGGAATGGCATGCATTGAGGCTAGATAGTGTTTGATTAGATCATTAAAGGAATTTAAATTAGCATATATTTTTTGTCATATTAGTGTGTTATCATGATACAGGTAGTCGTATCATAGTGCCTTATGCATGTTATTTACCTATTATATACTTATGTAATGTATTATCAGTAAATAGATGATAACATACTACTAAAATGTCTTTTTAATAGTATGTTTATCTTTCCAATTCACTAGTTATTTGCAAAATGTATTTTGAACTAATTTAAGTCATTAATTGATCATCTTTCTTTTTCAGGTTCCGGGATATTCTTTTTCATTGTTAAAAATATATATATTTCAATATTATTGTAATATAAATCGCAGCTCTAAAAAATAAATGATATTGTTTACTAATGTGTAATTTATTTACTATGAATTTTCTCTGAAAATAATAAGTCTTTAATAATATCATTGATTTGCTGTGTAAAGTTAATAGACATATTTTTTAATACATTAAATTATATTAAAGTAATAAAAAATATGTTTATTAACTTTAAACAGTAAGTCAGTGATACTTATAAAAATATATTTTTTTAAATTTCCCCTCTTTTAAGCCCCGCCCCTCCAATTCCCCTCAATTTAGCTAGTACTGCCAGGCGACACCAGGTGGCGTCTGTTTCCATTTTTTAACATGAAGTTGGCATTTCTTTAATGTACCTATTCTCTGAGTAAGAATATATAATATTAAACTGACATCAAGTGTCAAATTCAACGAGCGTAACCATAGTTTCTCGATATATAATTACATACAAGGTATGATTTTTAAATATTTTTATATTATATGGAAAGTTTGAAATTGTTTAAAAAATTATTTGTGGCGTTTGAAAAAAAAGAGATGATGAAGAGAACAACAAATATGAATACATTTCTATTTTCTATACAACTTACAGTATTATTCAAAAAATTAATGTTTGAGAAATACTAAATCTTTTTACAACTAAACAGGAAATAACAAATTCATCAAGCAGCATTCTAAAACATATATTTAAAAAAATAAAAGAGATATAATAAAGGAACCTGCAGAAATTACCCAGCAATTACTAGTACAATGGGCAACAAAGAAGATCCTTTCTGCGATATACACGCCATAAACGAAAGAACTGATTTAAACCTAATCTTAAGTATGATAAATTACATTGAGTAGGTAAAGGTAAAACCGGTAGCGAAAGCTTTACAATCAAGCAGGGTCTCAGCCTTATTCTTTTTTCGTTTGCCTAATCCGCCTGCGGTTGTGTAGTTTTTATTTCTATTTAGATCCGTGTTTCCTGGAAGGCGATTTACATTTTGAATTAATAAATAAAATTATTATTTTTTTAAATACAAGCTAAAAAATCTCCAAAAAGAAAAAAATAAACTTAATTACTTAAATTAAATTAAATCCCATCAATTTATTACATTACACAAGTGTAATAAATTGATTGACTGCGAAAATGTCACAAATTAATTAGTAATTATTAGTAATACCTTGTAGGTAATTATATATCGAGAAACTATGGTTATGCTCGTTGAATTTGACACTTTATGTCAGTTTAATAATATATTTTTGTACTTTTGTTCTTATAGGCGTAAAAGTGCTTTATTTTTTTGCCTAGGCGTTAAAATAACTTTTTTATTATACAGGGTGTCCCAGAAATAAGTGCAAGTATTTTAAACGGTAAGTAGTATAGTTCAAACCCAGAAACACGCCTATGAGGTTTTTTTTCATAATCATGGACCTTTGAATTTCAATCATCGCTAGTACAGCTAAGAGGACGCTTTTGAAGGCAATGCAAATAGTGTAAGTATACAAGGTGTCCCAGAAATAAGTGCCAGTATTTTAACTGATAGTATAGTTCAACCCCAGAAACACGCCTATGAGGTTTTTTTCGCGAAAAAACAATTTTGAAAATTCGAAATATTTTTTTAGTTAAAAAACATAATTTCTTGATAATATGGCAATATAGGTATTAGATTAAATTCACAAGAAAGAAAATCCAGAAAAGATCCAGTGGTTCCCAAAATTTTAGTAAAACATTTTTTTTTGGAAATTTTCAAAGTAAAGCAACTCCGTTATTTTGGACTTATTTGAAAAACGATAAAGAGAAAATATGATTCTTTTATCGAGATCTACCTCCTCTTAAAATACTTGCACTTATTTCTGGGACACTCTGTATAGTCAAGCACGTCGCAAAAATTAATGCTTTTGTGACGTTTGAAAAAAATATAATTTTTCTATTAGTAGAACTGAAATATAAAAATTCTAAACTAATAAAAACATCTGCCTGTACATAATTAAAATCAAAATACAGTAAAATTTCACCATTGCAAACCTAGTTCAGTTTATTTCAGGTGGATCTATATCTTTCATACCTCCTTTCTTTCCAATAAGGTGTATAAATTTATGTTATTTATCCGATATTATAGCATCTATAGATTAAAAACAGAGAGACGCCAAGAGAGTGATACTCCGGAGCGGCCCCAGAGGTCGCCTTGAACTCTTGGCGCGGTGTCAGTGACTCCGACCGCGCGTCGCCCGTCGAGTACTACTCCTCCTCCGGTACTTCCCCCCGCGTACCGCCGCCGGTGCCCTTCGCCATCTCTATCGCCCTCTGTGCCCCGGGACCCCGAACGACGCGGCCTGGGGCGGTTCTGGCGAGAGCCGGAGCCCTGCGTGCACCACACAGCTCTCTAGAAACGAGAACGAAGGCCTAAAAAGGTATGAGGCTGCAGGAAAATGGACGAACGGAGGTAGAGCAGAACTGCTTTAATCAAAATCGTTTTTGTCTCGATCAAAAACGGGTTTCTGATTTATAAAATTATGTTTAATTTAATATTTATTATAATTTCATTATGTTTCGCACCTCAGATATGCCCTTCCATTCTGGGGTACGTGTTGTGCGACTCAATTTGACCGCATTTTCAAGCTCAAGAAAAGAGCTGTTCGATATTCACTGGGACTAAACAGCAGAACTCATTGCCAGGATTTTTTTAAAAATTAAAAATATTAACTCTTCCTTCCTTATTTATATTTGAATCCGTTTGTCTAATACGTAAGCAGGTATCAGCTTCTCAAGAAAGGCCATCTCAAACTTATCCACTCAGGAACGCGGAGCAAGATCTTTATCTACCCCACGCTCAGAGTTAGTTAAGAGTTCAATATTATACAACTCGAAAAAAATGCACAATCACCTGCCACTTGAAATCAAATCCATAACATCATTTTCTTCATTTCGCAAAGCATTGAAATCTTATTTACTAGATAAGGCTTTCTAGACCGTAAATGAGTTATATTTTGATTGTATGTAATTTTATACTTGTTTTGTATTCTCTTTTGTTTGTTTTCTTTACCTTTGGCTCCAAATTGTAAAATTTTTTGACAATAAAGGCATTTATTTATTTATTCAAAGTGAAACAAAATGTTTATTTATAATCCAATATGCACGGGAGGCAGATACAGAACAAGTCGTGACTAAAGATGTTTTATCATAAAATTGAAGAAATAAGAAGATATAAGCAACTTTATGGGCGATTTCGTGGGACAAAACATGTCCGAGATGAAGCTGGCTTTACCGTCAACCTGTCCGAGAATTCCGAGATTTAGTTTAGCTCTGCGCCGCTGCGCGCTGATTACAGCGCAGCGAATAAAGAATACTGTATCGTAGATCTGCTTTCAGTCAATAGAGTCGCAAAATCAGATTTAGTTCGAAGTCAGATAGATGCTACTTGGGCTCCATTTAACAGAATTATCACTTTTTGTGCCATTATTTCCAAATTTTGAAAAATTCAAAAGTTCAAGAAATGTCGTTGGATAAATTTAAGTTAGTTATAGTAATCCCGCGTAAAATGTTTTGTGCAAACTCACTAGTCTTCATTAGGCATTTTGCAAAGCGACTGAAAACAGATAGGCTCTTTGTAAAATATCCTTCTTTTGTTAAAAACGTCGGGGTTTTATATATGACTAGTCTTTTTGCAAAATGCCGAGCTATTCGATACGCCTGCGACATATACACAAGAAAGATAAGAAAACCATTTAATCTTAAACTAGGTGGTTGATAAGTTTTCTCGTTAATCAGCCTGCAACTTTTCAGTCCTTTGCGGTACGACCCTTGGGGCGACGACGTCAATCTGGCCAATGGTACCAACGCGGCTTCGGACGTACGCTCTGCCACAGAACCGGGGTACGACTTGTTCGCCGCCTGTTTTAATACGACCCAGAGAATATACGGAGCTTGATACTACCACGAATTCGATGACCAACAGAAATTGACTTGAGTACTACCCAGTGACGCATCGCATTTAGCTTGAAAATATGTAGCTGGTTGATCATTTTAAGATGTACGCGATGTGTCCGATATAAAAATACAGATATTGCGTAAATCAGAAAAAATAGAAGAGTTGAATTCTAGAAAGATAAACGAAAAACAAATCCGATTAGTTACCAATTTTTTTGGAAATATCCTAATTTTCGTTTTTATATCTTTCTGATTCTGTTTGAAAAGATATGACAATATCAATTTTACATTGCCTTTGTTACTTTTCCTTTTTCCTCCAATAATATGAAATATAAAATTATGACTATATTGAGCACAATACATTATACAGGGTCCGGCAATAGTGCGTCGGGCATCTGTAGTTCCTAGTATAAAAAAATTGAGAATTTTGTTTAAGTGTAAACCTAAAATATGTACGAGGATGTATTTTAGGAAAATATTTTAACTTCTATAGGGTGGCCAAAAAGTGGGAGTGGGAATTTTAAATGGAACACCCTGTAAATTTTTGCATTTTTGGCTTCCTTTCAAATCACTTTACATAATCCTAAGATATGAGTAAATATATTTGGATAGTTTCAGAGATATTAATAAATAAATAAAAAATATGTATTTTTCAGATTTTCTTAAAAAAATTATTACAAATACAAGAACTGTTCTGGAATCAAAAAACTATATTAGGTATTTACTTTAGTACAGACAATTACTTACTTTGTTATAAATATTGCAATCTGAAACTATACAGGGTGTTCAACATTCTAAGCCAAACTTTCCAGAATATTAAATAATTTTTCTTCGTTTTTTTCAAATTTTTTAATGCTTTTTCATAGAAAAAATAAAAGGTCCGATTAAATTTATATCTCCGAAACCAAAGCTTCAAAAAAAGTCCTACTATATCTACAAATTCATTTACCCACTAGTAGATATAAAAAGCATTTTTCGTAAACTCTGTCTCAAATAGTTTCTGAAAAATAAAATTAATTTTTTTAAAAGGTCCGATTAAATTTATATCTCCGAAACTAAAGCTTCAAAAAAAGTCGTACTATATCTACAAATTCATTTACCCACTAGTAGATATAAAAAGCATTTTTCGTAAACTCTGTCTCAAATAGTTTCTGAAAAATAAAATTAATTTTTTTAAAGGGTCCGATTAAATTTATATCTCTGAAACCAAAGCTTCAAAAAAAGTCCTACTATATCTACAAATTCATTTACCCACTAGTAGATATAAAAAGCATTTTTGGTAAACACTGTCTCAAATAGTTTCTGAAAAATAAAATTAATTTTTTTAAAAGGTCCGATTAAATTTTTATCTCCGAAACTAAAGTTCCAAGAAAAGTCATACTATCTACAAATTCATTTACATATTAGTAGATATAAAAAACATTTTTGGTAAATTCTGTTTCAAATAGTTTCTGAAAAATAAAGTTAATTTTTTTAAAAGGTTCGATTAAATTTATAACTCCGAAACTAAAGCTTCAAAAAAAGTCATACTATCTACAAATTCATTTACATATTAGTAGTTATACAAAGCATTTTTGGTAAACTCTGTCTCAAATAGTTTCTGAAAAATAAAATTAATTTTTTTTAAAGGTCCGAATAAATTTATATCACCGAAACTAAAGTTTCAAAAAAAGTCATACTATATCTACAAATTCATTTACCCACTAGTAGATATAAAAAGCATTTTTCGTAAACTCTGTCTCAAATAGTTTCTGAAAAATAAAATTAGTTTTTTTAAAAGGTCCGATTAAATTTATATCTCTGAAACTAAAGCTTCAAAAAAAGTCGTAATATATCTACAAATTCATTTACCCACTAGTAGATATAAAAAGCATTTTTCGTAAACTCTGTCTCAAATAGTTTCTGAAAAATAAAATTATTTTTTTTAAAAGGTCCGATTAAATTTATATCTCCGAAACTAAAGCTTCAAAAAAAGTCGTACTATATCTACAAATTCATTTGCCCACTAGTAGATATAAAAAGCATTTTTCGTAAACTCTGTCTCAAATAGTTTCTGAAAAATAAAATTATTTTTTTTAAAAGGTCCGATTAAATTTATATCTCTGAAACCAAGGCTTCAAAAAAAGTCCTACTATATCTACAAATTCATTTACCCACTAGTAGACATAAAAAGCATTTTTCGTAAACTCTGTCTCAAATAGTTTCTGAAAAATAAAATTATTTTTTTTAAAAGGTTCGATTAAATTTATATCTCTGAAACTAAAGCTTCAAAAAAAGTCGTAATATATCTACAAATTCATTTACCCACTAGTAGATATAAAAAGCATTTTTCGTAAACTCTGTCTCAAATAGTTTCTGAAAAATAAAATTATTTTTTTTTAAAAGGTCCGATTAATTTTTTTCTTTCAACGGTAAAATACGAGCGAAAAATAATTGTGTGGCTTTGATAAAAATTTACTATGGAAAATGCCATGTGAAATATAAAACCGTGAATATCTGCAAAATTGTTAAAATTTTTGAAATACTGTAAATACAAAAATTGTTAATTTTTTAATTCTCCATGTATTGAACCAATGATATACAGGGTGTTAAACTATTTTAAAAAAAAACGAAGAAATATTATTTTATATTTTAGAAAGTGTGGCGTAGAATTTTGAACACCCTGTATGATTTACGATTACCATATTTATAGCAAAGTAAGTATAAACCATTTAAAATAAATACCTAATATAGTTTTGATTTTAGGACAGTTCTTGTATTTTTAATTTTTTTTAAAAAAGGCTAAAAAATATATTTTTTTTTTATTTATTAGTATCTCTGAAACTGGGAAGCCAAAAATGCAATAATATACAGGGCGTTCCATTTAAAAAAATCATCCCGATCCACTCACACTTTTCTGAGCCACCCTGTAGCAGTTAAAATATTTTCCCGAAATACATCATACTTGAGGTTTACACTTAAAACAAAATTCCCAAGTTTTTTATTCTAGGAGCTACAGATGCCCGACGCACTATTGCCGGACCCTTGTAAAAACTTCGCAAAAAACAGGCAAAAACTAGCAAGACACAAATTTGAAACATCCGGTAAAGATATGATATTAATTCTGCTGGCATTTCAACCAAGAGGTATTTAAAAATAAAGTATCTCGGTGTGGTTGGCACAATCATAACCTATGCCAAGATATCATTACTTGCGTATGTAGAGGCGGGCTGTAATTTAAGCAATGCCAGGCACGCAATCGTGTTTATTTTTTTACGAAATTTTCTTTGAAAATACACAGTAAGAAAATATGACAAGTTTATAATTACGTTGTGTAATTGCTTTCGTTTTAAGTTTAAGTATAATTGTTTCTTTCTTTAATGAATGTTTTATCGTGGTTGTATCTGTCTATAATTAGTAGGTAGTTAGTTTAGTACATTTTACTATTAAACAAGTTGCAACAGAGACATCTTAGACAACTCTTAAGAATCTAATGGTTCCAACTTGTCTTAAACGTATCGGTCCTTCAAAAAGCTAGCTGAGAGAACGTTGAAGGCATGATTACTAAATCTCGCTTAAGATGGGCTGGTCAAGTATGCAGAATGCAAGAAATTTATTTTCCATTATATATATATATATATATATAAATAAAGATAAAGGGCAAAAGGAGCCATGGAAGAAGAAGAACATCATGGCTCAAGAATTTGAGAGAATGGTTTGGAATGACTTCAAACCAGTTATTCAGAGCAGCCGTTAACAAAGTTAGAATTGCCATGATGATTTCCAACCTCCATTAGGAGATGGAACCCGAAGAAGAAGAAGAAGTGAGCAATTTGTCACAAAACCATATAAATTACATATCACAAAAGTTCAATCTATTTCCGTATTGTAACGGAATTTTAAATTATGTCTTTATTTTCGAGAAAATTTAGTCCAAACAATAGGAACATTTTGTTGATGTTTGACCAACAAAATCTTAAAAATGAAGAAGTTGTCTAAAAATCTGCCACACTACCAATATAGTGTAGCGTTTTTTTATAAACATTACCACTGCGAACGGCAGCTTTTCATCGGAGAGCAGTCGTGGATAAGGTATTTCACTGGAAAGAACTAATTAATAACAATAAACAAAAAAATACAGATATTGGACGCCAGGCATGTACAGAGAAAGAAAACACAGTTGTATATTACTTAAAACTAATGACTATATTTATTCAAGATGGACTGTGATGGTAAATAGCATTGTACAATTTTAATAATTATTATAGTGGTTATATGTCAACGAAAGTGGTGTTAAGAGTTGTACTAAAATATCTATGAAAACAACTATGATAAAATACAAGACATGTAAAGTTTAAGAGAATATATGAAATGTAGCATTACTTTAATTAATTTGATATATTTTATATGATGTTAGTGCAATAATAATATCTATAAAAAAGTAATACTATTACAAGGCGTAATGTAATGAAACTTAAAATCTAAATCATATTGTAACTATTAAATCGACATAAATGTTCTTAATAATCTAACCACTAAATATAGTCTGTACGATATTATTTAAAATGTACGTTACTGTTTAAGACTGAAAATATAGAAAATCTAAAACATAAAAACTAGAACGTAAATCTGAGACTTAGCTGTTCTTTCATCAGACATCATATATGATAATCAAAGACATGTAACGAACTAAAAACGTTATAATAGTATAATCCTTTATCTTTAATTTCCTTCTTCAATTTTATAAAAACACCTAGCCAGTTTTAAACGTTAAATGCCGAACTGGACTCTTAACTGTATAAAATGCCCCATCTTAGTGTAGAAAACATTCATGAGACAAAACTGAAAAATGTAAACAGTTTAATGGCGATTTTTTGTCAATTAAACTCGGTTACTTCGCCATCAAACGCGCCAGATCATACCAGACACGAGAAAATAAGGAATAATTGCGCAAATAGAAAAATCTGTGCCGGAGACGCGGCGGACGGCTCATGTCTCTTATTACGGTCGTACTCGCCTGTAAACAATTATCTTAATCGGGTTCGGCCAATTATGCAATTACTGCAAGTACTGCAACGACGACGATGTGCAGCAGCATTCGCCAACGTTCGTACCAGGATTTATTTTTAGATTCTTCGTTTCGAATTTATTGCTGGTACGTGCGCGCCATAAACTGGACGGATTTAATAAAGATCGTACCCGAAAACTAACTCACGAGCTCGCTGGGAATTAGTACCACTGGTGTCCTTTTATAACCCCTGTTTCGTCGAAGTTCCATCATTGTCTTTAATTTCTGATTTATACACTCAGATGCAAAAAAAAACACCACGGGGAATTTTTTGGTCAAACTTAAAGTTTTAAATTTTTGTTATTTATATATTTGCCTTATTTCCATGCATTTTTTAACAAACTGTATATAATTATATCAATTTTAATTCGTAAACTATGTTTTTATGAACTTGAGAGTATTTGGCATATTATACAGGGTTAATCGGGGGGTTGTTTTTTACCCTAATTTTAGAACACTCTGTGCAATAATTTCGTGTGTAAATTTTCCTAAAACTAAAGAAAAATCTCCGTTTGTTATTTATGCAGATTTAGAAAGTATCTTAAAAAATTCACAGTCCTTTACAAAGATGCAACCGGCGGGGCATTGAAAATGATGAATAAAAACGTAAAAATATGATTAGTGTTAATATGAGTGTATTACATACATATGTTTAAATAACGAACTTAACAAAAAACAACAGATTTAAACATTCACTGAAAAAGTATAGTAGTAAAGAAAAGTAGTTTAGAACTCGACCTAACCTAACCTAACCAAAGTCGAGATTTTGCAAAATTTCTAAAAAGATCTCTCGAAAATAATAAATAGTGAAATGACATTAACCCTCTATGGATAGAACCCTACCTATGGTCCCATATAAACTGTATTACTAAAATAAATAGCTTTTACATATAAAGTTTTTAATTGTCGCTTTTCTTGATATACTGCCCTGATTTTATTTTATTTTTCCAGAGCACTAATACTCTCTTTATATGTTATTTTTTATTCCTAGAAGGATGATTTGAAGAAGAAATATTTCGTTCATATTATTGATGTCACTATAAATAAACCCTTGTATAATATGTTATACTTCTAGATGTTATAGTAATGCATTTTTGTACAGCAAACTTTCATACCCTATTCTACTCCCTAAGGGTATGAATTTCATAAATTTCTATGTCCAAATAATTAACTCATGTCTTTTAAATGATCCTTTGTGCAAATTTTTATGTGTATAATCCAGAGGTCACGAAGGTTTATATAATTTTTTACTAACTTTACCCTTTTGGTTGATGAATTTCAAAAATCTCTTCTTATTCTTTCTGTAGAATTTCATTCTTCTAGACCAGATAGTAAATGATTTTCATACAACAAATCGTTCGACATAATTTTACACTCTAAGAGGATGAATTTTGTAAAATCGCTTTGCATAACTAATTCACTAATCACTAATGTTCTTTAAACGAACCTTTGTGCTAATATTGATGTATCTAAAGCTGGTGGTATGAACTGACCCCTAAAATATCTAAAAACTTGATATATAATCTCTATAATCTAACTGACACACCACTGACAATGACAAATAATTGACTTCTGGAGGTATTTTGAGTAGGTTTGGTATGTTTTAATATTTATTCGTTTTACATAAAGAAATACCGATTAGACGATATAATAATACTTCATAACAAATCTAAACATATATACCTTTCATTTAAAAAAAGAATCATCAAGATTGGCGAGGCGGTTTCGGCGGGATGGATGTAACAAAAAAACCCTTTGAGCTTTTATATATGTATCCCACTTCGGTGTCCAAACCTGAATTTTTCAGGGAAGGAAGTACAAGTACATGATATGGGGACCCTTATTCCAAAAGTAGTACAAAATTAGACCGGGAAAAAGGGCACTATCATCAAAAATCGATATATTAATACCACCGTATAGAGAAAACAAATACTTATTTTTTGATCCAGTACAAAATAAAGTCTTCGTAGGGAGTAATGTTTTATAATTATTTACAAAAAACAATTTCCATTAGCGCTTATGACCGAAAAAACTTTAAGCATGAATAACTCATTTCAATCATGCGAAAATTTAGTTTAAAAATTGACTTTTTTAAATATAACTTTCATTTAACGAAAAACGAAGGCCTAAATGAAAAAGAAACAATTTATAAGTTTCGCTTATGTCTTGACAAGGTAACAAAGCAAACCCCATATTTTTTGCTTTTAAACTAATAAAGATATATATATATATATATATATATATATATATATATATATATATATATATATATATATATATATATATATATATATATATATATATATATATATATATATATATATATATATATATATATATATATATATATATATATATATATATATATATATAATATATATCAATAAACAATTAGCGATGTCCGACTGCCGTCGCCGCGCCGCGCCGTGATTTCCTATACGTATACGCGTGATGACGTCATGGTGTGGCAAATGTAGCATTTTAATTCGATTTGGGCTCCCTTATATAGGATAACAGAAACATTTTCAATGTTAAAAATGTGAAAATTCTAATAATACTGCTACTCAAATTAAAGTACAGAAACATATTCCATGTAGTATAGCATATTATCTCTTGTGTAGTTTTAATAATTCTCTTTCAAAATTTGAGTGCTATACAGGTAAAGACTATATTAAGTGGTTTGTTAAACGTTTATGTCAACTAAGTATGGAAATAAGTAATATTTTTTTAAATCCAATTCCTATGCATCTTTATCAAATCAACAATTACTCGATTTTTATTCTTCCAATGTGTCATATATGCGAAAAACAATTTGCACAAGATGACATTAAAGTAAAGGATCATTGTCATTTCACAGGTCAATATAGAGGTAGTGCTCACAACTCCTGCAATATAAATTATAAAAATGATCATGTTATCCCTGTAATCTTTCACAATTTATCAGATTATGATAGTCACTTTATTATTAGGGCATTATAGCAAGAGAAATACCAGGAATGATAGATTTACTCCCAGTAAATAAAGAAAAATATATAGCTTTTACTAAATACATTGAAAATACATCTATCGTACAGCTTCGATTTCTCGATTCATTTCGATTTTTGGCTAGTGGCTTAGATAAATTGAGTTCATATCTCACCAATTCGGAAAAGGTTATAACCAGAAGTTTCTGTAGAAATGAAGATGAATTTTTGCTAGTATCGAAAAAAGGTATTTCCGTATGAATATCTTGATTGTTGGGATAAATTAAACGAATTATAAAATTACAAGCCCTTGAGTGTTTCTATAGTAATTTAAGTTTTTTAATATCTAATTTGTAGATGCTAATGACAAGAATCTTTTTCATTGTGATGTTTTTATTTGATTATTCTTCTAGAGGAAATTAAAAAGAACGTATTATTACTAGGAATGTTGAGACTTGTTTGTCTGCTGATGGGAAACGGTAATTATCCCCTTCGCCCTTACCATGTACACGCCCATGTCGGCGAAATTACACATTGCCGCAGTTCTTGCACGCGCAGTTGCCTCGATCAAATAGAGGAATACTACAAATTTCGTTGCAATTTAAATGTTTAATATTACCAATTCAGTATTCAGCGATCTTATCAGCGACATTCAACGCGAATATTGTGGGAATTTTTCTGTGGACTTTTTCAAGACGTACGTCTTTATGCAAATTGATTTTTTGTTCAAAGTAAGCGTCGACCTGTTTTAACGGAAGTCGTAGTAGTGTAAATCATCAAATTAGGACTTCTTTTATATTATGATTATACCGGGTGCATCTAAAAAGTGGCTCACCTCTATAACTTTTTTATTTATCAGATTTCTTGAGAACGTTTGCTCGTAGCAATTTTTACCAAGAGACATTTTTTACGTAGAAAATGATATAAATGTATAATTTTTCACTCAGTAGTGTAATACAGGCACGGACGAAAAGTTATTACTCTTCAAACAGTGAAAAAATAAAGTTGTACAGGGTGGGTCAAATTCGACGCTTTTAAATGGAAAAACCCTTTTCTATAGGAGATAGACAAAAACTAATATCGGTGTCTGAGCTCAATTTTTGTCAAAAACATGATGGTGAAAACCGCATATCGATATCTGTTACCGTTTCGGAGTTACGGGGTGTTTTTCAAAAATATGCATTTTTAATAAATCGCTGTAACTTTTTTGCTATGGAAAATGTTGTATTTTTATGAGAACATTTCCAAAGCACCTTTTTACGTAGAATTTAATGGTTTAAGTGTAATTTTTTTAAAATTAATAATTTAAGAATTATCAACAGAAAATTTGATTTTTTATATGGGACACTCTGTATATTTTTAATTTATTGAAAATAATTTAAAATTACTTTTCCAAAAATATAACACACTTGTTATTTTGTTATAATCCCCTTCGAAATACAGAATATTTAAAAGTTCGCCACTTTTAACTAGTAGGCTTTGGACCCCTTATTGATGATATGCCCTTAATGGAACTCGAAAACATATTTTTCCAGCAAGACGACGTACCGCCTCAGAACGCTGAAGTAATCAGCAAATTTTTGCAGCCAATTTCAAGAATAATTGAATAGCTAACCAAGATCCCAGCCGTTGGCCGTCGAGGCCGCCTGACTTAGTGCCCATGGATCTAATCCTATGGATATATTTGCGGAAGAATAAAGGTTTCTTATTCTTCCGTATAATCTAGATAAGAATTAGAAATACTTAGCAGTTAAGAGAGGGTATCTTTCACTCCCACTGAATTCCGCGAGAAATGTTCAAAAACTACCCCGTCTGTCCATAACAGAAGACGGTCGATATGTCGAACACCTGTAGCAAAATCTCATGTCTTGGTTTGCTATTTATTTTTATTGTTCTTAGATATAGTTTAAATGTGTTGATGTTGTTAAATATAGTTTAAATTGTTATAAAATTCTAAATCTCTCATAGCAAATATTATTTTCGTTTTAATTGATGCTCACAATTAGAATTTTTTTGCATTACAGCCGGTGCCGTTCAAAGCCTACTTATTTAAAGCGGGTGAATTTTTATATACTCTATATCTCGAAGAGGAATCGAGCAAAATATCAAGTGTGTTATATTTTTGGAAAGGTAATTTTAAATTCTTTTCAATAAATTAAAAATATACAGGGTGTCCCAAATAAAAAATCAAATTTTCTGTTGATAACTCTTAAATAATTAATTTTAAAAAAATTATACTTAAACCATTAAATTCTACGTAAAAAGGTGCTTTGGAAATGTTTTCATAGAAATACAAAATTTTCCATAGCAAAAAAGTTACAGCGATTTGTTAAAAATGCACTTTTTTGAAAAACACCCCGTAACTCCGAAACGGTAACAGATATTGATGTACGGTTTTCACCATCATGTTTTTGATGAAAATTGAGCTCCAGACACCGATATTAGTTTTCGTCTATCTCCTATAGAAAAGGGTGTTTCCATTTAAAACCATCGAATTTGACCCACCCTGTACATTCTTGGTCTGTCATCCACTGGGAGTTGGAGGAGTAGAATTTTCCTTTTCAGGGTGTTCCAAGGACAATTTTCCCAGTACTGTTTCCGTTAATGACCGTCCTAATCAAGGTCCTAATTATTGTCATATACTAGTAGTACCCAATGAATTCCTTCAGAACAAAACCAAACACCGCTTCATCGACCACCCTGATACCAAATTTATGACGCGTCTATAAAAAATCGATCGTAATGATGCTGGCAGACACATGAAGAATAATAAAACCATCTAAAGAGAAAAATTAAGCTCGGCCGGCTTGTAGTAGGTCGCCTAACAATGCGTAATAAATACCTTATAAATTACCTCTGAAACACAATAGCCTTCATTTTGAAGGTAACAAAGCATCACCTAGTGCATGTGTGATAAACGATGGGGCATGTTAGATGGGTTGCCAACGCATATAAAGTGTTTTTAATTAAAATACTTTATTTTTTTCGAACAGCATATTATACACTGATCACTGAATTCACTGATCGGCACGAAAAAAAGGTGTCAACTTAGATTTTTTATGTATATCTTTATATCTTTTGTTTTTGTAATGTCACTGTCCCGAGATTGAATAAAAAGATTAAGGAAGGAGCATATCAAAAATCTTAGATCGACAGCGATGGGACTCTAAAATGGCCGACTTAAATTCCGGTTTATCAGTGCCGTTCTAATTTTATTTAAAACGTGTAAAAATATGATGTAGGGTAGACTCGATAATTTGTTGCTTTGTTTTACGTTCTTAGTAAATATCGGCAGTTATTAAAATTGTTATAAAAATATACAATTCTAATAAAAATAGATACGTTATATATAATAATTATTTATTAACACAAACATCTGATACGCTACTGAAGCAGGTAAGTCAAATTGGCGTATCTAAATTCTATGACATTTAATCTTTGACAAGTAATAAATAAAAGCAAAAATGCAAGAAAAAATATATAATGATTAGTTAATTTTAAGTGAATATCACAAATGATCGGTTTACTACACGTATGTATATTACGAGTATACCGGGTGTTGCATCGTCGAGCGGGACATGAGAGGAAATCCCATGTAAATTTTAATGGGGTCACTTGGCTTCCCTAATTATTTTAAAGAATAATTCTATTTAGGTTTATTGAAGAGCATTAAAACCCACATTCAAAAGATTAACTTTAGATATTTTTGATTAGCCCGTTTACGAGTTATCGCCGATTTCTTTTTAAATATTTCTCCTTTCTTATGGCCCTGTATTTACTTATGACTTTACTTATGAGCACCAGTGAAGGTAAAAGATAACTGTCAAATGAAGTTGTCATTTCAGAAATGTATCTATTTAGTGCTTTACTATTATTATTAAAAACTCATACCTACATCGAAAATATTAGCCATGAATTACATTACCGAAGAAAAAGTATTGATGATTAAATGGTATTATCAAGGAAATAGTCATCAAAAGGTGTCGTACATGTTTGCTGCTTTGTATTCGAATAAACCGATACCTGGAAAATCTACTATCGCAAGGAATATCCAGAGATTTGAGACCAAAGGTACCCTAATAAATAACTGCAGATGTGAAGCAAGGCAGGAACAAAGAGAAGATGCAAGAAATGATACCGACTTGGAAGTTTTATTGTGCGTGGAAGAGAACGATGGAAAGATCAGCACAAGGAAACTTGAGGATGAAATGGGAATAGATCACACTACAGCGTTTCGAATTTTGAAATGACATAAATACTATTCCTTCAAATATGAAAAGCATCAAGAGCTACGAGATGGGGACGAAATACGGCGGCAGGCGTTTTGTTTTGATATGATGGAAAGAACAAACACGGATAGGGAATTTTTAAAAAACATATGTTTCACTGACGAATGCATGTTTACCTTAAATAATGAACCCAATGTTCAAAATTATCGATATTGGAACAAAGATAACCAACACAGGTTTGTCGAAACAAGGACGCAATATCCACAGAAAGTAAATGTTTGGGCAGGGATATTCGGACACAATATTATCGGGCCATTATTTCTTACGCGATATTTAAATGCAGAATATTATTTGGAACTACTCGAAAATCATATTTTACCTGCTTTATGTAATGCCACTAGGGAAAATCAGGAAGTTTGGTACCAAATGGATGGCTGCCCGGCACATATAGTACCCTGGCTGTTCGAGAATATTTAGACAATAGTTTTAATGGAAACATTATTGGCCTAAATCATACAGTAAATTGGCCAGCAAGGTCTCCTGATATTTCGCCAAATGATTTCTTTCTCTGCGGCCGTTTAAAAAACAGGATATACAAGGATAAAAAATACTCAAATCTAGACGAGTTAAAAAATGCTAGTTCTGCCTAATGCAATAGAATTTCAGTTTACCAACTAGCGAATGTAAGAAGAGAATTTTATGATCGCCTGGGTTATTGTCTAGCAATCGATGGAGGAATATTTGAACATCTTCTTAAATCCTAAAAGTTCTATCAATTTAATAGTACCTAAGTTATTGAATATTTTAATAATACTATAATTAACCTTGTAATTGATTACTTTATTCTACTTTAATTCATATTAATTTGTATTTATAAATACATCTTTAAGATTTCCGATGTAGGAATGAGTTTTCAATAATAATAAAGCACTAAATAGGCAAATTTCTGAAATGACAACTTCATTTGACAGTTATCTTTTACCTTGACTGGTGCTCATAAGTAAACACAGGGCCATATAAGAAAGGAGAAATATTTAAAAAGAAATCGGCGATAACTCGTAAACGAGCTAATCAAAAATATCTGAAGTTATTCTTTTGAATGTGGGTTTCAGTGCTCTTCAATAAATCTAAATAGAATTATTCTCTAAAATAATTAGGGAAGCCAATAATTGACCCCATTAAAATTTACATGGGATTTCCTATGTCCCGTCCGACGATGCAACAGCCCGGTATAGTCACTTACAAGCGAATTTAGCGACAAGTTATTCCACTATTTCCCTCGATTTTTCACCGAGATCTACCGCACGCTACACAACCAACTATTTTACAGTTTTTTTTCGATAAATCGGAATAGTGTCACTGTTAATTTAAGTTCTGCTACAATTTCCTTCTAGATTTACTACCTTTAAACAACTGTCAGTAGTAGAATAAATAATAAATAACATAAAATAAGCTCAGTAAAGACTGACAAATCCACAAAATTTCAAATCAAATTCAGATGTGTCAAATGAATCGTCAAACAGAAGACTGTCAAGAACCCCCACCCTAGCGTCCTCTGGCCGGCTACCTTGCATGAATACATGGATAGCATTATACCTGACAAACCAAACCAAACTTACTCTGATTATACTCCTTCCTTAATCTTTTTATTCAAAGGACAGGCTTCATAGTAGTCTTGTTAATTATTGTCTTTCTTAATCTTATTCAAATTTTTAGATTTCACTAAAAATCTCTGTCTTTATAATCTTATTTAAACAAATATTGACCGTTGTATTATAGAGGATTATAGTCATCCCATTTCTTTTTATCAAATTTAAAGACGATAATGCGACCAACCGTGTGGTCAATGGCTCTTCCCCGGAGAAAAAGGTTTTATTGACCTTTGATCTGAAAAACAATTGGACCTAGGTCAATAACTTTTACAATCTCGGCGAAACAGAACGTGCTGTTTAAAAATAAATCGGCTTAAATAAATATTTAATGTTTGGTCGTTGCAGATTACGTAATTTGCAATGACATTTTGAGTTTATCTAAGCATAGACGTATATAAAAGATAGACCAACCAAATAAGTTGATTTGTATTGACACAACATATACAAGCAACACGTAAACAAACCTTTAGTTTATTTACTGTTTGATTTGACTATTTAGATTTAATTTTAAATTCTATAATTTTCAAGATTTATTCTGCTGGACCTTATAGATCTATTGTGTCTCCTTTTCTTAAAGTTATAACTCATCATACAGTCTTAGGCCCAACAAGCAAAATTTATTGCTGGAACATTGCCAAAACTTCGCAAAGCAAGGTGTAACATTGCTTTTTTCATTGTAGGGAGGTTTATGCAAGGTGGCAGGGTAGCTTAATCTTCCGCCAAATTACATTGCAGTGCAAGGTTGAAAACCACAATATTATTGAAACGTTGCCAATGTAACGTTCAGGAAAGTACTAATTTGAGATGTATTAGTAATATTGTTAATTTTACGTCAATACAATATTGGTAAAATTATATTGTATCTATGTTTCAAACTTTCTATTTTGTTATAACTTATTAACTGACTTATTGCTAAAATAATATAGCAAAAAATAGATAATGTTTGCAATAAAAAACCATTTCATTAGCAACATTAGCAATTTTATGTTAACAATAATATATCAGTAAATGGTTATAATCAACAGAAACATTAATGGGTATTAATTGTAGATTTTCAGATAGGTATAATATATCTACTTTTACTAATATTGTATTGACGAAAAACATAAACAATATTGATAAAAATATGCATATCTCTATATCCATTGACCTAGAAAAATTAAAAATGCTCGGTAAATATATCCCTACCAAGAAAGTCGAATTTGTCAAACAAATTGAAAAAAAAAAACAAATAAAAACTAGAAATTTATCACTTACTTGTTTCAAAAATATCAAAAATACTGTTAAGTACTGAGTACTGAGAACTTACTGATCTTTTCGGCTGGTCATTTAATAAGGGATTACTCAACTCTGACCTCTTGAATCGAATTTCTAAAAAACAGTTTAAAGTTGAAGGTCTGAAATAATACATAATATATATAGGTACAGTATAAACATTATTATATATTTCTTATTCAAAAAGCAAACTTATATTTTAATTGATTTTTTAGATCTTTCATATTTTGTCTTCGCATGTAGAATTGTCTTATTCATGGTTTCAAATTCCTCTTCGGTAAAGTTTTGAAATCTATATCCAATCATTTCTAAAGTAGTAAAAATAAAAACAATCAGTTGTAATAAATAAAACCATGAGAAACTTACCTCTTGTGACAGTAATCTTTGAGGCCCCTTTATGTCCTTATTTTAAACATTTCCAATGATTATATCATTAAAAAAATATTATTGAGAATATACAGGGTTGCTCACCACATACGACACGGAGTATTGTAGCTAAACGATTATATTTTTAGAAATTTCAAGTTTTAGGTTCGATGAAGGACTATTAGAGGTACAATTTAAAAATAATTTATAAGATACAGAGTGTCCCAAATATGTAAAAAATATCAAAGTTGTATTTTTTTAAATGGAACACCCTGTATATTATTACATTTTTAGTTTCTACGATTAAAATAAAGGTAAATTTGATTAAGGTTTATTATACATAATATATATAGGTACCTTACCGTTTTTGAAATATTTTCAATTTTGTGAAATTGCAGTAAAAATTTTAAGGCTTCATTTCTCCAAGGGTATCAAAGTTTCTAATACTAAATATTTACTGAAGTTTATTTATTGATCAGTTATTGTGTTGCAATAATAAAAATAATACTACCTTATACAGAGTGTCTAAAAATTTATTTTAAATAATTATTAGCTTCAAACGGCAATAACTCGTTTAATTTAAATGGAACGCCCTGTATATTTTAGGAGAATCAGATGCACAATTTAATTGTCTATCAAGTTGTATTATACCATTTTTACCTATCCCTTCAAGTTTTCGTAGAAAATGCATTTTCTTATAATTTAGAGCTCATTCATCAATATACCTATGGAATATTGACATTTTATTATTGACACCCATGGAATATTGACATCATATATTGACATTCTAGTAATATTATCGTTTTGCTAAAAACAATAATGTTGTATGCAAAAAGAAAACTATTTAAATCTTTATAAAAGAGTATACCATTAATTAAATATAGCACCATTATTTCCAATATAATATTCAATTCTAATAAATTATTCTAAATAAATGTGGATTTGAGTCTGAAATCAATATAATATTAAGTTATCAAAATTAAAGTCTCTATTGTTATAAATAAGCATTTATTAAAAAATGAAATATCATTTTTAAGGTGTTACTTTTTATCACACTGTCAAATACCCATACTAAATTCAGTTTTTTTTAGTATTTGGAACAATTATTATTAATCAATGCAGTCAGTTAATGTAGTTTGAATACTGGAATCATATTAATCCTCTTTAACAAATATTTAAACAGTTTTTTTTTTATTTTTTAATGAAATAAACGAATTACATCGACAATATTAGTATCTGTACTCTTCAAAAATTTGGTACATCTTTAAAAATAATCTAAAATGTCAATAGTCCATGGGTATATTGATAAATAAGTTCTAAATTACAAGAAAATGCATTTTCTACGGAAACTTAAAGAGATAGGTAAAGAATGGTATAATATAATTTAATAGACAATTAAATTGTGCATCTGATTCTCGTAAAATATACAGAGTGTTCCATTTAAATTAAACAAGTTATTGCCGTTTGAAGCTAATAATTATTTAAAATAAATTTTTAGACACTCTGTATAAGGTAGTATTATTTTTATTATTGCAACACAATAACTGATCAGTAAATAAACTTCAGTAAATATTTAGTATTAAAACTTTGGTACCCTTGGAGGAATGAAGCCTTAAAATTTTTACTGCAATTTCACAAAATTGAAAATATTTCAAAAACGGTAAGGTTTAAGTATAATAAACCTTAATCAAATTTACCTTTATTTTAATCGTAGAAACTAAAAATGCAATAATATACAGGGTGTTCCATTTAAAAAAATACAATTTTGATATTTTTTACTTATTTCGGACACTCTGTATCTTGTAAAATTATTTTTAAATTGTACCCCTAATAGTCCTTCATCGAACCCAAGACTTACAATTTGTAAAAATCTCATCGTTTAGCTACAATACTCCGTGTCGTATGTGGTGAACAATCCTGTATAATACTGAATATTATTTGTGATCGATTTTATCATTAGATTTGATACACTCGTATCCTGGTTTTATCCATGTTTTATCTACTTCAATTTTTAGTTGGCTAAAAGCTAACCTAAAACATAAAATTTAACTTAAAAACAAACTAAACAAAATTTGTTATACTTATTCATGGCTACAAACATTATTAAAACACATATAATAATAAAATTATACTTACATTTACATTCATTGAAATCTCATTCGAAAGGCATAAAACGTGATACCAAAAACGTAAAAAAACAAGTGCATTAACCTAACCTAACTTATACGTATGATCGAAAAAAAAAAGCGTTAGCAATGGCTATGAAAAGAAAATCGCTGTCATTTTATATGTAAAATTATATGGAGAATGTCATCGATATTCATTTCCAAGCCAACTAGACACCGTTTTATTCGATGGTATATTTGTTATATTATTAATTATTATTAACTTCGTGGATCTTTCATTTGAATTTTTGTTGCAATGTTGCAGAAAAAACGTTTTAATCATCATTCAAAAACAATGTTTCTGTAGCAAGGTTTCATCAATCACGACACAACGTTTAGAAATCAACATTACAAAGCAAACTGTTTGGGGATTGACTGCAATGTTGCAAATGCAATGTGAGGTTTTTTGCTTGGTGGGTATTTTAGGACATAATTTATATGAACTGTTTTACTTATTTTTTACATATTACAGAATATGCTGCCGAAGTTTCCGGAATACAGTTCGGACCACCCTGTATATTATCATATCAACTAGTAGACAAGAAAATTAAAGTTTCAAAGAAATTAAAATTACATCTCATAGTACATACACCATATTAAAAAACAAAAAAGTATTACAGGCTGAACCAGATTGAACCCAGAATTGTCCCCAGGGTTTTTGTAGTAGGCAATTACCATTAACAACGGGAGAAAATGAATAAAAAAAATAATATGGTGGCAAGGCTGAGCTTTAGAGATCTTATATAGCCAAGCTTTGGCTTCTGGTAAATTACAGTGCGATCCAAGATACTTGTTTATCTCTTTTTTAATAATTTTAATAACAGGCGTGCTGTATCTGATACAGGAGATTAATAACTCATTGTTGTCTGATGTGGAATTAATGTACAGAGTGAGCAAAGTGTTATTTTATTTGTATTTGGTTTTAACCAAATATAAACAAATTAACAAAAACCGTTGGTGGAAACCGTTAATAACTTTAAAATATTTTAAATACAAAGGAAGTAATTTTTTACACCATGTAACGAAAAAATAATGTACAGGGGTTTCCGAAATATAAAAAAAAAACGAAGAAAAATAATTATTCTATATTTTAGAAAGTTTGGCGTAGAAATTTCAAGCCTCTGTATGATTTAAGATTACGATATTTATAGTAAAGTAAGTATAGACCAACTGTATATAGTTAATACTTAGTTTAGTATTAATTTCAGGACATTTCTTGTATTTCTAATATTTTTTTAATTGTCAAAAATATATTTTATTTATTTATTTATTAATATTTCTGAAACTACCAAAACATATTTAATAATGTCTTAGGAGACTGTAAATTGATAATAAAGGAAGCCAAAAATTCAATAATATACAGGTTGTTTCTTTTAAAAAATCATCCCGATCAACTTACACCTTTTGGGTCACCCTGTAGTAGTTAAAATATTTTTTTGAAATACATCCTAGTACATACTTTATGTTTGCACTTAAAGAAAATTCTTAATTCTATTTAAGTGAAAAATTCCTTTTTCAATTTTCATGGTCATGAAACCACGCCAATGATATCAAAAAAATATTTAAAATCAGATTTTTTAAGATATTCACACATAAATTTTATTCAAAACTTCACACAGGAAAGAAAAAAATAAGTGTCAAGCAACCCCCTAGGAAAAAAATCCAAGTAGTTTTTCGTAAAGTGATAAAATTTCGGTAATAAAAAAGAAATAAAATCTTTTTAAAACCCCACCAACTACCCTTATGAGAACGGTCGTAAAATCAACTAGAACATGAGAAAGAAATTATGAATTTATATTTTATAGCCTGCATTTGAAAGGAAATCTGTGATTCATATGGTGGCCGAGATTTTTATGGCTTTTTTATTACCTTCCTTTATTCTTACACAAAATTCTTGCATAAATCATTAGAATACATGTTTTTAAAGTATAGTAAAACGTAAAATATTATTCTGTTAGTAAGAAACCATTTTAAAAATAATTTTATTAATTTTATTCCAGTTTTCATTAAAGAATTTAAAAAATAATACTGCTGCTGCCATCTAGGGGAACGCGTCAAAAGCTTTAACAGGAATCTCGTCTTTGTTCTACTCTTTCGCCATCTACTGTCGACTTTTTCTACCACATACCGACGCTCACAGCGCCATTTTGAGAAAAAGCGACATGTTTTCAGGGTTAAATGACTTCTTTTTAGTTTCTAACTAATTTATTATTAACCAAACAATTAAAACCTAACAAATCAAGCAGTTCATAACGTTGAAATGGTAAAGGCAGTGGAGAACAAAGAAATAGCAGTGAATTTAGTTCGAGAAATCGTTGTTTCTTTACATAATTGTTGTGCCAAAGGTGAGTCCCTTTAAATCGGTATTGATATTGGCTTTCTCTTTAACTTTCACTAGATTTAGGTCTGAAATACTGAAATTAAGCTAAAGATATTAATTAAGCATAGTGACACTGTTTAGTTTAAAACATAGTAATGTCCGTTGCTAGAGAAAAAAGGCAAATATAAACAACAGTTTTCTAACCTACAAACACGTAAGGTTTGTTAATATTTTGTAATATATTTGTTGAGAATAATAGAGTTTGAGTGTTCAGGACGGTGAGAAACAATAACAGGTATGTATAGAATTAATTTCTTTGCTATATTTTCATGTTTTTCTGGATATTTTCTATAATATACGGGCTAACGTCATTGTTGGTCATGATTGTTTTTTACTGCATATAGTTTGTGAAGATGTTAAAATTTGTCAGTGATAATATGTGTTAACATATGCTAATTATACATACTGAAATCAAAGAGTATACATCTATGTTCATTGATAATTGAATAGTATTTCGAAGAGTAGGTATATCAGAAATTTGTAGTTAATGCATCGACAGGCTCATTACATAGTTACCAAGTTTTTAAAGTATTTTTGATGTATATTTCTTTGTTTTTAATAGACATTCACCTAAAAATAAAGTGTACTAATGTATAAACTCTGTAATTTAAGAACATTGTCAATTTTAAAAAGAATATCTACGAAAAAATTAAATGATTGAAAATTCTAAAGATTATCTAGTAAGATTTAAAAAAAACGGAAAGGCAAGTTTTTTTCCTGCTTTTATCCATTTTTATGTCGATATAAGTAAGTCACAATTAGCATACAGGGTGTCTCAGAAAAATATGACAGAAAAAAGGCATCTTTTGAACTGGATTGTTTTGTTTATAAATTATATTATAACTAATTATGAATAAAGTATGTTATTATAGTCTTGTTTGATACAAATTAATAAATATTTTAAATTATATCGAGTTAATAATAAATAAACATTTAATATTGACCAGGGGTAATAAAACAATGAGTAATACTATTTCTTATTAAAATATTTATGTTTATTGATAAGGGGAAACAATATACACAAATAGCTATACTAATTCTAGCTACATAATATTAAAAATAAAATATACCTAATTGTATGTTATGAAAATATCAATGTTTGTTGATAAAACAATAAAATAATATATTATATACAAAAAGCTATGAAGTCTAGTAATATATAAAAATATAGTTTCTCTTAATATCAGTAAGTATTTTTATATAAATTTATAAATATATATCACAATAAATATTGGTTATGTCAAATTTCACATTATATACAGGGTGGTTCTAATTGTATTCTGGAAGCATATTCTGCGGATAAAACTAAGTAAAAAACGTTCGTCTAAATGTATGTTCTAAAATGCGTCGTTTCGGAAATACAGGGTGTAGAAGTTTTATTTTTATCTGTAGAATATGATCTCGAAGTTTCCCGAATACAATTCAGACCACCCTGTATATCTTATATGCCCAATTATCGAAAAAAAAACTGCGTCATGATAGCTTTTTAAATGATTATCGATTAAAATTTGCTAACCTGTCAGACCCCTATAAAATTTGACATAAAAATTTGTCAAAAGGTTGACTGTTTTGTTTAGGAAAGTCAAAAGTTTATTTTCAACCGTTTTTACATCTTTCGTGATTTAAAAGGCTACTCTTACGCTCTTTTTTTGTTGATAGTATGATATAATGTATCTCGTTTTATAGTTTCTTTGTGATGGATCATTTATCTTTTTATTTTTTAGAAAATAATAAATGACTATGTTTATATAGGATCAGGTTGTTCTTTGCGGTTTTCGTTTATGACATATCTCCTCTTGACTTGACTTTGTACGCATCTACATTCGTTGTAGTCATACAGGAACCCTGTAGAACACGGCGTGACGTCTCTGCATTGACAGGCGCATAATTCAGGGTTCCACAGCTTCCTGGAGTCTCTCTTGTAGCATTTCTTTTCTTCATCTATGTTCTTGCAGGAACATCGGCATTCTGGCTCGATGTATTCTTGGTAGCTGTTGCAATCCTGCCAAATGAAACGTTGAAAAAAATACATATTTTTTAACAGAACATGTGTTTTTTATGTTTTAAACACGATTTTAGCTCCAAAGTCCGGATAATGTTTAAAACTTGTTTAGAAACACTTGTTTTAAACTCTGTTTTAAACCAAGGACTGTATATATTCTAAAGGACTGTTCGATCGTGTCAAATCGCCGCTGTCGTAGTCGCCGTGGAATGCTACGTCACGCGCTGACCAGCGCTCCACAGTGCGGCGGATGGTTATTCTAGCGGGACAAAATCTCAAGATTAATAAATAAATACAAGATAATAAAACTATGATATTATTCGTACATGACACACAAAAACCGTATTGTAAACTATTGCTAAATACATAAAATTATGATATCAAAAAACTCTTTAGCAGTTTTTTTTTAATTAATTTGTAATCTTGTGACACCCTCTATAATTTATTTTAAAAAAATATATTTTATTTTGAAAATAATAGATAAGATAGATATTTTAATTTTAACACTCGGTAATTGTAAATTCATATATAGTAAGTATCTAAGACAATTTTTTAAACTCAGTGCCTTTTGATGGAGTTGTTTTGTTTTTATACTATCCGATTGAAATGAATCTTTTTGGGCATTCACCTGTTAAGCTTGAACTCCCTGAGACTGTGACTACCTGTGTTGGTAACTATTGGTAACTCAAAAGATCTACATCATTCAATATATCGATATTTGAAAAAAAAGTGAAAGTTTGATATCTGCAGAACAAAGGCACGAAGGATTTTAACAAATAATATACGTACAGTAGAAAAGTACATACCTTTGGCAATTTTCAACATAATTTGGCTTTCTAATAAAATGTATAAGCACTTGTAAATATTTTGTTTTCGTATGATCTCTGCCTTGCTGAGCAGAAAACGACAAAATTTGGTTGATAAAAATGTATCGAAATACAAAGAATATTCATGCATTTTTGTATCAATTGGAATGTCTACCATTTATTCTTATCAGTACACAAATTTATCTTCCAACGCACTGTGCGCTCGTCCGTCAAATGCAAAAATAACTGTCACTGTCTAAAATCTTCAGCGCCAACTTCAACTCGGTCAGTAGATGACGTAAAAAATTGACAGTGCAGGAACTATCCTTATCTCTATAGTATCCTTGGTTTTAAACTACACTGGGTGTTTTTCAAAAGTGGCTCACCTCTATTGTACCTTTTTTATTTATTTTTTCAGACAACATAACGAGATTTGGTATGTTAGTATATGACATAAATTAGGATTGATTGACGTATTCAATTGTTTTCGGTCACTTCCTGTTTCACCGGAATTGACGACAACTTTTGATTTTTAAATAGCACCCTTATTATATTTCTACTTTATTTGATAGAAAATGACACTCTGAATAGAATGACATAACATAATATATGTCAACTTTTGACATTTTCGCATATGGTTTATTGGTAATTGTAACATGCGGTTCATAATGACAGTTTGACTCCAAATACCAAGTGGTTGGTATCAAATTATTCGTAAAAAATGCTTTTTCCAAATATGATAATAAACCACACTCGTTCTATTTTAAAAAATTGAGATATGATTAAAAATACGATTTGGACATCTTAACCGGCCAGAACAAGACACTAAAAACATTAGACGATCAAATCTATTTTTCCAAGGCTGCTTGATTAAGAATTAGTGTTTTTAACACAGCCATGGAACTCTAGATTGAAACTTAAATACTATTTTTTTAAACAAAAATGTCAAAAGTACATTTAAAACAGAGTTTTCATGTTTTAAAGAAATATTTAAAACAACTCTGTTTTTATTTTCAGTGTTCCTAATATTTTTTTAGCTATAAATGAATAGGAATAGGGAAAATGGACTTTAGAGTGAATGAAAGGTTTTTGGAAAGAAGCTTTTTGGCGTAATATGACGCTTCCTGTTTTTTTTTATATCTTGTTTTATTTACTAACTTACCTCAGCTTTAACTTTACAGTTGCATCTGCATTTTGTGTGTTTTTCGACTAAAACTAACTCCTTTCCTACATATTTTAGCTTGTTGTTTCCTGTGTATTCTGTTTTCATTACCTTAAAAGAAGAATTTAATATAATTAATATACAGGGTGGGTCAAATTCGACGCTTTTAAATGGAAACACCCTTTTCTATAGGAGATAGACAAAAACTAATATAGGTGTCTGGAGCTCAATTTTCATCAGAAACATGATGGTGAAAACCGCACATCAATATCTGTTACCGTTTCGGAGTTACGGGGTGTTTTTCAAAAATGTGCATTTTTAACAAATCGCTGTAACTTTTTTGCTATGGAAAATTTTGTATTTCTATGAAAACATTTCCAAAGCACCTTTTTACGTAGAATTTAATTGTTTAAGTATAATTTTTTTTAAATTAATAATTGAAGAGTTATCAACAGAAAATTGATTTTTATATGGGACACCCTGTATATTTTTAATTTATTGAAAGAATTTAAAATTACCTTTCCAAAAATATAACACACTTGATATTTTGCTCGATTCCTCTTCGAGATATAGAGTATATAAAAATTCGCCCGCTTTAAATAAGTAGGCTTTGAACGGCACCGGCTGTAATGCAAAAAAATTCTAGCTGTGAGCATCAGTTTAAACGAAAATAATATTTGCTATGAGAGATGCAGAATTTTATAACAATTTAAAATATATTTAACCAACATCAACACATTTAAACTATATCTCATAACAATAACAATAAATAGCAAACCAAGACATGAGATTTTGCTACAGGTGTTCGACATATCGACCGTCTTCTGTTATGGAAAGACGGGGCAGTTTTTGAACATTTCTTGCGGAATTCATTAACTCAGTGGGGGTGAAAGATACCCTCTCATAACTGCTAAGTATTTCTAATTCTTGTCTAGATTATACAGAAGAATAAGGAACCTTTATTCTTCCGCAAATATATCCATAGGATTAGATCCATGGGCACTAAGTCAGGCGGCCTCGACGGCCAACGACTGGGTTCTTGGTCAGCTATTCAATTATTCTTGAAATTGGCTGCAGAAATTTGCTGATAACTTCAGCGTTCAGAGGCGGTGCGTCGTCTTGCTGGAAAAATATGTTTTCGAGTTCCATTAAGGGCATATCATCAATGAGGGGTCCAAAGCCTACTAGTTAAAAGTGGCGAACTTTTAAAAATCTGTATTTCGAAGGGGATTATAACAAAATATCAAGTGTGCTATATTTTTGGAAAGGTAATTTTAAATTCTATTCAGCTAATTAAAAATATACAGGGTGTCCCATATAAAAAATCAAATTTTCTGTTGATAATTCTTAAATTATTAATTTTAAAAAAAATATACTTAAACCATTAAATTCTACGTAAATAGGTGCTTTGGAAATGTTTTCATAGAAATACAAAATTTCCCATAGCAAAGAAGTTACAGCGATTTGTTAAAATGCATATTTTTGAAAAACACCCCGTAACTCCGAAACGGTAACAGATATCGATATGCGGTTTTCACCATCATGTTTTTGACAAAAATTGAGCTCCAGACACCGATATTAGTTTTTGTCTATCTCCTATAGAAAAGGTTGTTTCCATTTAAAAGCGTCGAATTTGACCCACCCTGTACAGCATGTGGGCATATTTTATATTATAATTAGCTAATTCATAGACGTATCTAAAAACTAGACAACTTAGTATTTTTGTGTTTACTACAATACTGATTTTCTATTTCTATTATTTGTCAGAAGAGTTAGCTTCTATTATTTAAAATAAGATAATTTTTTGGCTGTTTTTTGAAAAAAAAATATTTGTTTTAATACAGTTGAAGAGGTTGTCAACTAATATAGGAGTACCTAGTTTAAAAAAATATATTGAAATATATTCATATACTTTTAAGAATTAACAATAATACTTTTCTACTATAAAAATACTAAACTGAAGATATTAGAGCCATGATACTTACAGATAGTGATACTGTCTCTGTTTCTACTGGTTGACAGGAAAGCAGCACATGCGAACAACATCCTCCACATCTTTCGATCCTGGTACATTCAGGAACGTAGAAGATATTTGAGTCGTTGGATTTTATTATTTTTACCGTTTTTAACTCTGGCATACATTTGGCAGGTCTTGCTAGTTGAGTGGAAGCTACATAAAATAAAAGTATCTATTATTGTAAAAATCTTGTACAGAAAGTATGTTTTTTTTGGTCCAGATTTGCCAACCTTACAATACTTGCACTTAATTTTAATATGCATATTATTTTTTTATAAAATCAGTTAAGTACTTACTTCTTTCAACATTGCTTTCCTCGGCACCATCATCAGCGAATCTATCTGAAAAAAAATCGAAAAAAATATGTTAATCATATTGAATAAAGAAAGTTGAGATATACAGGGTGGTCCGAACTGTATTCCGGAAACTTCGGCAGCATATTCTGCAGATGAAAATAAGTAAAAAGGTTCGTAAATTACTGGGTGAAAAAATATACATTTCTGTGGTTTTTTACGTAAAAAATATGTCTTGGTAAAAATCGCTACGAGCAACCGTTCTCAAGATATTTAAAATGGAAATAGTCATATATATCTTTATCATGTCAAAAACTACTTACACAGCAATTTTCATAAAATTTCTCATGTTAAAAAACTCCCAGACACCAATTTTCATCCAAATATTGACGTTACTTCAGAAATTATTTGAAAAAAATCGAAATAAAATTGAAACTTCTACACCCTGTATCTCCGAAACTAAGCATTTTAGGACATACATTTATACGAACTTTTTTACTTATTTTTAACTGCAGAATATACTGCCGAAGTTTCCGGAATGCAGTTCGGACCACCCTGTATATGGTTGGATGGTGGGTTAAAGTGGCGAATATGACTGCTTGTCAAACTCAATTAATAGAATTGCCGTTTGGTACCACTTACTCTGAGACACTGTCCTTAGGGATGGTACGAACAAGTGAAAAACTACCTAATTACTAACTGAAAAATCAAATTTTAGTTTGGCTGTACTTAAACTGCCGTTAAATTTTAGCTTACTAAAATGCCGTTAATATGACGTCGTTGATGTGACGCACTTGACGGCTTTATGAAATATAGGAATTTTATAAGGACTAACCCATAAAATAATTAACTAGAAAGAAGTGTCAACTCTGTGTTAAATCGTGGAAACACGATACGCCACCGAAAGCCTTCGTTGTCGTCTGGAGAACTAATTTTCCAATTGACAGGTTGACATGATGGCTTCATTTTTATTTCCGTTTCCGGTTATTCAATGGCGGGCCCTCTTTCAGTTTAAATGTATTTTGTACTCTTTCTTATCATAAATAAAACAAAACAAAATTTTATTCAAACATATTTATTTGAAATATGAGACAACGGGACTAAATAAATATAAAAAAATAAAGAATTGAATGATTTCTACAGCAATTACTTAATTATATGCAATTTTAACGTAAATTGGTAAGGTATAAGCATGACTTACAGTAATTTATAAATAAATACGCGTATTCACAGCCATCAAGGATAGAAAACGGGGGAAGACATGAAAACGGGAGCCTTATACAAAAATCTGAAAACAGAAAAACAAATTTTTTTATACTAAAATTAACAATGTAAAAATATCAAGGTATAAAATATAAATATACTGTTTAAAAAAAACGTCCATTATTCCCAAAGAGACCTGGTTTGTAAATCAAAAAGAAGCAAAAAGAGACTTTTAGTCAGATAACATTCAGATTGTATCAGTCAGATTTACTGTGCATTATTGACAATAAATCGCACATACTGGAGATAACTAATGTTGGCTATAGTTAAAAATGATCTTACCTTGCTGTAAATTGTTTCCATTTTCAAAAAAATCGCCGATCATAAACATAACAAAATTTTCTTGCATCTAAAAAATACAGAAATAGTGTTTATTTACTACCTATTTTTAATATACATGGGACATACCTAGTACTGCAGAAACGTCTTTTTCTCCAGGATTGTTCATGTAATAATATATTTTATATGCTTTACTACCTTTATATTTATAAATTTCTGCCGAAATATCAAATTGAATTTACAAAACAAAACTAACCGGAGAGAATTAAAATGGCGTCGAAATTTGTTCTAGAACAAATCTGAAGTTGTCTCTGAAATCTGTCAATTCTAAACTGTGAAGTTAGACAATAGTTAGACAGAAACATTGCTGTCCTTGTCTAGGCGGCCATACTTGTCGTCAGGAGATGACAGGATTGACACTAATGACTGTTTCCAATTTTCCTATTTCACTGTCACCCCCCTGGACTAACCAACGCTATCCACCCCACCAAATAACCAACTTAACCAATGCAACTAACCTGGACACTGATAAAAAATATAAAAAACAAATATAAATTAGTAAAAATCAACCAACCCCACCAAATAACCAACTAACCAATGAATTAACACCCTCCAAATAACCACGCTAACCAACCCGCCAAATAACTAAACCAATCCAACTAAAAAGAGTGAAACCAATGCAATAAGATCACGCTATAAGCAAAAAAATATAAATAAAAGTCTTGGTCGGCGTGAGATTTAAACCACGGACCATTCGCTTACGAAGCGATAGCCTCAGCCACTGACCCACAGGTGCTCTTGCAGAATGCTTAAGACCAGGCATTACCTTCCGCCGACATGAACGACGTCACAATATCTATTAACGGCATTTTAGTTAGGTTTTCCGTTTAACGGCTGTTTAAGTACATCGTTTTAGTTTTTATAAGAAACATCTGAGTATGTAAAATATTAATTTTGCCATATTATTTCTGGAAATGACAAAGATAAGTCCATTTACTTATACCGTTAATCCTTGTGTTCATTGATAAGCAACTTTGTCCCAATTTGAGTGCCACCCTGTATTTATTACCGTTTTCGAAATCCCAATGGTGAGTTTCAAATTTGAAACAACCGGTATATTCGAATCAAAAAATTAAGTCTAAATATTAGAGATATAAAGATTTGATTGTATTATTTTTATTCCAGAACCATTCCTGTATAATAATGAATAGAATCAAAACGACAGAAGACTATGTTGCCGCTCAAAATTTACTGGACTTCTTCATGGAACTCATTGAAGCCTCCAAGAATCTCCTGAAGTACTACCTGTCTGAAGATGTGGTGCTTGATTGGTTCGGGCAAACTGTTAGGGGACAAAAAAACGTAGCTTCCTTCATCAAAACCAAAATCAACCCTATAAAACATATTTTATCTGGGGCCAAACCCGTGAATAGGATTGGATTTAGGGATACCCATGTAGTTACTGTATCGAGGTAAGGAACTGAGTACTATTCCCAAAGAGCCCATGTTTCAAAATTTAACTTGCGCGGAAAAGAAGGAAAATGAATAAGATTAAAAATAAACGATATCAATTAAAGAAAAGAAACATGCGAAAAGTTATTAAATAATTCGGCAATACATTTTAATACATTCAAAATAAAAAGTTATTTTTGGTAAACACCAGTGCGTTTATTTTCTACTTATTTGATTTTGTATTTTCTGTTATCCCACACGCTTAAGGCGGATTCTCACGACTGGTCTACTTGGCAAGTACGCCAATATTTGCATACTTGGCAAGTATCCCCACCAGTCCCCACTTTGTACTACATTGGCAAGTACGCCAATATTTGCGTATTTGCCAAGTACCCCTACAATCCTTGGCAAGTAAACAGTATAATCGCATCGATGGATACTGGTCGTCCCGAAATTGTCGTTGCTAGTGATTCTTTTTTCTTTTTAAGTTCTTTTACTGTACACTGCAATACGATTTCTATGTTCTTTATGTTTGGCCATCCATATGAAGGGCTCATTCTCGTATAAATCCATAAATTCCAAAACAACATCATTTGAAGACTACACGGGAAAACCCACTTTTGTCCATTTTAATTGGAGCCGAGAAAAATGCAATTTAGTGTTTTTAAAGAAATATGTTATTTTCGGTTGAATAATTAGAAAAAATATTTATATTACTACCAATTCTGAATTATTAATATTGTGAATTATCGCCATATTCTGAAATATTGAAATAAAAAATCTAAATAGATAATCTAAAAAAATAGTCAAAATGCAAAACAATACAGGGGAAAACCAGAGATGTTCAATTAAATAAAGGTTGTATAAAACCTAAATCTAAACTATTATTTTTTTGTTGAAAATTTATATTTAAGTAGGTTTTATTACAATACATAAATTTATAACCATATTGATAACGAAAAAATATTCCGTATATACGTACATAAATTAATTACGTATGTGTATACCTTTAAGATCGTTACATAAGGATAATATTTTTCTATCGATCGTGTCAGATGATGTTTTGAGAGATTTGTTGATTCATCTATGTTTTTCGGTCAGTCGAGATTATTGTTGTTTATTGTAAGTTTCGGCAAGTTTCGAGCGGAATAAATTTATTGTGTTTTGATTTTCGACGTTTATTTTCTGTAATATCCCTTGTTTTAATAATATAGTACTAATTACAAGATGCATGCTTGTCGCCCATGCATAAGTACATCTCTAGTTTTTGCCATTTACGCGTGGACTACTCTGATTTTTCCTTTGTACGGCAAAATAACCAAGCTGTAATATCTCTGGGACTAAGCGTATTATTGCTTTCTTTTTTCGAATGACGTTAACATTTGTTTATAAAGTTGTATCGCTATCTTAATTTCTATGAAAATGTGACATATCTAGTTTTTCCCGTGTAGTCTTCATTTGTCCACTCCATTTATTGCTGTGAAAACGATTTAGGTATGTCGCCAATATTGAAGTTATTAATGTAAATTTGATATTACATAATCTATTATTGTTTTACCGTTTTAAATTATCCGCAATTAACTCGAAAAACACTACGATCCGGAAATAAATCGGACATACGCTATAACAGTAACATTATTTGCGTAGTCGTTTTTTTGCGCCTCGGCCAGTGTAAACAAGGCTGGCCCAGGCTGGCCAATGTTTGGCAAGTGTACGATTAATCGTTTCTCGGGCTATATTTACCGACAGAGAGTGGGGACGCGACAAGTGACCAAGGAACCCGTTCTCACGACATGGCAAGTATATTCCAATATCAAATGTTTGTCAAGTACGCCAGTCGTGAGAATCCGCCATTACAGTCACAAATAAGGTGTCTTACTACTACTTAAGTCTGTCAAAATACAATTTGCTTGTGAATTAAAATGACAGACACAACTGTCACTCTCAGTGATCCTCTTGTTGGGCCGGCAAACTATAGCCTTGATATAGAGCACATGGCAACCAGATAGTATTAAAATTTGGTTATTAATACTATACCATCCTGGACACGTTACGTAGATAACGTGAACATATAAAATGACACCAACCATAAGCAAATCGTATATCCGATGAACGGAGGCATGAAAATGCAATAAATTTAAAAACTGCGTAATTTTCTAACCATTCGAAGTTTTTAAATTCAACCAATAAAATTAATATCGTATCGTCGGATAACGGATACATGAAAATCAAGCTTTACACGTTAAAATCTAGATCTCGCCTTTACAATGACTCTATCGGTAGATTAACAAAGTGTTCTGTCTGAAGTATACTGAAGAATATAATTTAAAGTTTGACTATAGTTTTATCGAGTATGATTTTTCTTTTCCAGGCCTCTAAGGAGAACCTTACGTTCAGCCTTCCTAAGCCCACCCCGTATTTCCCTCCCCAACACCCCCAAAAAACAACCAAAACCCTCCACGAGCACCAATCGCGATCCCCCACCCCCCTCCTCACGCCGAGGCATCAACAAACTCAACTTCGACAACAACGAAAACAACAACATCGACGCAGACACCAAAAAAACACCCTCAAACACAAACAACAACAACGCCATCTCCCGCCCACTAGAAGACTCACCTCGAAAGCGTCGCAAGCTCTCGCCGAAAGATGGCGATACGGACGTGGTCGAAGAGGAACCGGAATTAGAGGGACCGGAAGTGACTGTCAAATATTTGACGTGCGAGGGTCACGTGGAGTTTCACAGGCCGAGTTTGAAGAAGTTACAGGGTGAGACGAAGTGGCAGAGGCCGTGTAAGTTGCATTTGGCTTACGATTGTGGTAAAGATGTGAAGGATAGTACGTTTTATTTGATTATATACGAGGGGAACGTGAAATGTCGGAGGAATTTGATGGCTGCGTTTGAGACTGACGAGCCGGAAAGTTAGTTTTTGGGTTTTGTTGTAAAAAATAAGAACTTGAGTTCAGTTTGTTGGTAAGAGATTTTGTTATGATGCAGATAGAAGTTTTTATTTTGCATTGTGGAGAGAATTGTTTGGTCTAATGAGAAAAATGCTTTATTGATTCTTTGTTAGGTGAGTTTTTACAATAGCAGGTTTATGGTGATGTTGAATTCATGCGATATAAAGAAAGAAAATAGATTGTTATTGGGGGGTAAAAAAATATAAATCAAATGTATGAATCAGAGAAAACTGCAAAGTAAGCTTTTAAAAATTCAAGCTAGTAGTATTTTTTATTTAAATAAAATTTATTTCAAACTCGAATTTATCACAGTTTTTCTTTAAAATGTTATTTATTTTATAACAACAATATTTAATATAAAATAGACCAATAAAATTATAAAGTGGCGATAAATTTTGATTTTTTATACAGTATGTCCCCAGATTGTCTTTACAAGAGGAAAATCTATTTTATTATTAACTTTTTGAGTAGCAGTTGGCAAACTCAAAAAGAAAATAATAAAAGAGTTTATCCTCTTGTAAAGACAATCCGGGGACACTATTTTCCGAGATATTTTCATTAAATATAATCAAATAAAATTTATTTCGTGTGAATATTAAATTTGGTTTGAAATGGACCCACAAATGGATCACATTCAGTGTAGAATTTTGCAATTTGTTTTTACAAATTAATTATAATATTTTCTTGTCCATCTGGCAACACAGGGCGTCGAATAAACTAAGTGCCGGTGGTTCTCAAGAGAGTTTATGCGGTTTTCATTTCTTTTATACCGGGTGCGTCTCAAAAGTTGCTCACCCCCTATAACTTTTTTATTCTTTCAGATAAAAAAACGATATTTGGTATGTTAGTATATGATATAAATTAGGATTGATTGCCGTATTCAATTGTTTTTGGTCACTTCCTGTTTCACCGGAAATGACTACAACTGTTGATTTTTAAATCGCACCCACGGTATTTTTTTACTTTATTCGATAGAAAATGACATTCTGAACAGAATGACATATCATATGTCAACTTTTGATCTATAGTGCCTATGTTAAAAACACTAATTCTTAATCAAGAAGTCTTGGAAAAATAGATTGGATCGTCTAATGTTTTTAGTGTCTTGTCCTGGCCTGTTAAAAGATGCCTAAATCGTATTTTTAATCATATGTCAATTTTTTCAAATGGAATGAGGATGGCTCATTAGCATATTTGAAAAAAGCATTATTTTACCAATAATTTGATACACACTTAGTATTTCGAGTCAAATTTTCGTTACGAACGGCAAGTTATAATTTCAAATAAACCATATGCGAAAATGTCAAAAATTGACATATGATATGTCATGCACAGTATTATTTTCTATCGAATAAAGTAATAACTACCGAGGGCGCCATTTAAAAATCAAAAGTTGTAGTCATTTCCGGTGAAACAGGAAGAGACCGAAAACAATTGAATACGTCAATCAATCCTAATTTGTGTCACATGCTTACATACCAAATTTCGTTTTTTTATCTGAAAAATTAAAAAAGTTATAGGGGATGAGCCACTTTTGAGACGCCACCCGGCATTTCTAATATTAAATAACTCTGTTGCTTTTAATTTATTTTCACTTACAATCAATAACCCGTTAAAATAATTGCAATTCTTTAGGTATACACCCTGTATAATTATTAATACCGTACGATCGATAAAAACGAACGACATCAGAGTTATTGGCTTAGAAGATAGAAAAGAAACTTGACGCCTATATTTTTTCGACTATACGGTATATCATGACAATGTGATGATAATTTTAGAATTTGCTTAACTGCCGTAGTTGAATCTACTTGATCATGCATATTTTTGATCACACTGTATTTTTGTTGTCGTACATCACCATAAACTGCTAACGTATAATATCAAATGCCGTACTTTTAAAAAATCTATGTATTTCGAAGATTTTTGATTTATTTAGTTTCTAGTATTTTAGATATAAAATAGTGCAATTGTTTGCGGTCAAACTGACGTATTCTGAGACTAGTCGTGTTTGAATCGTCTCAAAAATGTCATAAAATAAAATCAAATTACTTTTTTTAAGTTTATATTATTAAATAGAGACTTGTATATATCGATAAAAAAGTTTCAACAAAAAAAATTAGCTGGAAATTTTAGTCTTTTTATTGTAATATACTTTTTATTGTACTAATATTATGAGAAGTATTTAACATACCTGTATTGTTAAATACTTCTCATAATATTAGTTAGTGATGAGAGTGAAATTTTTAGCTGATCTTTTTATAATACCTTTGTAACTATAGATAGATTTTTTATATTTTTGTTTATTTCTCAAGTGATAATGAAAATAAAATAAACAGATAAGAAACGAAAAAAAAACTAAAAGAAACAGTGTCACAGTAGCCTTTATAAACTTTAAAATTAACGTAAAAATTTGTCTATTTTTTTGTTATATCATTTTTAATTTAGACAAAAATCAGCACAATCTTGACAAGGTTCAACATAAATTGTCCCTTCAAAGACCACTGTGACGCCGTTTTTTTTAGTCTTGTGATTTTGATAAATTCTGTTTTGGCTTTATATTAAATAGATATAGTATTGTTAAACTTCTCATATTTAGTTTCTAGTTTCTTGATTTAGAATGTAGATTCCTTTTTTATTGTTTCTTAAAAAAGACACTTTTTGTAGAACTAGAAAGACTTTTGTTGATTATTGATTTATTGCCATTATATTGTTATAATGATGTAACATATATGGGATATTTTTGTAAGATTTTTTGTAGATAAAAACATGATTTGTATATATTTTTACTTGCTTTATTATACCCACAACTTTCAAACCTTATTCTTTAAAAATATTATTAGTCGAGTAAAGTTTTTTTTGTGGGGGTGCCAGATATCACCAAGCATTGTCATACACAATTTTAGTCACGTTCCATAGCCCCTAGATCATCCTTGGATGCTGATATTTCGTACCAAATGGTCAAGGTAGTCCATTATATCAGGGAAAATGGACAAGAACAATATACTCTGATATTACAGGTAATTTTGAACTCTTTATCATTGATTTCCAACTTCTCATTGATGTTTGTTACTATGCAGTTATCATGCAATTTTCTTTTGTTTATGACACTTTCAGGAAATCCCAAAAAGCGGAAAAAGCCACTCGCAAATAGTTGTTTTTTTTTATTAAAATGCCTCTAAACAAATACTTCAAAAACTTACTGAGTTACTTAAAAAGACTAAGAACAACTGTTAAAAGAATCTTGACAAATAAGCTATAGCAGTGAAAATATGAGGCTTGTTCCAACCCCAAGTTTTAGAACGGTTCTGGAACCGTTCTGAAATCATTGGAACTAGTCTTATCCGCATGCGTTAACTCGGCACTGTTTTTGAACGATTCTAGATTGACAATCGGTTGGAACAGTTTCGGAACCGTTTTTAATCTGTCTTGTCAAAACACCGGTTAAAATAACCTTACTTTTGGTTTGATGTAAGATGTAAACAAAACAAACCTTAATAATATTCTTCACAGATATTCTTATTAATTGTATAGAACAGTGGAAACTGCAAAAAGTGGTAAATTACTACCTACATTAATAAATAATGGACACAAACCATAATTTTGGTAAGTTTCACTTGGTTTACTATTCGTTTTTTTTTATGTAAAGTGCGAAACCCTGTAAAATGTTAAACCCTAGCTAAGTTAAATAGACAATTTCTAAGTATAGAAAGAATTCTAAACACTAAAACCCATTAAACTCCAAACAAATCCACAAAACCAAACAAGCAAACGCCCCGGCCCAAATGTCAATCAGCTGATAAAATTTACTAACTGCGCATGTCAGTACAAACAATTCCCATTTACTGGCAAGTATCGAAATTACGGTTCCGAAACCGTTTTAATAACCGTTTTCAGAAAATTGGTTGGAACGCAAAGAGAATCGTTCGAGAACGATCCCCACCAAGGTTGGAACATTTTCAGCCCTATGCGCATGAACGGAACCGTTCCTGAACGGTTCTCAGCGGGGTTGTGGAACAAACCTATGGATGGGTTTGTAAAAATCTGAAAATTTTTGGGCCAAGGAATGGTTTGAACGGGTTTTTTATTATCATAAGATATGACAAAATTCAAACAAGGTCCAAAATGTGATAACTGTTGATTCTACCTTTTAAATGAACTTTGTATCATCAAAAAATATGAAATTTTAGCCAATTTATTAAACAATTTGTCCTGTCAATCAATGATACGGTTACGAAATATATCTGCGGAGCGTTAAGACTTGGAGAGAAAATTCAGAGATCTTCGAGGCGGAATATCTCGAAAACTACTAATTCTACGTATAAAATGATAAGGACTCTTTTTATAGGTAGGTAATTACCTAAGCTTCATTTTTTATTTGAAGCAAATTTTTGTAAATTGCATATTTTGGCAGACATTTGGGAAAACTGATTTTTCGGCCCATGAGCAAGGTGTTAAATTTTTTTTCCCTAAAACTACTCTCCTTGGGTCTTTCTACTACTCATATTACGCTTCTTAAGCCCCTTCTACACATGAAGTTTTACCGGTCTTACATTCCCAGTCAAAACGTATCAACTCTTATGGTGTCTTCAACATTAAAGAAATCAACTGTACGGATGTGGAGAAGAGATTACTTTTAACAAAACAAAATCTACTTACTGGCAATCTGTGGCTGGGCTTCTGGTAGATTATCTACATAATGCAACAGCAGATCGCTAACATTATACTCGTTTAGTGTTTTGGCAAAGTCCAAAGGAATCTGGAAAAACAATTGAATTTTAGTCTTCATGCTTACTTTTACTTTTCATGTTACTTTTCTTTAAAAAAAATCAACTCAGTCTTATTTTTTCTTGTTGTTGGTCATGTCAATTCAATGCGATTTATTTTTATTTATAGACAAAGAAATTAAAAGTATTTAAACAAATTTTAATAATAAATACAAAAGAGATGCTTAGTATGCCTCATTTATATTTTTCAATTCCAAAAAGATGTAGAATGTGTGGAAGGGTGTTTAACAACCGCGACCTTAGAGATCTATTGTGTTCCCATTTTTTGAGTTATAACTCTTCCGGATACCCCCTCCCCCTACAACGAAAAGGAGAGTTATAACAGTAGCGGCTCGTGACCATTAGAACTGATGAGGCGACGTAAACGCGGACGAAAACAAAAAGACGGGGGTCCTAAGCTGCAACAACAAGTTTAATTTTTTGTTCCTCAGATTAATATGTTTGAAGGTTTAACCTACTAAAAATGTCATAAGAACTTTTTTTTGTTTTTATGTGTTTATTTTCTTTTTGTTTTTTTAAGCAGCTAAGCAACAATAAGCTAGAGATTTTTTTTGCTCCTCAGATATAATAAGTTTGTAAGCATAACTTATTAAAAAAGTCATCATTGGAACTGTTTCTTTATTTTTTTTCTTCAGAGTATAAATAATATAACTTAAACATATATTAGGTATTAGCTAACTAATCTAATGATCGTAATATAACAGCTCTAATTTGAGGTTTTCGTTCGGTTAGTAAGACGGAATTTGTCACATCAAGCTCTACGACGCGCGACGCGACGACATAAATAGGAAACAAACAAGTAAAATATAGTTAAAAAATGTAATTATATAAGAATTATTCCTTGTAGGTTAAGTTTATTCGTCTGTGTTTTATTCGTCCTATATATATATTTATATTATGTATACTTCGTTCTCACTAGGGGTAACCAACAGCTCCTTTTCAATTGAAAATAAAGACAAAGCAGAAAGTCTATCTTGTAACATTGTATTTCTTAAGTAAGATTTTATCCGTTTTAGACAAGAAAAATCCCGCTCGACTTAACACTTGTAATCGGGATTGTTAATTTGCCTTTTTATCATTTGTTATAATAGTTATCTGGGGAGTAGGTCTGTTTTCCTGTAAGACCTCTCGCTTTTCATCCTCCTGTCTTCTGGAAAATGGGGTTTCTAGAAGGGACATCACAATGTCATGTACATGATTCATTTTAAAGTCTGATTATTACAAAATAAATCACTAAACTCTGAATTACGGCTAGATCACACTACTTGCTACTCACAAAAAGCATAAAACAAACCGACCGAACAGACGTGACGTTTAGTAATTCCCCGAAATATCTAAAGTTAATTATTTTGACCAGTATTGCGTGGATGCCAAGAGTTCGTATTATTCAAATTTATTCTATACTCTCTTCGATATACGATATTATTTCCATAATTATTGATGGGGTATTTCGTGAAGATCAATTAAAAGATTAATTTTATTATTTATTTTAATTACAAAGAGCATTATAATACCGCATTATCCAGCCATATCAAGCACGAACTATTTTTGAACAATCAAGTTCGTAAAGAATGGATTTTTTTTTCATGAATCTGGCAACAGCGTTGCACTTAAGCGATTTGGCTGTCGCCTCTGCAGCAGCTAATTTCACGCTTTCCCTCCGCTTCCCCGACCCACTGATTTCAATGTGTGACGTTTTAGTTCATTGATAAAAAGAGGTCGGCAGAGGCGGCAAAAATTACGCCTCAGGAACGCAGAACGAAAAGATGCATTGTAGTCCAGTTAAAACAGAAACGATATGGCGCGATCGGTTGGTTTAGACCGGTCGAAAAGTAAAAAGCTTGGTATATTTTAATAAAATTATTCAATATTAATATTGCTATAATATAAATATACGATTAGCTGGAAATAAATTTGTGTACTACTGAAAGATAGAATTTCGAGGTGAGGCGGCGCCTCAGTTGCCGCACCTGACGGGCCGCCATTGAGTTATAACTCTCCTTTTCGTTGTAGGGGGGACAGAGGGTATTTTCCATCCTCTCACAACAGATGTTCATCCTCAAAGGAGTGGACATCTACCTCCTACGAGGGTATACACGACCCTTCCACGGTTGAGGTTTAGCCCTCCGTACTCTTCACAGTCGAGGAGCTTGTCTAGTCATATAGATACCTACTGTTATGTAGAAAATATATAATAATCGAGGGCGCGATTTTTAAATTCCTTGTTGCCAACCATGGACATATTCGGCGCCTGGTTGACTAACTGGAATTTAAATTTCCCGCTGGGGATTCAGGTGGTAGCTCCGCTGTAAAAAATGTCAAGTTTCTACATTTAGTTACTTATTTCCTGCCATTGTCATTCGTTTTCACATTTTAGTTTTGTATTACGAGTTTTTGGTTTAAATGAATTGTGATAATCTTTTAGTGCGAATAATCTTTTAGTGCGAAGTGTACAAGATAGCTTAATAGCCGCAAAAAACTCATCGCCACCTTATTAGGATATTCTGAATGGAAAGTAATGGCCCTTTATGTCCCTTAAGTGCTGTTAAGAATGTCAGTTTTGCTGATGTAAATAATAACTGTTTATATATTTATAATGAATTTATTTTTGTTTCCCGAAATACACACACCGGAAAAGTCTAGGGATATTACAATTTTATGCAGCCATCGTCAGTAATTTTATTATTTGCATTTCTGATATAATAAAATTAAAATAAACAAATAGTTTACAGGACGTATTGGAAATAAAAATGCGAAATTTACCGAATTTTTCAAATTTACCTTGATTTTTATTGAACTCAAAAAAATACACACATTTTTTTTATTCTAAACTGTGAATTAAAAAAGATAAAACCATTTTTACTCTTCTACTGTTCATTACAGCCCTACAACGTCTCTCCATGCTCCTGATCAGGTTGTCGATCTCTTCTTGATGTACAGCCTGCCACGCTGCATTCACGGCCCGAACCAGATCCCTACGAGTTTCACGAGGCATACCCATTCTCAAAATTCTTCTTTGGACCGTGTCCCATACGTGCTCGATGGGGTTGAGGTCAGGAGATTGTGCCGGCCAGGGTAAGATTAATTGATGAGCATTGATAAACTCACTTACCACTCTGGCTGTATGAGGCCGTGCATTGTCATGCATGAGAATGAAGTTTCTCCCAAAATCAATGGCATATGGTAACACGACAGGCTCAAGAATTAAATCACGATATGTGATTCCTGTTAGAAACCTTTCAAGAAAAACAAGATCGGTTTTTCGGCCTAACTGAACTCCTCCCCAGACCATAACTGTTCCACCTTGATAAGGGTGCACTTCCTGAACATGATCCAACCGAATAAGATTTCCCGGTTCTCTCCATACCCTAAGCCTTCTCGAATCTGGATGAATTCCAAAGCGTGACTCATCCGTGAAAAGAACATTTGCCCATTGTTCATTCGATCACTGAACATGATCTTGAGCCCACAAATATCGTACCTCTCGATTTCTCTCGTTAAGGGTTGAGCTCTCCAGGGGCGTCTGCTTCTTAAGTTAACCTCTCTTAATCTATTGCCAACAGTGTCAGGACTAACGGTTACATTATGTGTTTCCTGGAGAATTAAACTAAGCTATGGTGCTGTAAGAGTCGGTCGGCGTCGAGCATTTAATTGTAAAAAATGATCTTGCTGAGGGGTAGTAATGCGATGTCGCCCTGTGTGCCTTTCAGCAACATCACCACTTTCACGGTACCGTGTACTTAATCGCGATATTACACTTTGCGTTGTATTTAATGCTCTAGCTACATCGATTTGGCGCATTCCAGCTTCGAGCATACCCATGGCCCTTAGCATTTCGTCTCTGTTAAGATGTCTACGCTCCATAATGTCGTTTAATACTAAACAGAGTTATTTGAATGAATTCTGGCCAGTTATCATAAAACATAGCTAGTACAGGTAAAATTCGAACAATTGATGCTAGGTGCTTTTTATACATTTGACAAAAAATGGAAAAACACTTCTGCAAATATCCCAAATTTGGAAATAACTAGTGTGACTACTTCGTTTCAATCGAAGTAGAAAGAATCGGCCTACAAATATGTGGTTGTTTATTCAAAACATTTATTTTTAACTTTAATAAAATGATATCCCTAGATTTTTCCGGTGTGTGTATTTGAGAGCTTGGTGTGCTTTTCTATGTCTATATTCTCTCTAGTTTATTTTATATTGCGTTTTCTAACCTTTTTTAGCTTTTGAACCGAAAAAAGTACAAATCTGAGAGGACATTGTACTAGGACTTAATAATAATAGTAACTAATGGTTGTTTGTATAGTTAATCAACATTATCTTGTTGAATCATAATAATATATTTCTTTGGTTAAAAAATCAACTGTATCAGCATTATTTCTTATTTTGCTGTTTGATAATATATATTTATGTATCTATACTTACACTGTTTGTATTGCCTTCAAAAGCGTCCTCTTGGCTGTAGTAGCGATGATTGAAATTCAAAGGTCCATGATTATGGTGGCTGAAATCATGATGGTGGTGATCGTGGGAGTGGAAGTTTCCGCCAGGACCCACATCTTTGTGAAGAAAAAAGTCGTTGGGATAAAATCTGAAATTCACAAACTTTTATTTACAAACGTTTCACTTACTGGCATCAATTGATACAAAACGAGATAATAACAATAATTAGGTGACATGCGAACGCTTAAAAACATACAAAATATGACCAGCTGGTACTAAATAGGCTTTGCTAAAACTAGAATCATAAACTACACAATTTATAAGTATACGAGTTGCAGTTATTCAACAGTGAAAAATTTATTCACTCTATGCAAAATATTTTCCCTTGTGAATAAAAACCTCCTTTTATTCCCATGTTGCTCATTGTAAACATTTATTGTATTGCTAATATATCTTTCTTAAGAGTCCATTTTAGAGGTGGGAATTCTAGTTCCTTGGGAGGAACTAGTTCCTTAGTTCTAGTTCCTCCAGAGGAATAGTTCCTTGAACTAGGTCTTTAGTTCACAATAGTTCCCGACTAATTCCTTAGTTCTAGTTCCTCCAGAGAAATCCCATATAGCACGTCCAAATGAAATTACGTTTCTACAAGAGAGAAACATGAGAAACAACATATGTTAAAGTGAACCTAAGTGTTCATCTAGTTCTAACATATACATATGACATACATGCAGGTTTATATTGATAGAATTGTGTGATACAGTGTTTACTAGTTGTATACACTCAAGATTTTAAAGAGTTTTTTGTAACGTAACAAATAATTATTAAAATGATGAAATCTGACGTCGGTATATGAGACATACAATGTATAAGTCATATGTATGTGTGATACTTCGTATCATAGTTGTGCCTATAGTACACACCTTGTAAAAATATGACGTATACACATAATATAAATATACAGTTTTCTGAATTTCTATTTCATGTTTTTCGTCTCGATTTGTGTCTTTCTCCAGGAAGTTTTTTTATGTAGAAATTTATGAAGAAATTCACAACGACCAAACCGGTTAAAGTCATTTGCAGATGTATTTTGTTTTTTCCAAACCAAACCAAAGTGGTACATTTTTAATTTATAATGTGGTACGCGCTAAAAGTTGGGTGCGGCAACACTGCTAGAAAACAGTCGCTATAGGCCTGTAGACGAACGAAGTATTTAGCCACGGCGGCTCATTTATGTTTGCCGCAACGGGGCCGGAACGTAGCGGATCCGAGGAAAAATGTACACCGACATTTCTTGGACGGGGCACGGACGCGTTCCGGCGAAGCTCGGACTGTGCTCGGCTTAGCATGAATGTATAAATATAAATAACATTTGACAATGTTTGGCCGTGCCTTCACCGTCGCACGGCTCCGGCCCGTCACGGTGTACCGTGAATCATCCTTAATACGAACCCCGTTATCAACTCGGTGTTGCATGTACAGGCAGAAGGATCGGACGTGGCTCGGTGTCTACTTCACGGAACGTGCCCGGCTCGGGCACGGTCCGGTGTACTGTGAATCATCCTTTAGGCAGATTTCTGAAATATAATATATATTTCCTTCGACCACACACCCGCTTTTACCCGACCCCTGAGAGCGACCCGAACAGTACAGCGCCAGCGTAATAGACGCTTTTCGTTTTCTCAGTATAAGCTTTTTGGGCACTTACATGTTGTTGATAGTTAAGACTGTCAAGACATTATATTTTCGTTCTAAAAACTTTTTGGTTTCGTCTTTGGCTAAACGGACCTTAAGGTACCGTTAGCTTTCATGACAGTTCTGGTTTGATACTGTTTGAAATATCCTTTATTGTTAGGAATCTTCAGGAGAGAGTCACACCGGTATTCTTCAGAAGTTTTTTCTTGGTTTCCTTGCAATTGTTTAATTAATTATAATTTTTCTTGGGTAATGTTATTTATTATAGTATCTAGAGATGTCTTGGTAACTACATACATAATGTTATTGATCGTTTGTTCTTAATTATAAATCCAGCTAATATTGTATTAGCTGCAGAATAAAACATTGTTTTAATTTTAAATGCGTCCTATTATTATAAAGTAATTAATATCTGCGGTTTTATATGACTTATATTTACAATAGAATTAATAAATTGTTGTTGCCAACATTAAAATATTTCTTTTATTATCACGTGTATGATTCACTAAGTAATGAATGTAGTGTATGGCAATTATTTATGCGTTACAGAATATATTATGGCGCCCAATAAATAAACCACATATATATCATATACCGGGTGCGTCTCAAAAGTGGCCCATCCCTTTTTTATTTTTTCAGATAAAAAAACGAGATTTGCAATTTTTTTACTATTATTTTTACTAGATTTTCAAATTAGCTGATAATTTGGGAGATACAGAGGCTGACCTGCATTTTTTATTTCAGGTTTTGAAAGAACTCGGTCGCCTAAGTACAATGATATGCCACACTTATACTTTTTTTTGTTTTGTGTACCTTAACAACATTTATTAATTTCAAGTCCGACTCTGGCTTTTTAAATTATTTAATCTGATTATATTCATCGCAATAATATTGATCAGCGCTAATTAACACTGAATAAGAAAAATCAAGTCAATTGAAAGATTCAAACATTAAATAATATCCAGGTCAGCGATTTAAAGATACTATTTTTAACTTTTTTATTGTGAATTTGAAATACCTAATATTAATCGCAGGTATTACAAGTAAATTAACTTCTACAAACTGGTTTCTAATGATCTACATGCCTCGAAAGGGTTATCACCCTCCCTATTGCACAAATTTATTTTTCTTTGAACAGATTTTATACTTCCGAATGCATTTTGTACTCTTTATTGTAGATGCTGAGATGTATTGATTTCACTTTTACAAATGACGTCAAGTAATGCCGCCCTTAGATTATATTATGCCCCCCCCCTAGTGTTTTTCTCACTTATAATATCACAAGAGCTTGTTTCCGAAATTATTTTCGGAAATTTTTTTGAGGGCACGAATATTTTGAAAATTATCCCGAGTCGAAGACGAGGGATAATTTTCCTAAAATATTCGTGCCCGAAAGACAATTTCCAGGAATAATTTAAGCTTGCGTGGTATTCGGTAAGAAAATTTCACACCTAAATTTGAAAAAAAAATATTAATCCAACATGACATTTTAAAATAATTTCAATTTGTTAAGTTGGCCAAGGTATTGATGTTTTTGACATATTATGTGTTTTGTCATTTTTGTTTGCGATTCTGTCATTAAGCTATTACTAGTTTTAAAACGTCTGTACGTAGAGTAAGAAGTGTATAGCGAAATGTCGCGATTTGGAAAAGTAAACCAACAAGTCATTAAAGAAGAAATTGAAAATATAAAACCAGATAACACCCGAAAATCAAAATCAAGTGTATATCCATCATATTTATTTCGTTAAATAGAAAAATACCAGCTTTAGTTAAATAAAGGCGGCAGAACTATATTTTTTAGAACATGGCAATTTCGAAGAAATTCATATGTAGGTATATCTAACATATTTCCTTAAATAAAAATATTACCAACCTTAGTTACATCAAATGCTAAAACTCAAATGGGTAATATTTCAATATATAGACATTGTAGTTCATTCACATTATGATTGTAGATCTTATGTTTACCTTTTCAACTGTCAAAAAATTTCCACTAAAGTTTCGTGGCGCCTCGAAAAAATTTCCGGAAATTTTTTCAGTTGCCATGGCAACTAGTCAACATTAAAGCATGTTATTGGTTGAAAAGTAGAGGTGTGAAATTTTCAGTGTAAGAACTCGATCCATCTCTTATCTACCTATAATAATTGAAATATAAAGCCTGATGTAAACCAATTTCTTAAATGATTTATAGTGTAATTGACATTACTGGCAAGTAAAAAAAAAGTTTAAAGTTAAAGTTTAAAGATTCATTCAGAACCTCGCAATTAGTAGACTAAATTAGTGGTTTCAATTATACTTTATACTTTTTAGTTTACAACAAGTTTACAATCATTCACAACGACTAAAAAACACAATTAAAATTAATAGAACATCCTAGCAACAGTTTGCGGTAATCAGCTGTATCCATAGAGAAAGCCGAATATTTAGCTTATAAAACAATGAACTTTCGATTTCTAACCACATTTTCTCTTGACGAATGATAATCAAAATCCAAAATGACATTCCTCGCATATTTAGACGAATAATTAGTAGAAAAGTTAAAACTTTTTCCACTAATTGTAAATTCCTACCACTAATTTTAACGTTCTGAATGCACACATTCAAATTAGAGGAACAAACTTCTACCCTAATTGAAACCACTAATTTATTCCACTAATTATGAGGTTCTGAATGAAGCCACAAAACATCCCCCTTTAGAACTTCGTCTGTCATGTTAAGAAATGACAGTAAATAATAAAGCGCCTCTCGTGTTTGTTCGCACTCAAAAAATTTCAATTAATGCCTGTATATATTTTCAATATATTTTTTAAATTTACATTTTTTTAATTGTAAAGTAATATATTACATTTACATGGAATATATTACATAACAATTATGCCAATTACAGGATTACAAGCTTGTTTTCTAACATTTTTTAAATAAAACGAATTATAAAATATCAATATATGTATATTTGTCGTAGGTATGAAAAAAGTAAAATATAAAATGGACAAACGCTTACTTACATTTCAATAAAACTTCCACTTATAGTTTTGCAATCCAAACGCAATATTTCTATTTCACAAATAAAAATATCCGACAACACTAAAATCACTGAAACTTCCGCGGCTGACAACGAAAACTGAAAAATATAACGGCACATTTTGTTTTGGACCTGCATATCAACATTACGCTGTACTATTATGTGTTTGTTGTTGAAATAATATAAAATATCTAATTATAACTTGTAAATTTTAATATTTTAACATGATTTTAACTACTTTTGACAATAACTAACTCTTTGTTATCAAGATGACATTTTAGACGGCAACTGACATATATGTCATAATATTTGAATCTTAAATATATGTAAGTAATATAATTAAAATTACTATAATGCAACTTTATACTAAGAAAACATTTATACATTCACAAAATATAACAAAGTCTAATAATATAGTTTGAAAACAATGAATATCGAATTAAAATTGAATTGTGTCAAAATTAGATGATTAAATTTTTGCAATTTTTACACCATTTGATGACCGGTGGCGCCTCTAGTGTTTGTTCGGGCGGTTGGTCTTTTACTCCCGCTTATGGCCATTAAAGAAAAAGTTCTAAAGGGGGATGTTTTGTGTATGACAATGACATAACTCCACATATTCGCCGACTAGATTATTATAATTATTATCGCCCACTGTATTTTAACGCTTAAGAAGAAACATTTTTTGAGGGTCAACATCGGAAAAAAAGTCTCTCAAAAGGTTCTCTGGAGGTGGCGTTAAAAACTACTAAATTTCAATTTTTTGTGTTGACTGTTTTTGAAGAGTCAATAAAAAGTCATGTGAATTTGGTTCACCCTATACATATATCGAAAAATAATTTTAGGAAAACACCAAAAATTATAAAAAACAATTAATTAGATATCTAATTTTTAAAGCGACAAAATAAATATTCTACAAATACAATAATAACATTAATAAAAACTCTATAAGTGAAAGTTATTAAATAAACAAGAAACAATCTCAGCTTTAACATATTTCTGAAAATATTCTATTACAAATTAAAAATAAAAAACACAAATTCTACAAACCCATATCCACTATTTCGTTGTCCACTGGTGTACAACGGCCTGTCATGTCCATGTCCATCATCCTCACTATTCGAACACTTAACCAACACCAGAACAACACAAAAACACTTCACTAGCCACATCTCGCACGTCTTTTCAGTACTTTTCTTAACACTTTGGTACCGATTCTAATCACAAAACTCACAGAATTCTCTCAGTTTGAAACGAAAAATAAAAATAAAAGTCGTAACGTTGGAGCAGGTTTCTCGAAGAGTGGTACCAGGCAAGTACTACATTGACACTGACGGTGTGGTATTTTTAATTTGTCGATATTTTTACGTAGTAGGTACCCGCGTTGCGTGTAGATACGGTACCGAGAGGTTTCCTTGAACTTGGTGAGGTCGGTACTGTATTTTTTTTATGATGGATATAAGAAAGGTTGTTAGATATTATAGTTAGATTTTATAAGGTCGTTATTGATCTATATTTCACCGCCATATACACACATGGCCAAAATTATTGCATAATATATCGTTTAAAAATATACGGAAAGGAATTTAAAGAATCTTTTTTATACATAGCTTTGATAATGTGTAATAAACAGTTTTTTGTTAAAATGGATATGGTAAACAATGTTTATCGTTCAGATCCAATATTATTACAAATTCTCTTGGGTTTCAGAAGAAATTTGACCATTGTTTTGACCTTAAAATGCCTAGAAACATTATTTCACAGTTTAATAGAGTCAGAATAGTAACACTGTCTCAACAGGGCTACCGGCAAGTTTCAATAGCTGAAATTGTAGGAGTTAACCAAATACGTTCAAATAAAATATACGGAGGGTACCGCTTAAATTCCTGTCCCGATGTTGAAGGATGGCTATAGAATGTCAATGCATTTCCTACATAAGTCTATCCTTGTTCGGGAGGAGGTTTTCTGCGCTTGCTTGATCTGTAAGCACTTTGATTGGACAGTTCCAAATCATATGATATGTTTTGTTTTGGTTTTATTTTTATTTATTTTAAGTTGAGGTTAAAGACGTTCTAATAATTGAATTAAATCTTTCGAAAAATTGGAAGCTTTTTGTTAAATATTCTGAAATCAAATAAGTTTGATAATGTAACATTATGCGCATATTTATCAATTGAGATATTTTAATCGTATCCAACAAAAGTTTTCAGATATCTTCGATTTAGTTATTTTCGAATGTTTATTTTGTTTATATCTATTACAAACTCAAGGAGCAACAGTTTTTTACAAGTAGTGTTAATTTTGATGCTGGTGCAATACTTCTACTCGTTAAAATAAGTTTATTATAAATATTACAGACATTTAAAAGAATAGGCTATGGAATATAGGTATATAGAAATTATTTTATATCTGTCTCACAATGGGGGGCTCCTAGTAGCGTAATAGGTATCTGCAGTGCGATTCTGTAAACATTTCCCTGTCTAGTGACTCATCAATCGTATACAAATAGCATAGGCTCGATAGGAAATTTCTTGCTACAGAGCTTACAGAATCCCATTGCTGATTTCTAAAATTCTTTTTCTAGATAGGCTTCCCGCATCGTAAAAACTCCTATTTTATGGTATGTAATTAGTATTCTGAAGGTATTAAAATATTTTAATATCAATATAGTTTTTTCACTGAAACTCGAGTTAAATCTTAATATACATTATTCATATTGTCGTTTTAGAGATTGTGCTTTTATACTTACTATTATGAAAATTTACTGAATAAAATATATAGTTGCAATCCTTTTACTGAACTCCTTAATTTCTTGTTTTATGAGGGGATAATTTTTGCTTATTTAGGTACTAATTTTAATCAGACCATTTTTTAATGAACTCATTTATATTTATATCATATCGTTCTAAGTAGACTTTGTTGTGTTAGACAATTATTATTAAATAAAACGAATGAAAAAAAGTGACAGGTACGATATTTTTTTTTTAAATTCAAAAAATAATTTAGTAAAACCACAATTATTAAGAAATTGTCTTAAAAACTTCGTAGTACAAATTGCATATCTATTTCACTTTTTTTAAAATTCAAAAAATAATTTAGTAAAACCTCAATTAAGGAACTGTCTTAAGAACTTAGTATTACAAATTGCATATCTATTTCACTCGACTTAAAAATTGCAGCAAAACAAAGTATAACAGTACATTTTTTACTGTCTATTGTTTCTTTTACTGCCCATGTATTTATGATCAATAATCAACATCAGTCCTGGTTTAAAATGAAACAAAAGTAATTCTTTATTATTAACATATCTTTTATTAAACAAATATAACGTACATATTAAGTTTATACATAAATCAAGCTAGATACAAAAAATATAATTATTTACATTGTTGCATTGTAAATACTTTTTTATATTATGAAAAAAAAACAATAATAATTTACAATAAGACAGTCTGTGTGTAACTGTGTAAGCATTATAATTAGCCTTATGTAGTATCTATTTTTAGTCTTTACATTATAATGTCTTTTTTATTTTAAAATACCTAGTAAGACTAAATATAATGCTTTTAACAATTATTGATTTTTGAATAAAATTAGTTTCGTATATTTTTGTCTTATATTAACATCCCTTTTATTTCTGATTTTGCTTTCATGATACAAACGAACATCGAGAAAAATTTCTATTATTAATTGTTAGTTGGCTTCTACCACACAAAAAGCAGTAGCCCATTCCCATTGTTCTATTAATTAAACTACAGCAAAAGTCTTTAAAACTAAATCACAAAATTGTCAATAAACGCACAAAGATTAAAATCATTAAAATACAAACGAAAACACAGTACACGTGGAAAACACAGAAAGTTAGAGAAAACACTAATAACACTAATGGCGACTGCCCAAGTCCAAACTGAAAACAAAATCCACGCCGACAACGCGTCCAAAAATAAATCGATAACCCATCTCGACACCATTCGGCCAATAGAAAAGTAGCATTTCGGCGCATGTGCATTACATCCAGCTACTGAACAAGGATGGACTTATGTCAAACTCGATCTTCTGTCCTTCAATTCTGGGACATAAATTCTCTCATTGCTCTTATGGGGAGGCCGCGGTATATGTAAATTTAAACGTATTTGGAGTTAACCAAAGCGATGTTTCGCGAATATTAAAAAAATTTATGGAGACAAACGAGGTTATTGACCGGCCTGGAAGAGGTAGAAAGAGAGTTACTACTGCTGTGCAAGACCGTCAAATATCCCTAATTGCACGACGCAATCCCCTGCTTTCTAGTACTGCTATTAAAAATGAGTTAGTTCGCCTTGAAGGAGTAAATGTTTCAAGAAAGACCATACCAAGAAGACTCCATGACAGAGGATTACATTTAAGGAGGTCTCTACGTGTTCCTAGCTTAATTTACAGTACAAAATTACGATACCACAATGGGCTGAGTAGATGAGAGTAAATGGACCTAATTGGAATTTCGTCATGTTTAGTTATGAAACAAGAATAGGCTTAGTGTCAGACTCGCGACGAACTTTGGTCTGGAGAGCATCTGGAAGACGAGCACGGTTGAATGCAGTTCAACCCAAGGGGGAAGCATTATGGCATGGGCAGTATTATGCACGGAGCTCGAACTCTCTCTTGTTTTTATTGATGGCACAATGACAGGTGCCTCATATCTTAGAGACGTTTTAGAGCTTATTGTGCGTCCATTTCGAGGGGCAGTGGGGGATGAATTTGTTTACATGGACGATAATGCTCCTCCCCATCGCACTTTAGCGGTTCGCGAATTTTGTGAGGAAGAGGGTATAAGAAAACTGTAGTGGCCACCGATGTCTCCAGATATTAATGTGATCGATCCCCCGTACCTTAAGTGAATTGAAAATTGCTGCGCGCGAAACATGTGAAGCCATTCCTCAACATCTTCTGGACAACTTAATTGAGAGCATGCCACGTCGTCTCACAGCTTGCGTTGAGGCTCGAGGAGGCAATACAGACTATTAGTTGTGAGAAATAATTAAAATTGTTTTCAATATTTTCTGTTGATTTTCACTCATTATGAAATAAAATTATAATAACGGCCTAGTTGCACTTAGATTTTTAATTTTATATTAGTTAGTCGTGTAGTAAGCCAATATATCATAAAATATAAAAAGAATCATATTAGGTCCAAAATAGAATAAAAATATCGTTATATGCAATAATTTTGGCCCATGCGTGTATATTTCATTTCATATAGTCTCTCTTTCTGGAGTTATAACTCATCATACACTCTTATTAGAGCTTTGAGAAAAGCCAGTATCTGAGACGGACTTTACAGAGGTTGGTTCTTCATCTATAGTTTATGACACGAATGGTTGTCGTCTCCAACTAAACATTCGAAATAATCACAGTCCCAAAAAATGAAATTTTTTTACTTTTTTGCAAAAAAAAATGGAGACTATGGAAGAAGTTCTATATTAAGAAGTGTTATTATAAAATACAGTTTTGTTTGGTAGACAGAGTGCAATCAATAAGATTGATCTGATAGAAATTGTCGGTTGTCTTTTCAAAGGTCACTATGACACTTTGAAAAAAAAATGAATAAAATTTCAGAAAATCCAGGTGCATAAGCACTGAAATCTGATCATATAACACTTTTTTGGAATATACAAGATTCCAAGAATATAAAAGATATGTTAATATCATTTCTGATTTTATATACTGATTTCTTTGATTCTTTGAAAATCTTGGGTTTTGCGAAATAATAAAAAAAACATTTTTATGTATTGTTTTTTTAATCTTCTTTTTACTTACGAAACAAAATAGAAATATTAGTTTATGCGATTTAAGATATTGATTTTTTCATGCATTTTCATTGATTGAATAGTTTATTTATTCGATTTTTTTCTAATCGTTTGTGTTTTTGCAGTTGTGTAACTAAAAAAAGCTTACATAATATTTCACTATAATATAAATTTAATATAACTAAAATAAATATTTAATATTGTTGTAATAAAAAGTACATAAACTCTCATGGGAATTTCAGCAAAATTTCTATATTGTCATTTAGTCCTATTGCATATGGATAAGTAGAATAATAAATATTTATAGGAAAAAATCCTGTGCAGTAACATGTGTGGTTATTATTTATAAGTGCCATATAGATTGCAAATTGAATATAAGTAGCTTACTGTAAGTATTTTATTAATATATGAATCATACTATAGACGATACATTATTTAAATTAAATTAAAAAAAGAGTAGATGTAGGTGTAGATTGTATGGGACATGGTTAATCACATCGCGATTTTATAAATATATTGTATCCTCCTTTCTTGAGTTATAACTCGTCATACAGTCCCAGGGCTTTCACTAAAGCCAGTATCTGAGACTGTTTAACAGAGGGTTAATTTAATTAGGTGTTCTGGTGTTTCACCATTTTCCCCACAGAATCTGCATTAGCTGTTGGTTCTTAGTCTCAACCTACTGAGGTGTTCATTGAGGTGACAGTATCCTGTTAAAAACCGCGTGACAATTCGAAGATTGCTTTTACTTAAATGAAGGAAAATTTTTGATTTTTATTGGTAGTAAGTCCTGAGAAATCTCTTCGAGTGTCTTAGACCGTTGGATGATTCCCATTCCAGGTTACGGATAGATTCTTGAGTCCAGGTTCTTTAGTTTCGCTTTAAGTACTTACTTTAAGTACTTACGGTTAAGGTCCGAAGTCCGGTTAATGTCGACATTACCCGTTTAATCTCGAGAATAACTCACAACAAAACAACCAAAAACATAATCTAACCCAAACATTAACATGTTAATGTCGACATTAACCGGACATCGGACTAGTGATGGGAGTACTCGGATACAGGAATCGAGTAGTATTCGATTCTTAAGAGAATCGAAAGTACTCGAGTACTTCAGTTCAGTATGGAATCGATTCCGATTCTTTAAAAAAATATTCGTTTCGGCATAAACCATTGATATATTACCCCTTTCTGTGGTATATTATAGAGAACAGAGACAGACCGACTAGGCCAGTACTCTGAAACTCGAACTAGGGTATCTGTAGTAATCTGTACTTTGTACTCAATCTCGAGGCACCGAACCGAATGTCATGGGAATCGAAAACCGATCCCAAACTCGACTTTCTTTTCGAATCGGGTATTTTCAAAAATTTTAAAACAATTCCGGCGGCTCTGGCGGCAGGCGGCTTGCGTCTGGCGGCGCGTCACACAGAATAGACGATAAAATAAGCATTTTTTGCCGGCAAAGGCGGCGTTTTGGAGAAAACATAAAAGAGCTGATATAAATGCCTAAATGTTTTTTTCGGGGTGGAAGAATAGGTTTAAATTTTAACGGAGCATTTATTTAGTTCTTTTTTTGCTTTTGAGATGCGTAGAGGTATTGAATAATGTGGTTTTGATTTCGATAAAGAGTTTCGCTGTTGGTTAAATAGTTTGATATAATTCTTATTTGTTTAAATATCAGTTTATTTTAAATATACTGTATAATAATGAGGTCCGTCGTGTGGGAAATTTTTAAAAAGGAGAATAAAAGTGAAGCTGTTTGTTCACTTTTAAAAATAAGCTGAAGTTCTACGGCAGTACTACAAATTTAAAAAACATTTGACCCGACTACACCCAATCCAGTACAAGCAGCTTATTGATAATTTAGAAGCTTCAACTTCAACTGAACCTCCTGAATCATTTGCGGAACAGAGAAAAGAACACACAGAAGGAAGTATTGTGAGAGAAAAGGCCGTGCGACCGGTGATGAAAGTTCTGAACCATCGCAGCCTCAACCCAAAGAAAAAAAAACAATTAAAGTTATTTGGTGGTTCTAGCACTACTGAACTTAGTGACGACAAAAAAAAAGAAATAGATGAAAAGCTGTTAAAAATGATTGTTCAAGATTTTCAACCACTGTCTTTTGTTGAAAATAAAGGTTTTAAAGACCTTTCTAAGAGCCTTAACGCTCTTTATTCAGTTCCCAGTAGGAAACATTTGACAGACACCTCTCTTAAAGACAAATTTGTCAAGGTGAAATCAAACATTAAAGAAATGTTGTGTGAGGTGAACTATGTTTCAGTGACTACGGATATATGGACCTCGGATAGTAACATTGCTTATGTAAGTTTAACATGCCATTTTAGTTATAAAGATAAGTTAAATTCTCAAGTATTGTCTACCGACGAGATTTCTGGGGCCCATACTGGTGAAAATATTGGTAAATTACATTAACCAAAAATATTAAACGAATGGGGAATTATGGGCAAAGTCGTTACAGTTGTATCCGATAACGGAAGTAACATAAAAATGCCATAAATGAACACCTAAAAAGCACAATCACCCATGCGTGGCACACACTTTAAATTTATGCGTAAACGACAGCATAAAAGAAAACGAGACTTTTCATTAATTTGTAAAAAACTCGATCACTAGTTTCGTATTTTAAACATAGTGTACAAGCTACCGAAAAATTAAAGACAACGCAGATTCAAATGGGTTTTCCAGTTCTTAAAATTAAGCAGGATGTTTCCGCAAGATGGAATTCAACTTTATTTATGTTAGAACGCCTGTTAGAGATCAAAGATGCATTATCTGTAATATTATCCAGTTTGCCTAAAGCCCCTGCTAGTTTAAACGCTACGGAATGGAGTATTGTTTGGGACTGTGTGCCAGTTCTAAAACCTATCGAGATTATAACGTCAGTGTTATCGGCAGAAAAATATCCAACAATATCTATTATCATCCCACTAATTAGAGGACTACAACACACTTTACAACATATAAATCCAACGACGGACGTTGGCATAAAATTAAAACAGCTATCATTATTAGAGGCGATAGGAAGAAGGTTTGTTTCACTTGAAAGAGATAAAATGGTAGCGAAGGCAACAATTTTAGACCCGAGATTTAAAGGTCTAGCTTTGGACTGGAAGAAAAATTCTAAAACGCTGAATCTTGGATAATCGAAGAAGTAAAACAAATAATAATTGTAAAAAATAACGCGGATTCCACGTCTGAACCCGAACCAAACCTTTTAGGACCAGCAACAACATCCGATCCATCTAAAAATCTTTGGGCATTTTTTGATGACAAATTATCCCAAAAAATCCGTTGTAAACACCGACAACAACAGCAATGTTAACTGTAAAACAATATTTTGCTTCTACCCAATTTAGACAGAACAAAGTGCCCATTTGAATTTTGGAGTCAAAACAAAAGTATGTTTCCGGAACTCTATGAATTGGCTCAAAATATTTAAGCATTCCCGGAACTTCTGTCCCTTCAGAAAGAATATTTTTCTAAAGCAGGACAATTAACCAATGTTCGACGAAATCGCTTACTACCCAAAATTTGAATCAGATTATTTTTTAAATAGTTATTATTCACACTAATGTTTTTGCTTTTTAATTGTTTATTTAAATATTTAATTTGTTTATTGGCTTTCAATATTTGTTGTTTATTATTTATTACTTTTATTTAACCATTAAATATCTGCGTTGAAAATATTTGTACCATTTTTTGGTTTTCTATTTAAATTTAAAAACATATTATATTATTATTATATATATTATTTTTTGGTAATGAACATATTTATTTCCCATTTTGTTGATAAAAATGTTGTTTTTGATTTCTAACAATGTATAAAATTATAAATGAATGTTTCCATTAATGTAATATGTTATATATTTCTTTTTTTCAGTTAAAATTTTAGGATTGAATTTTCTTAAATATATACATTTGTTTTATTCAATGTTTTGAATAAAATAATTTATATAATTTAAGCAATTTTTCCATATTTTGTTTTTAGTTTTTAGTGTTTTTAGAATTAAAAAGAAGTGTGTTCTTATTTTTATGTACGCAATATCGGATTACTTATTTTGTTGATAAATTTTGTTTTTATGTATGAAAACATCAACTTTCCTCTTTGTTAAATAAATAAATGTTTTTTTTATATTTTAAATAATAAAAACTGTTTTATTCAATAAAACTATAGTTTAGCGAATACATTTAACTGACTTAATCACTTAACAATTCGAATTTCGGATATTAGTACTCAGTACTCATTAAAGTATTCGATTCCAAATTGTACTCGATTCCGAAGTACTCGATTCCCTAAAGTATTCGATTCCGCCCATCACTACATCGGACTTTAACCCTAACATATATATTGTTGCGGGCCGGTGTGGACTCGACCTAACCTCACAATATGGCCCGCCCTCGGATGACCTTAACATCGCATAGACACCGCAATGATTCATTCGTTCGAGAAGAATCGAGTCCCACTGGAATGGACTAGTACATACGAGAACATCTGAAAACCTTCTCTACGCACCTAACGATCTATGGACAATTCTAGAGTTCTTTACCTGTCGGTATAAAAGCCGGCGGCGGTGGCCTACAGGGGCAGTTATAAATATACCAGTGCAGTTGACGCGCTAAAATTCAAAATAAATTCTTAGTTATAAATCGTTTGTAAATAGTTCTATAAGTCTTTTATCGTTATTGTTTTTGTTAATTAGTGTTAAATAAATAGTGTTTAAATAAATTGTGACTTTCTATCCACACGGAACCGACGAAAAACGTAACAATATTATAAAAACATAGATACTTTTTTGATTTTGAAACGGTTTTCTTAATTTGCTATACAAAGACATAAACAGTACTTAAAATAGATTTAGCACAAATGTGTTAATTTTTAGTACTAGATACATCTTTATAAGAGAGATTTTAAATATAACAGACCATTGTTTTTAAAAGGTATGAAAGTGAGCTAAAATAATTTGAGTGTGAACGAATATTCCTAATTAAAAATTAGGAACTTGAGAATAGTTACTTGTATATAGTATGTCCCCATAGTCTCTTAGACAAGAGGAAAATCCCTTTTATTATTTACATTTTGAGAAAAATGCTTTCTTCATAAACATTTTTGCTTGTTTTAAAATGATGTATATTAATTTTTTTTAAGTAACCGTTAAAGAGGAACAAAATTTATTTAGTTTAATGCTAGGGAGAGGGTGATAACAGTTGTGTAACAGAAAATGTGATACTTTAATAACAGCAAAAAATATGACATTAGCCAAAATTAATAATAACATTCTATCAAAGAATGAAATCGAAATTAAATTATCATAGAAACGACTTTTGATTTTTAGGACTTTGAAAAAATTCAACCATATTTTCATGTTTTCTTAATTTTCTTTAAAACGGGATGGAAATTTGGAAAAGTATAAACGGGATTAATCATTTTAGAACAAGCAAAATGTTTTATGAAGATGCATGTTTTTTAAAAGGTTAATATAGAAAAGTTTTTCCTTTTCTCAAGACAATCCTGGGACATACTGCTGTATAACAAATTAAAAAAAAATATATTTAAATTTTTTAAGTTAAATTTTTTGAAAACTCATTTGAAGAATTAGGTTAATTATTTATTTTTTATTTTATTTATTCATAAATTAAATAAGATTTTATATTAGATATCAATATGTGATTGCAAATATCTTTAAAACAGTGAACTAGCAATATCATTGGAATTGTATCAGAAAAAAAAAGTTTTCTAAAATTATCATTAATTTAAAATTTAAATTATTACAACACTATTATTAGATTAGTCACCAAAAGTACCATGCCAATGGTACGACCAAAATAACGCGCTCTGAGTAATGCTATCACTGAAAACGTGTTAATTAGTATTCGAAACGGTAAGTAGTTGTCGAGTTATTTCTATGAAAATTAGTACTGTTAAAAATGCATTCGGGTACTCTCTGTCAACAAAGTGTTTTGAAGGAGAAAATTGAATTATGCATAATTTACTGGGTGTCTCAAATATAATGGTGGTTAAATATGGCGAAATTGTGCAAGTTTATGTCCAATAAGATATGGTTTTGCAAATTAAAAATGCTGTCATTTTTAATGAACCCTATTATTTTCAAAGTATTACTCAAAATTATGTTTTTTAGGGTTCCGTACCAAAAGAGTAAAAACGGGGACTCTATTACTAAGACTTCCGTCTGTCCGTCCCTCTGTCACATAGGTCTATCTTATGAACCGTTATAGCTAGACAGTTGAAATTTTTACAGATAATGTATCTATGTTGTCGCTAAAAGGACAAATACTAAAAACACAATTAAATAAATGTTTATAAATAAAAAAGTACTTTCACTAAACATTATCTTTTAAGTAAGAATTTTACATAGAATCTTTCTAGTCCTCGGTTAGGACTTTACGCTGCTATGACGTTGGAGCCGTAGTAAGGCAGGTTCGAATCCTAGCCAAGGCGACTTTTTTTTAAACGGTTTTATTTAGCTCGACCCGTACGGTATTTATTTTTATTTGTTTGGGTCAAAATTAGAAATTGAAATTTAAGTACCTTCCTGTTGTCAGATTGATCTGAAATTTGGTACACACCTTTAGTTCCGATGACAATACAATATAGTAATATCAATAACATTGTAAATCTAAGATGGCCGCCGGTACAAAATGGCGGATTTCATATTTTTCCACAACCCCCTCGATATGGGTATCAAATGAAAGGGCTACACTAGTAGAATACTGTGATTATGGCAAAAATTAAAATCCAAGATGGACGTCGTTACAAAATGGCGTATTAGGTGAGGGCATGAGTAGTCGTGTCCAGAACAGTTGTGTCCAAGATTGTGTGACGTTAGAAGGACAGATAAAAAAAATAGGTGATTAGATGTAGGTACCTACGTAGTTAGCGGTAGCTTTACCACCCAAGTTAAGGTAATAGGTTAAAACGTGCTGAGGACTGTATGGCATTAGGGTGGCTAAAAATGTAATGTCGCAAGCGTTTTCCCCTCAAGATTGGGCGCCACTTGTATATTATAGCCTTGCCCCTCTACTGAACCTCTGGTGGGGTCGACCGTTAAAATGTCCATTACTCGTGGGAACAACATGGAAACAATAAATAAAAAAACAAACAAAATAAAAAATCGGTAAAAAAACTTTTAAGTTAAACGGTTTTATCTTATGTGCACTGAAAACTAGAAAATAATAATAACAATTAGGTATTTTGAACTTCTAGTTCAGAAAGATTTTAGTACTAGGCAGAATAGCTTTTAGGCATATTAGACTAAAATAAAAACGTGGGGCCCCTCTGAAATCCTACCTATCGCAAAGCACATCTTTATACTTTGGTAGATCATGAGCTCGGCGTTCGCTGGTGAAGCCGCCACGGCTGGATATTGATTGTCAAAATCTCCAGTTACGATTATAGTAAGTCGTTGCAATCCACACTTAGTATAGAAGAAAGTATTACAGCAATAGTTAATGGGCCCCACGTTTTTATTTTAGTCTAATATGCCTAAAAGCTATTCTGCCTAGTACTAAAATATTTCTGAACTAGAAGTTCAAAATACCTAACTGTTATTATTATTTTCTAGTTTTCAGTGCACATAAGATAAAACCGTTTAACTTAAAAGTTTTTTTACCGATTTTTTATTAATCGTATTTTTTTAATTTTTACATATTTTTACATATTTATTTTTACTTTTTACATAATTATTATTGATTAATACAATTTTTAGTAATGTGTTTCTTCATTTTTTTTAAATTACTTATACGCGCATTCAAAATTTCAGCTAAATGTTGTATAGATAATGAATGGTACGGAACCCTTCGAGCGCGAGTCCGACTCGCACTTGACCAATTTTTTTAAGTATTACTCCCCTGTATAGGTGAGTCTTAAATAAGTGTAAATATTTTCAGGACTGGTAGATCTCGATAAAAGAGACATATTTTCTCTTTGCCGGTTTTTCAATTAACTCCAAAACAGTCTAAATTATTTCGCTTTTTTTTTAATTTAGGACACCCTGTATTCAGCTCTTACTCGAATATAAGAATAATACTTAGAACTGTCGGATTTTATTAATTTGATACAAGCTAAATTACATTTTAACTGAAAACATTAAAACACAACACAAAACCTATTCTATTTTCAATGCTACAGCCATAGAGACTATTTAAATTTCTTCATTGTTGTGATCCTGCATCACAATAGCAACCAACTACTGTTACGTAGGGTATATAGATTACATGGGCGTATATTCCTGACTCACCTCTTCATTTCAACACGAATTTATGTCAAATTTGTATTAATTTATTCTCTACATTGAAAATTTAAAGAAAAAAACAGTAAAAACCTTCAAAAATCGAGTATTATTAAAAAAAATGAGCTGAAAAATACTTCGTTTGAATTATAGATAATTACAGCAAATTTTATGTGGGAATATGGTACCATACACCTGCGCTTTTACCTGGACTTCACGTTTGATCAATCTCCCGGAAATGCTGGTACATATTAACTAGTTGCAATGACAATACACTGTCAGAATACACCAGAGGATCTTCATCTAGAGTGCGTGTGTTCCCAAAAGTCGTGTTCTTGGACTAGTGCTCAAACTCATGAGGAAGTGTTTAAAGAAAAAGTGTCTTAAAATGAAAATGTTGAATGTTGAGGTTATAACTGTGTGTTTTAGTTTAAATTTTTTGTTGTGAAGGGTAGTGAACATGATGAGGAGTGCTTCAAGGTGTGATATGATGTGATGATACATCCATCAATTATTGATATTTTCTTTAAAATAATGTTTTTGAAATCATAAAACAAGGATAGCTAAAAATCATTATAGATATTTTTATTTATTTGCTACAAATTATTAAACTGTCGTGATACAGTGATTCTTCAACATAATTTAATGATCTTAGTGTCCTCTATTATCTATTGCCTCATATCTATCAAAAATAGTAGATAAAATAATACTTTAACAGCGAGGATAGGTTAAAAACTTTATTTCTTCTCGCACGTTTTTTAATTGCTTTCATTTTTGAAAATGGTAAAGGTGTGGATCCGGTGGCTGACCTTGAAGGCCATATTTGCTGCATTTGATCATCGATACTACGCAAGCGCACATCTTCGATGTTGCCAATTTGCAGTTTATTTTCGAATTATTTGCAGTTAAAAATTTTTTTTTGAGTGTTAATGAATATTAATACAAATTCTATATAATTAATTTTATAATTTCAGATTTATCTTGATATCCAAAATTAAGATAAGAAGAATAGTGAAGATTGTGAAATGAAAGAATTATGAATATATAAAATTGTAATAATAATAACATTTATTTATATATTTACATTAAAATTAAAAATTATCATGTACGGATTTCTTCTTAATGGTTTTAAACTTATTAGAATTATTTTATTTCTTTCAAGTTATTTAATTTCTAGTTATTTACATTACATTTCTATATAATTAATTTTATAATTTTTTCTATTTACATTTACATTAAATTCTATATAATTAATTTTATAATTTCAGATTTATCTTGATATCCAAAATTAAGATAAAAAGAATAATGAAGATTGTGAAATGAAAGAATTATGAATATATAAAATTGTAATAATAATAACATTTATTTATATATTTACATTAAAATTAAAAATTATCATGTACGGATTTCTTCTTAATGGTTTTAAACTTATTAGAATTATTTTATTTCTTTCAAGTTATTTAATTTCTAGTTATTTACAGGCAACAATAGTTTTGATTATATGTATTGATGTTTTGAAATACTACCATGACGAGTCTTATACATAGAACAATACACGTCAATGGGAGATAGAGGTAACATCTTACCTATAATGTTACTAATATAATATACTTTGATTATAATATTTGTATCATAATTTCTTAAAAATATCAAGTTAGTGGATTAAGAGCAATTTTAGACATATATTTTATCGAAGAGTGTGTTGATAAGACTAAAATAAGCTTTATGTTTTATCTTTTTCTCTTTAGAAGGGAGATGGTTTGTGTCGTAGAATACATTACAGTATTTAATATTGTGTACTTTGATATTCTTTTCTAAATTTACTGTAATTTCTTGCTATAATGCCAAATCTTGTCAATATGGTGAAGGTTGAGATTTGATCTTATTAGTTTTACACCTGTGTTTATACAAGACCAAATTAAGATTAGTTTGTGATTTATATTAAGATCTTTCTTATAATATTTGTCATGTCTTAATCCTAATACTATATTATGCTTTGTCTGGAAAATAAATGTTAAAATATCTTAATTTTGCATATCCTATTCCATCCTTCCATTAGGAAAAATATGGTTTATAAATCATATTATGCTAAGAAAATCACATAAATTAGGTGTAAGAATAGAGAAATCTTAAGGTAGCAGAAAAATTAATGCAATATATGTATAAGCAGAATTAAACAAGTTAACTGTAAATGTTGCTCAAGATGATTCTACAATTTTAATTACGGAGGCTAAAAGGCTATTATAAACATGACATGGAGCTACAGCATTTAAAAATAAAAAACAACTTGGACACATCCCTTTTAATATTTACCGAATTTTTAATAAAGCACTTTTTAAACGTATAGCATAATAATCTAGAGCAATTAGATTAATTATAGGAATCTAGAATTTTATTTCTATTTAATTTTATTGACTATAAAAATACATAATAAGCGTTCACGTTTCACGTGTTGTGCGAAATATTAAAATAAGAATATAAATAATATACCGCGTACTATGATTGAAAAAAATAGCGTCAGCGATGACTATGAAATGAAGATCGCTGTCATTTTATATGAGAAATGTCCTCAATCGTCATTTCCCAGCCAACTGGACGCCGATTTTTCGATCATACTGAATATATTGACAAAAAAACACAGAAAAGCACATATTTGTTTTCTACTGAAAATAATTCCAAAATAACTTGCAATCTGGCAACATCGAAGATGTGCGCATGCGTAGTGTCTGTGACTATATGCAGCAAAAACTCGTTTCAAGGTCAGCCACCGGATCCACACCATTACCTTGAAAATTTTTCTATTCCTTTTCATAAGTTATTCGGGATTTAAATGGAAGTAGTTTGGATATGGCGCTTGTCGCCTCAGCCTGAATATCTGTTGGTAATTTACTTATTTCGTTTTGAGCCATTTCTGGCTCCAATTCAATCAGCAAAACTGACAACTAAAGAGACAGCTTTATTTACTTGTCAAATTACATAGAAACCAACGCCAACCCAGCACAATATTTTTTCTACTCGTAATAAATTCCTTGAAATAATAATTTCTGAATATTTTTTAAAACGTAATTCGCTATGAAAAAAAATATTATTTTATACACGACGATAAAATTGCAAATACCATTTTATCGACTTGTATAAAAAATAACTATTTTTGCTTCATCTCTGATTTTCAATTAATTCAAAAGGTTGATGATTTCTTTTTCAAATTTTTCTGTTGTATACAGGGTGGTTCAAGAAACTCAGGGAAATTTGTGACTAATTCGTCATAGATTTTGATCAAATGTAATATATTAATGGAATTGGTATCCTGAAGGTGGTAACTCCGTTATGAGACGGCCTTTGAAGCTGTTTCTTTGGTTAGTTTTGGTGAATTTAAGTACAGTAACAGCGGAAGAAGGATTGGACATCACCAAGGTTGATATAGCACAATTGGCCACACATGCATATGGAACAGGTACACCTTTTGTTTATATTATATGTGTAAAATTCTGCTTTAATTTGTTCTAAAGCTTGACAAAACGTTAGATTTAATTATGCATTCTATTTAGGTTAATTTTAGTTATTTTATTATCTACAGGGTGTTCAAAATTCGAGCCTTATCATTGTGATCCCGCAAACTAGAAGATATACGAGGTTGGTTAAATAGATGCAAAATTGCGCAATTTCATGCTGATCAAAATGCCATATTATAAGTTTAAAAATTCCGTATACTTCCGAAGATTTTTGAAAAAAAGTCTTTCCGACTGTCTGTCCGTTTGTCCGTCTGAGGACTCCATTCGGGTACCTCTATTCACGTGCAGAGTTCGGTTCTAATTCGGGTGGGACCGTGTGCACCGTCACTCACATAGCCTACCCGTCAAATTTGGTCGCGATCGGACAACATCGACTTTTGACGTTTCTTACGTCAAAACTAACTGCCACAGTGACACGTGTAATATTCAGTCTTCGTTCCTTCGGTAAAGTTGGCCTTGGTCCAATCTATTGACACACCAAATTTCATTTAAATCGGACAATTTTTTGGTTTGCGATTCATTGACGATGGGGTTTTGTAGTGTACGAAACACTTCCAGCCTTATCTACATTCCGAGTTTCAGCCCTCTACCTCACATAGGACCCGAGTTACAAGATCGTTACCGCTTTTCCTCTCGCGTCTCGTGTGTCATTAAATTTTTACTTCCATCGACGCTTTTAAATGGAAACACCCTTTTCTATAGGAGATAAACGAAAACTAATATCGATGTCTGGAGCTCAATTTTCATCAAAAACATGATGGTGAAAACCGTACATCAATATCTATTACCGTGTCGGAGTTACGGGGTGTTTTTCAAAAATGTGCATTTTCAATAAATCGCTGTAACTTTTTTGCTATGGAAAATTTTGTATTTCTATAAAAACATTTTCAAAGCACCTTTTTACGTAGAATTTAATGGTTTAAGTATAATTTTTTTAAAATTAATAATTTAAGAGTTATCAACAGAAAAATGGATTTTTTATTTGGGACACCCTCTATATTTTTAATTAACTGAAAAGAATTTAAAATTACCTTTCCAAAAATATAGCACACTTGATATTTTGTTATAATCCCCTTCGAAATACAGAATTTTTAAAAGTTCGCTACTTTTAACTAGTAGCTAGTAGGCTTTAGACCCCTTATTGATGAAATGCCCTTAATGGAACTCGAAAACATATTTTTCCCGCAAGGCGACGCACCGCCTCTGAACGCTGAAGTTATCAGCAAATTTTTGCAGTCAATTTCAAGAATAATTGAATAGCTAACCAAGATCCCAGCCGTTGGCCGTCGAAGCCGCCTGACTTAGTGCCCATGGATCTAATCCTATGTATATATTTGCGGAAGAATAAAGGTTCCTTATTCTTCCGTATAATCTAGACAAGAATTAGAAATACTGAGCAGTTATGAGAGGGTATCTTTCACCCCCACTGAGTTAACGAATTCCGCGAGAAATGTTCAAAAACTGCCCCGTCTGTCCATAACAGAAGACGGTTGATATGCCGAACACCTGTAACAAAATCTCATGTCTTGGTTTGCTATTTATTTTTATTGATATTAGATATAGTTTAAATGTGTTGATGTTGGTTAAATATATTTTAAATTGTTATAAAATTCTGCATCTCTCATAGCAAATATTATGTTCGTTTTAATTGATGCTCACAGCTAGAATTTTTTTGCATTACAGCCGGTGCCGTTCAAAGCCTACTTATTTAAAGCGGGCGAATTTTTATATACTCTATATCTCGAAGAGGAATCGAGGAAAATATCAAGTGTGTTATATTTTTGGAAGGTAATTTTAAATTCTTTTCAATAAATTAAAAATATACAGGGTGTCCCATATAAAAAATCAAATTTTCTGTTGATAATTCTTAAATCATTAATTTTAAAAAAATTATACTTTAACCATTAAATTCTACGTAAAAAGGTGCTTTGGAAATGTTTTCATAAAAATACAAAATCTTCCATAGCAAAAAAGTTACAGTGATTTGTTAAAAATGCATATTTTTGAAAAACACCCCGTAACTCCGAAACGGTAAGAGATATCGATTTGCGGTTTTCACCATCATGTTTTTGACAAAAATTGAGCTCCAGACACCGATATTAGTTTTTGTCTATCTCCTATAGAAAAGGTTGTTTCCATTTAAAAGCGTCGAATTTGACCCACCCTGTACATTCTTATATGGGACAGCGTGTATAACATTAAAATGATTTAAGATTACGAAAGACATTACACCTAAATTCTGGCAATACCTTAAACTACTCAAATATTGACTTAATAGTTTTTGGCAATAATTTCCAAATTCATCCCTTGCTTTCTTACAATATTTTACCCACGAACCAGGAACAAGGGGTGTAGAAATTAATCAGGGTTGTTTATAGAAATGGCGGAATAGTTTTACGTGCCTGGCACTGACGTAAACGACTAATCCAGAATAACCTCACGACAGGGAGCAATAAAATCCAAACCTTTACGACTCAATTCAAAAAATCTTTGAGGCATGCAATGCATTTTTGATATTCCAAGTTTATTTATTTCAGTTTTGTAATAATACCCAGAGTGCATTGATTATCCAAAATTGCACTTCTTGTAGATTCCATAATGATTGTTATCTTTCTCGATTTTTAAACACGGCTTAAATAACGTTATATTGATTTAAGTTTTTACAAAAATGACTTGACTTGAAATAAAATGACTTAAGACAAAGACTTAAGACTTAAATCATTTGAACTTTATGTTGAATTTGACTTAAAAATCATTTTGATTTTAGAAATGACTTAGGACTAAAGTCTTTTTAAAACTGACTTGTTGCAGCTCTGCCTCTAACGTTTGTTTTTAATTGTTTTGCTAAATCTAAGCTGTTTCTTTTTTCTTTAGAACTGATATTTTTGGAAAATGCCCACTACACAGAACACCAGTCCTACAAGTTTGAAGACTTTTTCTGGACAGGTTCTGGAGATGGAGCAACAGAAGATAACATTTGGGTTTCCGAATCACCGGGTGTCATATACAAGACCTCCACTGTTGTATCGACTGTTTTTGTGGAAACATCTAAAACACCATATAACGAGGTAAGAAACGTAAAATATCTCATATTTGTTGGTCCATATTTCATAATCATCATCATCATCATTTAGCTTGTACCGTCCACTGCTGAAGAAAAGCCTCCCTTAACTCTATAGTCCAGTCAGTGGGGTGTTTTGCCATACAAAAGGTTGTGTAGTAGTAATTTTTTTAAATGTTGTTAAGGTTTGGGTCTTGACAAAAAATCCAAGTTTTCGACCTTGGGGCGGGACCGCTCGAGTCGCCAACTTGGATAGGAGGTACAGTGACGAAAAGTTGAACATATTTTCCAAAAAAAAAAAAAAAATCCCCAATTTTGTAATTTTTGCGAAATTCCCGCTATTTTTTACATAGGTATAAACAGCAGCGGCTGGTGAGGTAGTGCCACGGTGCCACGGAGCGAAAAAAATATGTTATAACCTTCATATAAAAATGAAAAATAAGGTAGTGCCATGGCGATTTATTAGCGTTTTCTTTTCTTTGATGGTCCGGGTCGTTTATTAATAACGTTTTGAGTATTGTCTTCGGTGTCATCGTAATCGGTGCTTATGGGAATATATTGCTCTTCCATTGTTAAGTCTTGGTCATCTTCGTCCTCAATGTCGATGTGAATCTCCGAGACATTTTCGCATGACTGACCACTGCAGAAGCCACATACAACGGAACACTTTAACCCAGCTTTCCTGCAACCACATGCTGCGCCGCATCCTTTTCTACAAGTGCATGAAATGAATTTCAATAAGTTGTCGGGTGCTGCTTGTTTTGTCATGGTGAGTGAAACAAGCCCATTGCTGCCCAGTTTCCAGTCCCAGTCTTCAGGTTTTTTCTCGATTCCATATTATTTCTGGACATGATGATATGTCTTGAAAGAATGATACCGCGCAACATCCTTCGTTGGTGGCAATGAAGCAAGATTGGATTTACTTTTTGTGGTTGATCTACAAAACGTTGGTAGCGGATTTCTTCTAAGGTGTCTTCTTCCAAGTTGCCACCATACAAAGCAACGAGAAAGCATGCTCCAGTATCTACGATGTCCTCTGGTGTTGCATCCTGATGTTTAAAAATGCCAATGTTGTCACTGAGTCCTGCTGTTTTCTGGAGAAGTTTCAAACGAAACTTCATTTTTCCATTGTTGAAGATTGACGATGTCGTATCACAGCCACTAAAAGCTTGGAGAAACAGAATGTTCTCAGCTACTTTTTTATGTTTTAAACTACTAGCTGAATATATTCTTTCAGCAATTTTGCCTTTTCCTCGTTTGCGGAGGTAGATGTTTCCTTGAGACGGTGCCAATGCTGTCAGCAACAACATATTAAAAAATTACTACTACACCACCTTTTGTATGGCGGAGGCCTATAATGGCCCCCCACTGATTGAACTACTAGCCATTCCTTTCTATTTTGTGCCACTTGAATCTTGTTTCCAGCCACCCTCTTAATATCATCTGTACATCGACTAGGAGGTCGTCCTCTGCTTCTATAGGCCTCGTGTCTCGGTCTCCATTCCACAAGTCTCTTTGTCCACCGTCCATCTGTCATCCTAGCCACGTGTCCTGCCCAATTCCATTTAAGATGTAAGACAGATATCACCGCATCTCTTACTCCTGTTCGATTTCCTATTGTATGATTGGGTATTTTATTTCTAAATGTAACTCCCAACATGGACATTTCCATTTTCCGTTGCATGACCTGTATTCTATATATGTTCTCTTTGGTCAAAGTAAGTGTTTCAGCTCCATACGTGAGGACAGGCAAGACACACTGGTTAAAGATCTTTCTTCTTAAACATATGGGAAGATCAGATCTCAGTATATGCCTTAGTTTACTGAATGCCTCCCACGACAAACTTATTCTTCGTAGAATTTCGTGGGTCTGATTATCCCTTCTAATACCGATCTCATGCCCTAAGTATTTATATATACGCACTTGTTCCAAAGGTATGTTATTAATGTTTAAATTTCCATTAAGTACTAGGGTTGTCATGTATATTGTGGATAAGTAAATTTTCAAACCCACTTTTTTCAAAGCATCATTCAGCATATCCAGCATATTCTGTGCCTCCTGTATGTTGTCTGTTACTAAAATAATATCATCTGTAAAACAGAGATGATTTGTCAATTTGCCATCGATGTTAATTCCTGTTGAATCCCCAGTTTATCATTTTTAACATACTTTCTAGCACAGCAACGAATAGTTTAGGGGACAGTGTGTCGCCTTGTCTTACCCCTCGATCGATATTGAATTTGTCTGTGCATTGATTTGTCGATATTCTGACGTTTGCCGTGGTCCAAATTTATTTGTTTATTTGTTTTGAAAGTTTCTCTTGCTTCTACTTATTCTTCGGCTTCTTCTCAGTTCTGCTGGGATAAAAATGTTAAAATAGTCTTTGCAATTCACTTTTTGACATTTTTGCTTTTTTTTTGTTACATAAACTCGAAATACCAATAAAAAGTTTAAAATTGACAGAAATCATTCACGTTTTACTGGTCTTGAAAATTCACACATTAAGACGAAAGAATAACAATTGTAAGTACGTACTTTTTGATGAAAGTGGGATTCATTGTGATGATTTTTTTATGTTGTGTAGTAAATAAATCATTTTAACATCCTTTGATTATACAATATCACCAAAATTTCGTTTTTTTCTCAGTCTACAACTCCAAAAGCACTTTGCACCAACGACTGTGATATTCCCGAACCTCCATCTAATGAAATAAATCCAACACCGACCCAGAATGAAGGTAATGATGGAAAATCAGGAAGAAATCATGATCATGATGGATCTGATGACGATTTCCTGGATGCTGGAAGACAATTTTGGCTGGTCACAGTGCTGAGAAGTGATGGGAAGGATCCTGCGATCGTTGATCTCAAAAATAGTCTGGCCAAGCTGTACAAAGTAGCATTTCAAAGGTAAAAATAACTAGTAGTGGGAACTATCGAATGAATACTATCGAAACATTCGATAGTTGCAATTCATTCGAATAATTCGATAGCTAGTAAGAAAACATTCGTCGAAAACTATTCGAATAAAAATTATCGAATAGATGCGTCATCTGCCTTGAAATATTGTATTCTAGTAATTCGGCAACAAAAACCATTCATTTATAAAATTCATTCATTTATCAAATTCATTTATTCGTCAGGATCGATTTTAATGAAATATAACTGGATTTTAGTTGTCGTCCGGCGACGTAGGTTTCTTTCCTAGAAACCCGACAGCGGTCGGTGGCAATGCTATGAAAGAAGCCGGCATCTTTGATTTTTTGCGGAGTCAAATAAAGATAAGGACACATTATTTTTTTTATTGAGGTGCTAGTATTTACACAGAAAATACATTATGAAGGGCGCTGTTGCCATATATTCGTATTAGTTGGTATTAGCAAAGAATATTATTCTTTAGCATTAGTTAGTTAGGGATAGTATGTCTAATGTTTTGCATTTTTTTTATTAATATTCTGTTATTACACTACAATAATACTTTTTATTTTGGATGTAGAAAAATTATTTTTAATGTTTTTAAGCAAAGACTGGTTTAATAAATAATAACAGTAATAATTTGTTATACCTATTAACAACAAAATTTAAAATCATTTAATAATATAAACATTTTTTTTTAAGTAGTAGCAAAATATAAACAACAAATAGAAGTCAAAAGTATTTATATTATTTATTATTATCCTATCTAAAAATAATATAGTCTCTAAATGGCAACGTTGGTTTATTAAATAATAATAGTTGCAGAACTAATTTGTTATATTAACAACAAATTTTAAAATCATGAAATATAAACATTTATTAATTTACTAATGCCGTGTAATGGAAGGAAAATATAAATAAAAAATTAGAAATCAAAATTATTTATATTACTTTTTATTATTTTATATTACTATTTAAAAATAATATTTACTTTTACTGGCATTTACTTTAAAAAATAAATGAAATATTTCTTCGCAAAAAACTACATGTAAGAGAATTAGCATAAACAAAATACAAACATTGTTAACTTTTTTTTGAAATTGGCACGTGTAAAACTTTCAATTTAATTTTCTCACCCCAAATTTGAGTTCAATAACCCCATTTACTTAACCACATTACTTAAATATGATTATTAAGTTCATCTCATCTCTCTTAAAAATTGTTACTTCTCAAAATTTCCCATTAAAAAAATGCAATCTAACCTAACCATAATATACCATATAAAATTAAATAATTGAAAGATCGGGCTACGGAAAATCACACAAATTTTCGGAAAAATTTTGACCACTTCGCACACTCAATTAAAAAAAACCTACTATTTTAGTATTTTAAATATTTTAATAAACGCAAAAATAGCATAGTATTTACAAGGCGAAGTTATAAAAATTTGGAAGAACTAATAATGCACTGACGCACACAAAAATCAAACGAATACTAAATTTCATTTATCAAAAACATTCGATAGTCGTGGCTCGTGGCTCAACGATAACCATTTAGTCGCAAGGCGAGGATGTCACTTATGCTTTAGTATACAAATGAATTAATGATTTTATTCGAATAAAACCATTCGATAGTTGAAATCATTCATTCAGTAACCATTCGATAGTCTAATTCATTCGATAGTTCCCATCGCTAAAAATAACTGTCATAAAATATATTTTCACTTATCAATTGCTCACTCCACAGAATGTATCAAAAACAATGAAAATTCCTTATTTCTTTCCAATCCCTGCATTTGATATAAAAACGAATTATTTCGGGATTTTAAAAATATAATAATGTGCATATGTACTATATGGATTAGAAATTGTGTACGTTTAAATCCAAAATGAAATAAATATAATTCTTGTAAATATAACACGAAAGCATAATAAAGAAATTGTGATCACTGATGTCAATATTGTGTTGGTAAATATACGTAACAGAGTTGATGAGACAAACGTCTAACCAAGATGTTCTAGTTAGATAAGATTTGCATGGCAATATTTATATTTAAATTGTTTTTACCTTGAATTTTTATTTATTTCTGCGAAGGGAGACGTCATACAACATTAAATAATTTTGATGGTTAGACATACTTGTGTTGAACTAAAAAGTTTGAAGAAGTTGCGGAAAAATATATAATTATATAATATTAGTAGATTATACAGGGTGAGTTTCTTATGATGTTATCTAAGGGCATCTCGGAAACTACTGGAGATAGAGAGTCGATTAAATGGGGAAAGAATTTATGAAGTCATGGCCAACTATGGTTTCCCTTTAAAAAAACATATGTTTGTGTCATATGTCAAAAATGACAGGCTATAGAAAAAATCGAGTAACAATAACTCATTAGGGATATAATTATCTACAACTTTTATCTGAAAACTTTTGGTCTAAAATAGATTATAATGGAATTAGGGACAATTTTTAAAATAACCAAAATTTGTAAAATCTTGTAAGCCATGAGCTTTTTCAAAAATCTGAAAGACGCATATTTATGACCCCACAAAACTGCAATTCTTTCCCCATTTAATCGACTCTCTATCTCCAGTAGTTTCCGAGATACCCATAGGAAACATCGTAGAAAACTCACCCTGTATAACAAGTTATTATAGAAAAAATAAACTAATTATTTTTTGCATAATTGTTCTGAAATATTTTTTTTTAATTATTTTTTTTTCAATCTGATTTCTTGTGGATTAGTTAGTGATATAAAATTTCCAGAAATATATTTTCGGAAATATTTCCTGAAACATTGTAAATATATGGAAATATTGGAAATATATGAAATATTTTAAAAAATAAGAAAAACTGAAATATTTATAAAAATCATAACAAAACATCGCAAAACACAAAATGCTTATACATAAACACAAATAAAGAGTTATTCTTCAAATTAAAAAATAAATTAAGGTTAAATTTGTACAAAAAAAAAATGATTTTTGACACACCAGTCGAGCAAGAGGCATATCTTTATTACTGTCATCAGCATCACACTCAGTAACATCTTCTTGCCAGTCTACTTCCTCAAAATCTTCAATAGTATCGGAAATAAATATTGATCTATTGCCGTTTCCTATTTTCTTCAGCAAGTTTTCATTGTGGGATACATAGAGTAACTTAGCGGCTCTATCATTAGTAAGCCTGTTTCTCTTTTTTGAATGAATATGACTATAAACGCTAAAACTGCCTTCCGTGGCAGGCGAAGATGCTGGCATCATCAACATTCGTGAAGCTACTTGTGATAATGAAGATGAAGAACACAGTCCTTTCCACCAGGAGACTGGGCTATCAAAACTACTTCTCCATATGAAGTTATTTCCAAATAACTTGCCACTTCTACAACGGTAATCTGCTATTTCATCTATTATTTCTTGCTCCTTTATATTGAGTTTATTTTTTGATATATTAAGTATATGCATTCTATGGCAGAAATAATTTGAGTTTCATCAAGTTCAGAATCTTGTGATTTTGGATTTAGTAATTCTGCAGCATAATGAATGGGTTTAATAGCAAATTTTTTTCTTTTGTCAACAAACTCCAACAATTCGGATTTTTCTTTGTCGTCAAGTGAGGACAATGCAAGATTATTCTGAATTACCCTTCTAATATCACAAAATGCTTTTACAGCAAAATGAATAGTGCTATAATTTCCTTCTACAATATTTAAACATTTGCTAATAGGTTCAAAAATATTAAATACGTTGGAAATTTGGGCCCAAAATACTTCGTCATCTAATATCCACTGCTTAACATTTTTATCAATCATTTGTGTTGCTTCTTGACTAACTGCAATTCCTTGTAAACTGAGCCTAGTATTGTATACATATATATTTTTAAATTGGTCAAAATTGAAGACCAGCGAGTTTTTACTACGCTACGACTTACGAGCTCGGGTCTTCCCCGTAGAAATGCGAGGTTGCAAATAAGTTGGTGAATCCTCAAACTCGATATATTCACCATATTATATGTTTGTAAAACTGTTCTATAGTAAGTTTAATATTTATAGGGTTACAAAATATGAAAGATATATTAATAAACATCGGGTTTGAATCGTTAATGGCAAGATTTAAGTATTTTTAAAAATATTTCCAATATTCCCAATATTTCCGAGGCTCGTTTGGAAATTAGTTACAACACTAGGATTAGTCTATACCCTCTTAACACTAAACTAGGTGCTGATTTAACAAAATAATCTGTTATTCTTGATATCGAAGTACCCCCCTTTATTTTTATACTATAATAATTTAGAATAGTTTATTTCATAGTATTTTACTAAAATATAATTTTTATAAAATAGACAGCAAGATCAGCATCTGGGACTGGCACCAAATCGTCAGAAGCGAGCTCCAATTGACCAACCTGTGAACGTTCACATTCACAAAATAGACAAACAGAAACTAAATGGTGATGACAAAATCGAAGTACTGTATCACGTGGAAGTACTTGGAAAACCGGTAGATGCCTACACTGCAGCCAATGACATGAAGTTAGTTACTGATGACGAGGTTCAAAAAGCTTTGGGCTACCCATTTCTTATAAAAGCTGAACGTAAGAATAATATGATTATAGTCTATCCAAGGGAGACTCATTACATATCATTTTTTGGATGTGGTCTGTCAAAATCTTCCCTAAATCGTTGGACAGACTTTACTAATCTCTATTATGTACACAAAAAATGGTGATCTTTATTTAAACTTTTAGCATATTTGAAGGCTTCTGAACCAATGAGCCTGTCTGGAGCCAGAAACACCTGGTTTGTTATAGGAGCATCTATCATGGGCATACTGCTTTTACTGTTGGTTTTGGCTTTTCTAATTTTGGGTTTCGCAAAAAGAAATGTTACCTCACCAAAAACTAGTGCTTTGGGAATAGACAACAGGTAAAAACATACTGGAAGAAGTTTTTCATGTCATTAGTTTTTTTTTATAAAACATTCTGCATTACCTATATTATTTCATTTACTTGAATTTTTGTATTTGATATAGTCCAAACCATAAAATAATAAATACAAGAAGAAGTGTCAAGTCAATGTTAAATTATGGAAACAGCGTGGCTGCCTGGGTAACTAATTTTCAGATATGGCGGCTGGGACATTTGACATGACATAGACATGACAATTTCAATTTTATGAAATTTATTTCCGTTTCCGGTTTTTAATGGCGGGCTGTTCAGGAGGTTTAAATGAGGGTTAATATACTTTTTTACTCTTTCTAGTAGTAAATAATACAACAAAATTACTCAAAAATATTTATTTGGAATTTAGAACAATGTAAATATGCAAATCAACACAATTAAAGAGCTATAATCCAATAAACTACTGTATCAATATCAAATATTTAAATAATATCAGAGATGCTGTGTTAAAGTGAATTAGTAAAGTAACAGTGCATTGACTTACAGAAACTTGAAGATAAATAAATGTTTTCACAGCTTCACGGGCATAAAACTAAATAACTGGAAGCAGGAAAAAGGCAACCGGAACCCACACAAAACATGGAATCAAAAAAAATATGTAAAAAACATAAATATAGGTACATAAGACTTTTGTGAATTAAATCAAACAGGACTTGAATGAAAATAAAATGAATAAAAAATATAATACATATACACCACATTTGTATTTTAAAAATAATCTACATACATAGATTTATAGCATTATTGCTATGAAAATACATAATAGGTACCTATGTGATATGTAATTACGCATTCCTGTTCATCTTGTAGAAAATTAATGTAGGCTAATAATAGTTCAATAATCATAATTTACCTTGTATAACTTGCTTTCAATTGCTCAAAATCACCGATCAGTCTTTAAAGTAGAGATACGGAAAAATCCTTGGCAAAATATCCCAAGATCCTTGGGTTTAAAGTTAAAAAAATATAAAAACAGTTAATATATTACCTATTTTTACATATATAATATGGCCCATACCTACTACACGCAGAAACGTCGATTTCATCATTTTCTTCATGTAATTAATATCATATATACTTTATTAAAGTGTTAACAAGGAACTTTATATCAAAAAAACATCTTTGTACTTATAAATTTCAGCCGAAATATCAGAAACAAACTTCCAATCAAATCTAAACGGCAAAAATTAAAATGGCGCCCGACCTTGCCAGAGGCCTCGGGAGCTGACGCTGACACACAGACAAAAGACAAAAGAACAGGACGCCGACGTGCATAAAAATGTTCCGTAGCAGAAATTGACAGAAATATTCAGATTTTTGTCTAGGACAGTCTAGAAGGCCATGCTTTCTGCCTGGGTAGAACCGCGCCACAACTGTTTCCAATTTTCCGGTTTACTGTCATCCCCCTGGTCCAAACTACATAGTAGTTTTTTTTTGTTGTTGAACAAAAGAACAACTATTACAGATGTAAAACCGACAAAATATGTCAAGTAATAATAAAAATAATCGAGTAAAGAAAGTACCATACGATCGAAAAAAAACGCCGTCAAAGAACGCTGGGGAATGAAAATGAATGATAATTTTGGCGAGGTTAAGCCCTAGATGATATTACTTGGCCCTTACTCTTCTTTATTTTTTAATGGCGCTTATTGCCAGGTGATCTTAAGAAGGTTGTAACTAATTTTTATATTGAGTTAAAATGATTTTAGATTAGATACTGACCTCGCTAAAATTATCATCGATTGTCACTCCCCAGCCGTCTTTGACGCTGTTTTTTTCCAAGATACGGTATATATGTTGGAAGCAGATACTGAATTCGGCGTATGTCCAAAATAATTAGACATATGGCGATTATAATTAAATATACAGGGTGTTTCAAAACAAATGCGAAAAACTTCAGGGGGTGATTCCTTGTTCAAAATAAAGGGTGTTTGCTTTATAAACGTTGGGTCAAAAGTCAACCATTAGGAAGATGTCGCGGTACAAAGATGGCGGAAAAATAATGTTTTTATTTTTTATCTTGAAAACGAAAAGAGATAGACTAATGAAATTTTACGGAAGCATTACTGTTATGAAAACACACTTTCTGGTAATTTTTTCACTTTTTTAAAATGAGTGGAAGGGGTTGAAATAAACTACCCCTATCATTCTTGTTCTTAATGAAATTTAAAGAAAATCTTGTCAAACACATGAAAAAAATTAATTTTGATAGTTTAGTTTATTTAGAAACTTTTTTATCTCTTGTGTTTTAGGATAAAGCTCACCAATTTGAAATTAAAAATAAAATGTAAGCATTACATGTCAGGACAAAAACATTTTTAGATAAAGAGTCTAGTGGGCAGCTGTAATTTTTTAGGAAAAAATCTAGTCTTGGCCGCTGTCACTTTTTTAGATGTTTCCTAATATTGTTTTATTTGACATTACCCTACTGCAATACGTTATTATCTAGATTATTATTATTATCATTATTATCACTAGATTCTTAATCTAAAATATTTTTAGTCCTGACATGTAATGCTTTACATTTTATTTTTAATTCAAATCGGTGAGTTTTATAAAAAATACAAGAGTTAAAAAAATTCTAAACAAACTAAACTATCCAAATTAATTTTTTGCATGTGTTTGATAAGATTTTTCTTAAATTTCGTTAACAAGAATGATATGGGTAGTTTGGTTTCAACCCCTTCCACTCATTTTAAAAAGTGAAAAATTACCAGAAAGTGTGTTTTCATAACAGTAATGCTTCCATAAAATTTCATTAGTCCATCTCTTTTCGTTTTCAAGATAAAAAATAAGAACATTATTTTTCCGCCATCTTTGTACCGCGATATCTCCCTAATGGTTGACTTTTGACCCAACGTTTATGAAGCAAACTACCCTTTATTTTGAACAAGAAATCACCCCCTGAAGTTTTTCGCATTTGTTTTGAAACACCCTGTATACCTACCTATATCCACAAAGTTACGCGGAAGAGTATTGATGGCATTGGTTTCAACTTCTATGCGGAGGGTGTTAATCTTTTGTTGTAATATTATACCAAAAAAAATTAACCCCCTCCGCAAAGAAGTTATATAAAGATTATTTATCGAACCACGAATATACCACGAAGTTGCACGCATCTGGCAAGTTTAGCATGGACAAATTGCCATATGTGTAATTATTTCGGACATAGGCCGAATTCGGCATCTGCCTCCAACACATACTAATGCAGAAAGTTGAAAAAAATAAAAACACTTAGATGATAATGTATTTAGGAGACACATTTTTGAAAGAGGAGTGGGACCAGAAAACAAAGGCTTGGTTCAAGATGGCGACAGTATTACCCAAGAAAGAAATAAAGATTCTCCCACCTATATTAATTTTGACAATCAACACACTAATGCGGGATTGGTTTTGAGGGTTGCCAGTTCAGCTAGTGTTACATCATCTAGGTAAATCCAACAAATATTTGATCTCACCTCAATATCCATTTAATAATGGACATATAGGAAAATCAATAGAAGTTGTGAATGTCATCAAAATTTTTGACGAATCCACGTCGCAATGTTGCCACTGCTACTTTTTTTGACTTTAACTTTTGAGAAGTGACAAATAAAATTCGTAACTTTGTCTTACCTTTTTTAAAACGATTCCGGAACTACAGGTTATCGTAACTGGTTATATATAAGTCTTGTATACTAAAGCATATTTTTTCTGTTGATTAGCTCAAGTTCCCTGGATATTTCTCCACTAATGTCCCTATCAAAAAAGCGAAAAACACCAAGAAAACCAACTAGACCAAGAGCAGCCTTGAACAAAACCGTTCCATTGAACATGTCCATGAGGAAGTTCCCTCCAGAGGTGTTTGATTCAGATAGCGGTACTTCCAGAAAAGACGAATCTCCTGATTTTGAAGAAAATATGGATCCTGGAGTTATGAGTCCTAAGAGTTATCTCTCTATGCCTAGCGTTAGAAGTTTCCCAAGGTAAGAAAACCTATAAGAAAAAATTCACAGTCCTTTACAAAGATGCAACCGGGGGGCATTGAAAATGATGAATAAAAACGTAAAAATATGATTAGTGTTAATATGAGTGTATTACATACATATGTTTAAATAACGAACTTAACAAAAAACAACAGATTTAAAGATTCACTGAAATAGTAGTAATGTTAACATTAAATAAAAACATTATCAATAATAATTATGCGATCGCACCTATCCGTAAAACAAACAAGCAAAAAAACAAAATAACATATAAAACATCAGGTTAACATGATGACAGATCATGATCGATGACAGATAAAGAATTCTTACGGAAAGTTACACTTTACGATATAATTTTTTAACTGTTAAAGGCAAACCCCATTTAAACACAAAACTTTTTAATACCTACTACTGTATCTAAAAGACATTTTTTTTAAATTACTAAATTCTTAGCCACGCTGCTGTTTTTCTTGGCTGTTGTGCGTCACGTCACAGATTAACAGGCCCACGTTTGCACCACAAGGCGATGCTGCAGACCACTAGGTAGACCGGTCGTAGAAATTTATGTTATACAACTTGTAGTCAATCTACACAAATATTATCAAAAACTTTTTTTTTTTTAAATGTGTTCAGATTTTGTAAAAAGTATAAGTCAAAATCGCAAAACTTAAATTTGATATGAGTTTCTTAGTTTTTAACTAATATAGTGGCGAATTACAAAAATTCCTTTTCAATGAAAATTAATCAGTTAAATAAAATAATTTAATAAATTACTAGCTTTTTCCCGCGACTACGTTCGCGTTACACCTCGAATCGTTCCTCGTTCGTTATAGAGAGCTAGTGAGCATAGATGTTTTTTATTTTTCATCTTTTTTTTATTTATTAAGAGCACTAATACTCTCTATATAGGTTATATTTTATACTTTGAAGGATAATTGAGGAAGATATATTTCGTTAAGATGTCACTAAATAAACCCTTGCATAAAATTTTATACTGTCTGGTTTACAATGTTATAGTATTGCATTTTCGTACAGCAAACTTTCGTTCACTATTCTACTCTCTAAGTGTATAAATTTCATAAATTCGCTTTATCTTTGTGCCAATTTTAATGTGTATAATCCAGAGGTCACCAAGTTTTATATAAATTTTTACTAACTTTATCCATTTGGTTGATGAATTTCAAAAATTTCTTCTAATTCTTTTTGTAGGATTTCATTCTTCTAGACCAAATAGTAAGGAATTTTCATACAACAAACTATTCCGGCATAATATTACTCTCTCAGAGGATGAATTTCCTAAAATTGCTTTGTGTAGCTAATTCACTAATGTCGTTTAAACGAACCTTTGTGCTAATATTTTTGTATCTAAAGCTGGCGGTATGAACTCACTCCTAAAATATCTAAAAACTTAATATATAATCTAACTGACACACCACTGACAATGACAAATAATTTATTTCTGGAGGTATTGTGTGGTAGGTAGGTATTGTACATCAATATTAATTAATTGACTTTCTAGTCTATTTTATTTTATGTACAAATATATTATTAAATTTTAATCTAAGCATTAAGTAATAAAACACTTTGTGCCCTCTTATATCGTAAGAGGTTACGAAATATACTCCTGGTTACACCCCTTACAGAAAGCAGTGTAAGGGGTGCAAATAAATTGTATAATCACTGTTTTTTATAATAAAAACTATAAAACATTTCTTATTTGTGAGATTAAAAAAACAAAACAATGCATTGGTTAAAATAAGTACATTCAATACATGTATTGTGTTAGACATTTATATGCCCAGTATATTTTTGTTTAACAAACCAATCAGGAAAAATTCTAAAACCTACCGTTATAGGAGGTATAAGATTATTAAACTTATATAACGACAACTACTTATCGGATAACAAATTAATTACTACTGTCAGCTACTGTCTAGGTAGAATATACCTAGAGTATCTACACCTACCTATGATGTAGGTAGATTAAAAGCTTATTTTGACTTTACGTCTCACTTCGGTGTCACAAGCTGAATTTTTCAGGGATGGAAGTACAGTACATGATATGGAGACCCTTATTCCGAAAGTAGTACAAAATTAGACCGGGTAAAAGGGCACTATCATCAAAAATCGATATATTAATACCACCGTATAGAGAAAACAAATACTTATTTTTTGGTCCAGTACACAATAAAGTCTTCGTAGGGAGTAATTTTTTATAATTATTTACAAAAAAACATTTCCATTAGCGCTTATGACCAAAAAAAACTTTAAAACATGAATAACTCATTTCAATCATGAGAAAATTTGGTTTAAAAATAGACTTTTTTTAATATAACTTTCATTTAACGAAAAACGAAGGCCTAAATGAAAAAAAGAAACAATTTAAAAGTTTCACCAAGGCTAAATTTTTGAAGCATCATTATACCACCTTATGGTATGGGTTTTTACTTGCTGAGCAAACGTTTCTTTTTTCCAATTCTTTTTATTGTTCAACTGTGTTAAACACTTACTCATCGTTTAAAGGACAAATATGCCCGAGCCTCTTGCGAAAGTACTGGAGCCTGTTAGTGTGACGCATCTGGATATGCCCAATGATGAGGTGGAGTACTCAAATGAGAGGAGATATGGATCTGAGTATATGGTTAGGCATGGTAGTGTAGGTACAGTGGAGGATCCAGGAGTTATTGGGCCTGCTGTGTGGAATATGCATTGTGAAAGATTAAAGCATGGTAAGAAACTTCTTGTTGCATGTATAATAATCTTCTTGTTGTAATGTATTTATACAGGGTGTCCCAGAAATAAGTGCAAATATTTTAAGGGGTAGTAGATCTCGATAAAAGAAACATATTTTCTCTTTATCGTTTTTCAAATAAATACAAAATAACGGAGTTATTTTACTTTGAAAATTTCCAAAAAAAAATGATTTTTTGCTAAAATTTTGAGAACCACTGGATCTTTTCTGGATTTTCTTTCTTGTAAATTTAATCTAATACCTATGTTGCCATATTATCAAGAAATTATGTTTTTTAACTAAAACCTAAAAAAAATTCCAAAAAATTTTTCAAAAAATTTCGAATTTTCAATTTTTTTTTCGCAAAACAACCTCATAGGCCTTTCAAGTTTCTGGGGTTGAACTATACTACCAGTTAAAATATTTGCACTTATTTCTGGGACACCCTGTATAATAATATGTCGAATTGTCAGTTTTCTAAACAATGTAAGGGATAAATATAATGAGAATTATCCCCTGATATTTTTGTAGCGTTTTTTATAACAACTACCACTGCGAACGGCAGCTTTTCATCGGAGAGCAGTCGTGGATAAGGTATTTCACTAGAGAGAAAACTAATCAATAACAATAAACAAAAAAAATATAGATATTGGGCGCCAGGCATGTACAGAGAAAGAAAACACAGTTGTATATTACTTAAATCTAATGACTATATTTATTCAAGATGGACTGTGATGGTAAATAGCATTGTACAATTTTAATAATTATTATAGTGATTATATGTCAACGAAAGTGGTGTTAAGAATTGTACTAAATATCTATGAAAACAACTATGATAAAATACAAGACATGTAAAGTTTAAGATAATATATGAAATGTAGCATTACTTTAATTAATTTGATATATTTTATATGATGTTAGTGCAATAATAATATCTATAAAAAAGTAATACTATTACAAGGCGTAATGTAATGAAACCTAAAATCTAAATCATATTCTAACTACTAAATCGACATAAATGTTCTTAATAATCTAACCACTAAATATAGTCTGTACGATATTATTTAAAATGTACGTTAATAAGTTAAGACTGAAAATCGACTGAAAACCAGAACCTAAATCTACACTTCGCTGTTTTTGAGGCAATCCTGTTTCGAAGAGTAGCAGCGTGAGGTAGGGCAAAATAGGCAAAATACTGTTGGCCAAAACAACAAAAGAAGCCAGAATGAGGTCACCATGAATCAATACAGCCGTAGCTACTGACTAGGCTTAGAAATGGGAGCGAAGCAGCACGGGGCTTACGCTGTATCCATACTGTGGCAATATGGGGACACTACCCGTACCTTGGAGCACTACTAGGACCTTGGATAATGTCCGTAACCTGGACCATAACCTTGGACACAGTCCGTCCATAAGACAACGGTACAGGGGAACACTACCCGTACCTTAGATACTACTAGGACCTTGGATAATGCCCGTACTTTGTAAATAGTCCTTACCTTGGACCCTAAAAATATGAAACTCTTGTTTAAAACCAAACAAGGTCTAATAAACAAAATAAACCTACCTCGAATTACTTCCGAGGGCTCAATAATAAACAAAAAAACTGTCCTTTCTTCCATGTAACATTCTGGAGGACAAAAGAAAAGGGACGCCAACGTGCCAGCAAAATACAAATACAAGTTAAGTTGGGACATCCAAAACTCTACCCTAAAAATATGCAGTAATAATACCGAATCTAAAAGGATAATATCTCATCTTTACCTGTTGGTTTGAAATAGCAGCTGATTCAAATTATACAACAAGATTTAAATAATCACCATTTCTAAAAGCCGGGATACAACAGAGCGGCAAAACAAAGTGAGGTTAAGTACGGAGAGAGTTGACAGAAGCGATGTTGACAGCGCCTCCTCAGAGCGATAACAGGGTTGTGTCAAACGATAACAGGGTTGGCGACTAGGGAACGTAAAAATTACGCCAAGCGTGCCAAATAAATTATCAGGCCTGAACGATACGGAATCCGGTGATGATAGGCCAGACATCATATATTATATATAAAAATGACATGTAACGAACTAAAAACGTTACATTTTGAATAAAAAGACTAAGGAAGAACTACAATGTTTATTCGTGTATTCAGTGTATTCATGTATTAATTGAGACATTTGAATTTGATGAATTTTTTACTGTTTCTGTGCTTTTCTGAGCTGGTTTTATTTATTATTTATTTTACAGTTTGTTTTGTTCAGAGGTAGTAAATCTAGAAGAACTCTCGTGTCAGAATTTAGAGTCCATTTCACTAGTCCGAAAAAGTAGCGAAATAAGCGTTCGGCATTTAACGTTTTATGGAAAACTGGCTAGGTATTTTTACACAAATGAAGAAAGAAATTAAAGATAAAAGATTATACTATATCCGTATTGTATCACATTTTTAGACAGCTTCGTTATTTTTAAGATTTTGATGGTCAAACATCGACAAAATATTCCTTATGTTTGGATTAAATTTTCCCGAAAACAAAGACATAATTTACCATTCCGTTGCAATACGGAAAGAGATTGACGTTTTGTGATTACAGTGATATATAATTTATATGGTTTTGAAACAATTGTTTCAAAACGAAACAAACACGCTATTTTATAGCAAATGCTGAAGCTCTGCAAACCTTAATCAAGCCTTAATCAAAGCACGTGTGTTTCGAATTCTAGGTGTCGCTTTACACGACAGGATCGGGCTAAGCCTTAGGCAGATTTCTGAAAAATAATATATATTTCCTTCGGCCACACACCCGCTTTACCCGACCCCCGAGGGGCAAACCGCTGGTGGAAATTACAGAGGCATGCATACCCTCATGTAGCAAAATTGTACCTTTAATCTAATATGTGAAGCTCCCTGTAATCAAAGAAATCCTAATGTAAAAATACTAGATTGCGTAATTATCCCCCAACTAAACGAGCCTCGGAACTACCCTTATCAGCCGTCACTTTAGCCATACCATCCACAAGCAATAATAATTATCTCCCCGATGTTACCCCTTTACTACCATTATCAGCTGCCGCTTCAACCTTACCGTCAACAAGCAATAATTCAATTTGGAAGTCTACAAAATACAGCCAGTCGCAAAGGAATAAAAGAAAAATTGAAAAGTTTTAGTATAATCAACCTCTTATAACCAACTTTATTTCGATATTAGAGAAAATAAATTCTACTCTCAAGGAAAATGGAGAAATATCGAAAGCTCTTAAGGAAACGATGATGGTTTGTCTAAATGAACCCGAGAATGAACCTGATGAGAATAAGCCAGAATCAATGCCAGCGAACACATTTTTAAACATGTTGCTTAAGACAGACTTTGGAAATAATTTGGTATTTTTGGTCCTTTTTTCCCAAAATTGGTCTTTATTGTATATTGTACACCATTTTTGGCAGCGGTATGCCCCTCGCCGACCCCTTAGAGCTCCCCGAAAGCACGCTATAATAGACTTTTAAAATTAAGAGTGATATTGATTTTTTTGACAAAATGGTGAAGGTTATTTTATAAAGTAACGCCAGTAACGCTTTGAAAACACTTTTAAAATTTTCTAATGAATTAATAGACCCATTAAATAAAATTTAAAAATTAATATAGGTGTAAGTGTGGATCAAGGAATTAGTGATCTCAAGGATGGCCAAACAAATGGAAATATAGCAAGGATGAGGAAAAGATTCCATGATTTACTTGATGACACATTTAGCCTCTTTGGAAGTAGCAGAAAAGGGAGCCCAGTGAAATTGACTGCCGAAAACAGAAGCACATCAATAAATATAGAAGTTAAGAGTCATTCAGCCATAGAAACCAGGTAGTTTTTTTTATAAAATTCAATTAAATAATCTAATATACAGGGTGGACCACTGAAAACTTACAATGGCTATAATTTTTAAACCAAAAAAGATATCAAAAAAATAAAAAATACTGTTTCTATAATATCGAGGGGGAAGACATATGACGTATTTTTTGAACCACCACGACCTACCCCTTAGGTGGCACCCCTACTCACTTGAAAATCTTAAATGGCAACACCCCACTTGTGGCGTTTTTTTGGAAAGCTCATGAAAAATGCTAAATGATGATCATAAAGTTTTTAGGGTGAAATTGAAAAACTACCCTTACACGAACAATTAGGTGGACATTAATGAAAAAGGTGATTTTTTCAGCATAAGTTACAAATTGGGACCGGCTAAATGACACAAATGAAGTATTTTTCAAACCACCCAAACCCACCCCTAGGTGGCACCCCCTCACTTCTAATCTCAAGATAGCGATACCCCACATGTGACACTTCTTTGGAAAGCTAATTGAAATTGCTAAACGATGGTCATACAGACTTCAACTTAATTACTGGTTAGTGACAAGAAATGTAGGTGTGACAATTTGAAAGAAATTTAAAATGATAATTTATCTTAATAATTGCTCAAAATGACAGCCGTTTTGTTCCATATAAAAATACAAACGATTTTCAAATTCTTCTCTCACTTTTTGGAAAGTCTCTCTAGGAATATTTCGACATGCTTTAGTTCTCCTCTGCCGCAATTCTTGCAACGAACCTGGTTTTGTCTTGTAGACTATGAATTTAGTGTAACCCCACAAGGAAAAGTCTAAAGGAGCGAGATCAGGTGACCTTGGCGGCCACTCGATTAGACCCCTTCTGCCAATCCATTGCGTTGGATAATATTTATCCAACCACCGCCTTGTGACAGAGAATAATGCGAAGGGGCTCCATCTTGCTGAAAGTGTATGAGGTCTTCATTAAGAGTTATAATAAATTTCTTTGTACCAGCTTTTTTTTCTCGCAATGGTTCATGGATACAAAAATAATTCATTCTATTGATTTTGACACGTTTTGACATTTTTGTTTTATTTTTAGGCTCTATTTTTTTCGTTCTTTTTTATGACAGTCGTTCAGCATTTTTTATACGCTTTCTAAAGAGGGGTATCGCTATCTTGTGGTTAGAAGTGAGGGGCACCTAGGGGTGGTTTGAAAAAAACCTCATTTAGCTGGGTCCCAATTTATAACTTATGCTGAAAAAATCACTTTTCTCATTAATGTCCACCTAATTTTTCGTGTAAGGGGTAGTTTTTCAATTTCACCCTAAAAACTTAATGATCATCGTTTAGCATTTTTCATGGGCTTTCCAAAAAGGCGCCACAAGTGGGGTGTTGCCATTTAAGAGTTTTAAGTGAGTTGTGGTGCCGCCTTAGGGGTAGGTCGGGGTGGTTCAAAAAATACGTCATATGTATTCCCCCTCGATATTATAGAAACGGTATTTTTTATTTTTTTGATATCTTTTTTGGTTTAAGAATTATAGCCATTGTAAGTTTTCAGTGGCCCACCAAAATTCTTGTGTCACAGTTTTTGTTATCATAATTCTCCGAAACAGCTTGACCGATTTTGATGTAATTTTATATGTATATTCTGTAGGTCTGAGAATAGGTTGTTATCTATTTTTATACCCCTAAGTGATAATAGTGACCTACCTCAATTTTTTTTTAGACAACATTTTTTATTTTTATGCTATATGTGGCATTAAAAAATACATACATCCCTAAATTTTCACCCTTCTACCATCAACCTCTATTTTTTAATAGCGATATTAGTAATTCAATAATCTTAATTTAACAACAAATTGTTTTTAAAAATTAATAGAATACCTTAAATTAAAAACGTGGGTATGATTGGGTATATACCGGGTATAATGGTATTTACCCAGATTCAATATACTATTTATTGACCTTTTGGGTATATACCGAGTGCAAAAACTTGGGTATTTACCAAAATTTTAATATACCGGGTACTTGTCCATCACTGACCTTAGCCACGGCAAACCTTGGCCGGGTCTGCTAATATATTTGTAATAATAAATACAGGGTGGCCCATCGATAACGTTCCGCAAGGCATAACAGCCAGAGTAATTTTTTTTTTCAGAACATTCAAAAACACGTCGATTTTGTTTGCGAGGGGGACAACTTTTGTCCCAAAAATGATTGCAAAATCTTCAACCCTCTAAGCGGGGGTGTCAACCCCCAGTTTTTTTCTAATGGGAAGGGGGATCAAGTGGTACCGCAATGAAAAGGGCTTTCTATTCTCTATACTTTCCCGCTTCGTTTTTGAAAATCGGTCGAGTCATTGAGAAAATATGAAGGATTGAAATTTGAAAAGATTTTTTAAACATTTATCAGGGTAAATGATAAGGATAAATTCCTTCGTCCAATTTGCTGTTTTTTCTTATTGTTTCTAGATGTTTATACGCATTTTTTCACTTGCCACAACGTTGGACGATCAGGTGCGGTAGTTGCTAGATAGCTGTTCTGTGACTTGTGCGTTGAACTTCTTCTCAATATTGTTAAACTTTTTAACAATTATGATGTACTCACATGCAGAAAAAGTGGAAATAAGTTCCACCCGTACAAAATTCAGTTGGTACAAGAACTCAACGAAGACGATTTTGATCGTCGCTTGCAATTTTGTGAAACTATGAGTGAACGAGTGGCGAATGATAATTTCCTATTTAATGTGTGTTTTTCGGATGAGTGTACTTTCTTTTTGAACGGTGTAGTTAATCGGCACAACTGTCGGTACTGGGCTGAGGACAACCCCAGGGTTTTTCACGAGGTGCACACGCAAAACCCTCAGAAATTGAACGTGTGGGCTGGTATTTTTGGAAATTCTATTGTAGGCTCTTTTTTTCTTAGAAATCTAACAGGTGATATGTACTTGGATTTACTGGAAAATACTATCGACCCAGCCCTAACTGACATCATAGAGTCCTGGAACAATCCTGGATACGTTGAAGCCAAACTAATATTTCAACTAGACGGTGCACCTCCACATCACTCTCAAAATGTGCGTAATTATTTAAATAATAACTTTCGCGGTCGGTGGATAGGACGAAGGGGTGCAATTCAGTGGCCTCCCCGGTCACCCGACTTGACTCCTTTACACTTTTTTTCTATGGGGACACATAAAAAGTAAAGTGTATAGCACTAGTAACCTAACCCGCCTCATTAGAAGACCTGCGAAGACGAATTATTGATGTTGGTCGCGAAGTGACCCCGCAAGTTCTTCAGAATGTTCGAGAGTGGTTTGAAAATAATTTGTATTACTGTATGGAGGTTGACGGGCAACATTTTCAGCATTTGCTTCATTAACAAGTTAAGTTTTTTTAATTAATTCAATTTATGCGTTTTTTTGCAAAAAGTACTTTTCAAATTTCAATCCTTCATATTTTCAAAATGACTCGACCGATTTTTACAAACGAAGCGGGGAAATATAGAAATCCCATTTGAAGAAAGTTGGGGGATGACACCCCCGCTTAGAGGGTTAAAGATTTTGCAATCATTTTTGCGTCAAAAGTTGTCCTCCTCACAAACAAAATTGACGTGTTTTTGAATTTTCTGAAAAAAAAAAATACCCTGGCCGTTATGCCTTGAGGAACGATTTCGATGGGCCACCCTGTATACAGTATGTCTTTGGATTGGCTTTACAAAAGGAATAAACTTTTTTTTTATTGACTTTTTAAGAGAAATACATTCTTCATAAATATTTTTGTTTGATCTAAAACGGTTAATCTCATTTATACTTTTCCAAATTTCCATACCTCTCAGAGCTTGACCTCGCCAAAATTATCATCGATTATCATTCCCCAGCCGTCTTTGACGCCGTTTTTTTTCAATCGTATGGTACTTAGATCCCTCATTTTTTGAATTACAGACCAGATGAACCAGAATCCAACCCTATAATACGACCCAGACCGAAAACTACCGGAGCCAAAAACCCAGAACCACACTCTTCCGGTCCCAGCTGCGCTTGGAGCAGCACAGCTCCGTCTCCTCTGATTCGACCAGTCAGCGCAGCACCCATTCTACCCAGCGCAGCTTCTAGCAATGCTTCCAGCAGAGTACCAACAGCACCAGGAATTGATTCTGGACTTAGGAGAATGTCCAGTGGTGCTTTGGGCAGTTCTGAAAACCTGCCAAGAGTGAACGTGGATCATGTTCTAGCTGAGGGAAGGTTTAGACCGAGTGATCCTGCTATTTCGGTTATTGAGGCTATTAAAAGTGAGATAGAGAGGGTTTCGTTGCCTGGTAGTACTACAGATTTAAATAGGTGATTATTAAAATAGGGATTTGTTAAAAATTTTTGTTATTATACCACGAAAATATTGTTCCTCTGGTCATCGGGACAAAAACTTTGATACATAAATAACTATTTTAACATTTAAAAGTATCTTGTAGCTTTTTCTAGTTCTTTTGTAGTACCAATGTTAAAATAGTCTTCGTTTTCATAACTTTTTGACAGCATTTTGTCTGTCTTTAATACACAAATTCTAACTAAAATTAATGAAATACTCTGTATGTAATATGTATTATACTATTAATTTGATTTGTTGAAATTATAACACCTATGTAGGTTTTTTAAATACAGGGTTGTTCACCACATACGACACGGAGTATTGTAGATAAACGACTAGATTTTTACAAATTGTAAGTTTTGGGTTCGTTGAAGGAGTATTAGAGCTACAATTTAAAAATATTTTTACAAGATACAGACCCAAATAAATAAAAAATATCAAAGTTATATTTTTTTAAATGGAACACCCTGTATATTATTACATTTTTAGTTTCTACGATTGAAATAAAGGTAAATTTGATTAAGGTTTATTACACTTAAACCTTACCGTTTTTGAAATATTTTCAATTTTGTGAAATTGCCGTATAAATTTTAAGGCTTCATTTCTCCGAGGGTATCAAAGTTTTTAATACTAAATATTTACTGAAGTTTATTTATTGATCAGTTATTGTGTTGCAATAATAAAAACTTTACTACCTTATACAGAGTGTCTAAAAATTTATTTTAAATAATTACTAGCTTTAAACGGCAATAACTTGTTTAATTTAAATGGAACACCCTGTATATTTTATGAGAATCAGATGCACAATTTAATTGTCTATCAAATTATATTATGCATTTTTTACCTATCTCTTAACCCAGGAAGTTAAATACCTGGGAATAACCCTGGACAGTAAACTCCTGTGGAACAGGCATATTAAGAACACTACCAGCAAAGCCATAAAGGCTCTCACTGATATGCAGAAGACTGGCCGGAAATAGATGGGGCTGCTCCCCTAACATTTGCGCTGGATGTATACCATGATAAATTAAGACCCATGATTACTTAGACAGTTGCCTGGTACACACAAAACTAGAAGCAACGGACGGCAAAGGCTAAACTATGCAAGTCAGAGACCCCAGCATGTGTGTGCATCACAGGAGCCATGAGAACCTGTCCAACAGCAGCAATGGAGGTCATTCACAGATCTAACACCACTGCATTGTCATTGGTAGATATGCCAATGCGACAATGATTAGAATGGTCACTAACAGGTGTGCTGGGAGAATTGTCAGATCAGGGCTTGGAACACCCTCAAAAGGAAATGCCACTTCTGCAAGCTCCCAATGGACGATATGCCAGAACGTACAACTTTGACAAACATGTCAATGTAGTGATGAGCAATAAGAAGGATTGGAAGAGCGAAACGCTTGCCCAGCAGTTAAAGACCATACCATAACTTGGTATACTGATTAGCTGACCAATACAGGAACAGGGATCAGGTGTTTGGGCCGAGAGCTAATTACTCAGACAATGGGCACTTACCTAGTATCCTACAGGCGAAATCTACGCTATCGAGATGCGTACAACTTATCTTAGATAGGAACTATCGGAAACAAAAAGAAATAGCCATCTTATCTGATAGTCAGAAGCAGCATTAAAGGCGATCAACTCAGTATCCAATCAATTCGAAATTGGTCAAGAATGCATAGAGAAGCTGAATAAATTAGCCAAAACAAAGTCCTCCTGCACTGGGTGCCCTGCTCACCAAGGGATAGAAGGCAATGAAAAGCAAATAATCTAGCTAGGAAAGGGCGAACACTAACTGGACCCAGAACCGTTCTGCTTTCCAAGTGGTAACCAACTCAAGGCGGAACTCAAGAACTTGGAAGATTCCATCCGCAACCTGGAATGGAAATCTTGCAATGGTCTAGGACACTCGAAGAAGTTTCTGAGGGCTTATGATCAAGAAAAATCACAGATCTTCCTGGGTCTGAGTAAGAACAATCTTCAGTTGTCACGGGGTTTCAACAGGACACTGTCTCCTCAATGAACACCTCAGTAGATTGAAACTAAGAAGAAACGGCCCGAATGCAGATTCTGTGGGGAAGATGGTGAAACACCAGTACACCTCTTTGGAGTGCGCCGAGACGACAACCATTCGTGCCATGATTTTGGTACGACTGATATTGGAGATGGAGAACTACCCTCTATACAGAGTGTCTAAAAATTTATTTTAAATAATTACTAACTTTAAACGTATAATAACTTGTTTAATTTAAATGGAACACCCTGTATATTTATGAGAATCAGATGCACAATTTAATTGTCTATCAAATTATATTTACCATTTTTTACCTATCTCTTTAAGTTTCCGTAGAAAATGCATTTTCTTGTAATTTAAAACTTATTTATCAATATACCCATGGACTATTGACATTTTAGATTATTTTTAAAGATGTACCAAATTTTTAAAGAGTACAGATACTAATATTGTCGATATAATTCGTTTATTTCATTAAAAAATAAAAAAAACTGTTTAAATATTTGTTAAAGAGGATCAATTAATATGATTCCAGTATTCAAACTACATTAACTGACTGTTTGCGTTGATTAATAATAATTGCTCCAAATACTAAAAAACTGAATTTTGTATGGGCATTAGACAGTGTGATAAAAAGTAACACCTTAAAAATGATATTTCATTTTTTAATAAATGTTTATTTATAACAACAGAGACTTTAATTTGATAACTTATTATTATATTGATTTCTCACTCAAATCCACATTTATTTATAATAATTTATTAACGAACACAATTAAGTATGTAATTAATTAGTATATGGGCGGAAATAATGGTGTTATATTTAATTAATGGTATACTCTTTTATAAAGATTTAAATAGTTTTCTTTTTGCATACAAATGGGCTAGTAATATTGTCGTAAAAAAAACGATAATATTACTAGTCTGTACATTTTGTACAATTGTTGTTTTAAAAACAATCTAAAATGTCAATATTCCATGGATATATTGATAAATGAGGTCTAAATTATAAGAAAATGCATTTTCTACGAAAACTTGAAGGGATAGGTAAAAAATGGCATAATACAATTTGATAGACAATTAAATTGTGCATCTGATTCTCATAAAATATACAGGGTGTTATATTTAAAGTAAATAAGTTATAGCCGTTTACACCTAGTAATTATTTAAAATAAATTTTTAGACACTCTGTATAAGGTAGTATAATTTTTATTATTGCAACACAATAACTGATCAATAAATAAACTTCAGTAAATATTTAGTATTAAAAACTTTGATATCCTCGGAGAAATGAAGCCTTAAAATTTATACTGCAATTTCGCAAAATTGAAAATAATGTAATAAACCTTAATCAAATTTACCTTTATTTTAATCGTAGAAACTAAAAATGTAATAATATACAGGGTATTCCATTTAAAAAAATACAACTTTGATATTTTTTATTTATTTGGGACACTATGTATCTTGTAAAAATATTTTCAAATTGTAGCTCTAATAGTCCTTTAACGAATCTAAAACTTACAATTTGTAAAAATTTAATCGTTTAGCTACAATATTCCGTGTCGTATGTGGTGAACAACCCTGTATAATAATAAAATAGAATTTTGACAGATATAACAAAAAATAAAAGATTAGATGTTACTTAATTTTAGTAATTAATATTTATTGTTTGGTATTTAGTCATGTAGGTGTTTATGATAGTGCTTACATGCATTCATTGTAAGCTCATATTTATAAGCAATAAAATTTGTTTCTATTAAATCATCTTTATTTATATAGTGGAGTGCCCAGAGACTTTTACCTCGGAATTCAATTAATGTGAAACCTTCTGTATTGTGTTTTATTTTTTTTTTTTGTATTGTGTTTTATTTATTTTTTTTTTTTTGTTTTTATTTTTTATTTTTGGAACCAGAATTTTATAGCAAATTCACTAAACTCGAATAAATAAATGATATATATTTGACTCACCCTGTATATCTATATAAATATTGTTGAAATGTGAACTACCATTAAACATATATTTTGTAAAAGGTTTGGAGTGAAAATCCCAAATAGGAATCCTGATACAGAGCTTTTCCGGAAAACGGAGCCATCTTGTATGTATGCATTTGTACAGTACGTCTGCTGGATCTGTGTCTATGAAAGGAATGCGGACAAAAAACATTTAAATAAACAGCAATATATTTTATACGTCGACTTGGCGGGTACGTCACCGCAAATCGCTCCGCCCACTCATTTTATTGGCTGCTTGCAAATTTGTCGAATTTTTATTGATGGGACGCGTCGTCTAATTTTTTACGAAAAACATCGAGAGAATATTGTTTCCCCTCTCACGCATACCCCGTAGCTACAGAACGGACAGACGTACTGTATATGTGTGTGTTTATTTAAATACTAAAGTGAAAGCAACGAATTTAAATAGTTAAACTTTGTAATATATCTTATTAACAATACAATGCAAAAAGTTTTATAAAAATTCGTTCACAGTAAATGAATTCCGAGGTTTGTATCTCATAAGGGGTTCAAGCACTCCACTAATAGTACTATTTTAATAATACAAACCTAGGTATGCTGCACACATAGAGTTAAAAATTAAAATAGAGAAAACAAGTAATTCATAAACTCTCTATTTGTTTTGCCCAGACCATATTGCACTGGTTAAAATCATAGATATACGAATTAGAGCTACAATATAAAACAATACCTTAATTCCGTACCATCTATTAGATACATACTTGTTGGTAGACGGGGCTTGTAATACACTTTACAGGAATCTTTTTAGTAGTACCAAGAGTAGTACTGGCTTTTAAGTATAGATGGCAACGCATAACTGATTCTTGAGAAATTAAAATGAAATCAACTGAAACTGTTTTTTCTCTATTGCTTATTATTTATTATAAAAAGCCTGGAACACCCTTAAAAGGAAAATTCCACACCTTCAACTCTCAGTGGATGATATACCAAGAATGTACAGGGTGTCCCACTAAGAATAGCTTTCGGCTGTATCTCGGAAAGTATTAGCCGTAGGGGCTGCGGAAAAAAATATTTATAGCTAAAGAGGCTATGAGAAATTGCCGGAAATTATTTTCAAGTTTGTAGAACGACCGCTAGTGGGCGCAACTGTAACAAAAAATAAGAAAATGGAATTTTTACACCATTTTGCCTAGATAAGGTATACTATAAGTAATAGCTTCATAATCTTCAGTAAATTTTGAATATTTTTTGTTAGAGCCATTTTCCCCTATCTAGCAAAATAAAGTGGTGGGGGAAGGTTAGATCTGTTTTTATTTAAATATTAATAACTCTGGACTGGATGATCGGAATCCAACAAGCGAGGGCTCGTTTAAAAGAGCGTTTCTTACTCTATATTGCACCATATCAACAATAATAATAAGCTTTTGAACGTAGACGCTAGGGGGCGTTGTCTAACAATTTAATAAACATTGCGCGTTTTTTCAAAAAAATTAAATGCAATAATACATGTAATTTTAACTGATAGTAAAGAGTAGTAAAAGCTTAAAAAGTCAGCGAAAACCGCATCTTGATATGTTCTTTCAAACCGAAGATATAACCGTCTCAGATACTGACGGCTTTTGTCAAAGTCCTGAGACTGTATGATGAGATATAACTCAAGAAAGGGGTACACAACAGATCTGCCTAAGGTCGCGGTAATTTTATCAAATCTAACCTATATTTCTTAATGTTCGAAATAAAAAAAAACACGGCACTTGCTGTTAAATCGAAAAAGCAGGTAGGTAAACGATGTTACCACCTGGACCTAAGCTCCCTACACCTTCGTGGCCGCTGGCCTGGCTCTTACAAAGGCCCTAAAGATTATTTTGCCCGAAAAATGTTAATGTTGATTGACAGCCGTGCGTTTCGCACAAAACGAAGACCGGCAATTTGGGGCTCTCCAATTAAGCAGCGCTTTTGGGTCCACTCCCACTCGCTTTGATTTAATCATATATAAACGAAGATATTTAAATTATATGTTTGTTATTGCGGGGACTAGAAGTCGGTGTGGGGCGAGAAGATATTAATTATTATTGAATTGTCAATAATAATTAATATCTTCATCTATACAGGGTGAGTGCACAAATTTTTAGGGTTGGTATATTTTGATCTCACGTCTATGAGGTTTTTTTTCCTGTAGGATTATTGGTGTAGGGTGAAAAGCGTGTAGGATTATTGGTTCCACCTTTCTTGGACTTACATTTTCGAGGATACGTTGACCGGTGAATGTTACGTTTTTTTGAGAACGGTTTTCAAGACATGTTGGAAAAGTTAAATTTAGTTGTAGCCAATTCTTATCTTTTTTGACTAATTTCACTTAGATTGCATAGTATTCTTATTCTGTTATGATTTATAACTTATAAAAAGTCAGAATATATTACTAAACGGTTCTTTAAAATTAACATTACACAAACTAAAACTTAAAAAAAATAATATCACTATACATACACTTTAAGTTATTTTAGAAAATCCGCCAATGTTTTGAGTTGCATCTTTTTAAAACTGAATTACTACTTATCCTCACAGAAGGACCGGTCGATTTAATTAAACTTTTCTCGTACCGCCACTTCGAGTGCCCCTCTTAATTCATAAGTTCTTTTGTAAACCCTTATTGTTAACTATACCGCATAAAAAATTCTAAAATGGATAGGTCAGGTGAACGAGGAGGTCCATGCAATTAGTCCACCTCTTCCTATCCCTGCGTTTGTATAATTATGATATAAATAATTTTTAACACTTCTTTCGTTATGAAGGGTGGGGGGTGGTGTGTCATACTGAAAGTCATGTGTCATGTTGGAATCACTCTATTGATGCGCGAGTATCTACATGCTTTTCTTCATTTGAAAAATTCATATTTACAATTTTTGTTTATTATAATTTACAAAGTTTGGATGTGACAGCTTAACATTTCTGAGAGCAACGGCGATTGAACTTGTTTCCATGGCTAACTAAGTGAAATTGTTTAAAAATGATAAGAATTGGCTATAACTCAGTAATTTTTCGAAGAAAAGATATTATAGAGTAAACGCCACGAATGTTTGGGAGTGATTCATCGCTTGATGAAGTTAGAATCGACACGCATCATTTTTACATTAAAAACGTAAATTTTTACCGCAGACGTAGGTTTTTAAAGGCCCGGTCTAATCATCTGCCTGCGCTCCTCCTACTTATTCTAAAATGTTAACGTGATTGACATAGACGATACTATATCGCGTTTCTTTGATTGATTCGTTTTTGTGCGTCAGTTCATTGGTGTGCTTGCAGTGCGACCAATGGGGCATTCCATTTTATATTTATAACCAAATATATGTTTTGACAAGACTTTGACAGTTAAAACAACAAATTACAACAGATTATATATTGATTATTATATGACTTGAAACACCACGGCACTGGAATTAAGTTTTACGTGACCTTGAACAGATTAGTTCACATGGTAGCGACCGATGAATCACTCCCAAACATTCGTGGCGTTTACTATAGCTTATATCACTAAAAAGCTTAAAAAATGGCGCTTTTTATGAAGTCATGGCCAACTATGGTTTCCATTTAAAAAAACATGTTTGTGTCATATATCAAAAATGATAGGCTTTAGAAAAAAACGGAGGACTCATTAAGGATGTGATTATCTACAACTTTTATCTGAAAACTTTTTGTGTAAAATAGCTTATAATGGAATTAGAGACAATTTTTAAAATAGCCGAAATTTGTTTGTAGTAAGCCATGAACTTTTTCAAAAATCTGAAAGGCGAATATTTATGACCCCACAAAACTGCAATTCTTTCCCCATTTAACCGACTCTCTATCTCCAGTAGTTTTCGAGATACCCATAGAGAACATCGTAGGAAACTCACCCTGTATATATAAAATATCCCAGTTTTACTGTAAGAGAAATTAGTATTGGTTAGGACCTTTTCAAGTGAACCAAAACAATATGGCGACGTTTTAACCTACAGATAATATCTCGATTAAGTAGAACAACCTAATGGTAATATATTTTATTCCTGACAGTCAGTAAAAAAGACAGAAGACAGGAAAAGAGCCGTCTTAAACCTCCAAAGTGTCAATCACCAAAAAGTACCTGTCTCTCATTTCTAAAGATTTCTATGCCCTGTTTCGGGAACGCCGAGGCCTCTTTGTTTGTCAAATAGGTGAGAGCTAACCTTTATCTACCTGTAGAAAAAAAAGTTCTTCGAAATATAGTACTGGTTCTGTATTAAGAATGAATTTAAGGTGTTCTTCTCTTGGAATTAGTCTCTTTTCTTAAACCTTTAAGTCTACTCGCTTATATGGTTAAAAAGAGATAGTACATACAAGTTTTCCCTTGAGCCTAAATATATTTTAAGTTATCGCCCTTATAGCACGTCCAAATGAAATTACGTTTCTACAAGGGAGACACATGAGAAACAGCATATGTTAAAGTGAACCTAAGTGTTCATCTAGTTCTAACATATACATATGAGATACACGCAGGTTTATATTGATAGAATTGTGTGATACAGTGTTTACTAGTTGTATACCGTATGCACTCAAGATTCTAAAGAGTTTTTTGTAACGTAACAAATAATTATTAAAATGATGAAATCTGACGTCGGTATATAAGAGACATACAATGTATAAGTTATATGTATGTGTAGCTGATACTTCAAGTATCATAGTTGTGCCTATAAGTACACACCTTGTAAAAATGTGACGTATACACTTAATATAAATATCTATAAGACACTTTGTAATAGTGTATTGTTGTGTCTACATTCTAGCATGAAATGAAGGTGTGCGCACGCGCGGATAGCCTCAGCGTAGATACACCGACCAAGTGCTTTCTAGGAGTTGTATGTGTTAGCAGCCATTATTGTTTTATCATTCGGAAGCTCTATATAAATGTTCTGTTTGTGTGTAGTTTAAAAGAGATTTTAAGGTAAGCACAAGTTTTTAATTACCTTGTTACCTTAAAACCTACCTAACCTAACCTTAATATTATAGCAGCGACTCTTCCCTTACTCGATACCCAATTTACCAAATTTTGACTCCAATGAATGAAAACTCTAAATATTCTCGTATAATGATAAAGAGGTTAGCTCTGCAATATATTTTTTTTAATTTGGAAATAATAAAAATCTAAATGGACCAGAGATAGAAAGATTTAAACACTTCCCAGAACTTCTTACACTGATATTCGGTAAGTTATTGATGGATCAATATACAGATATGTTTAATATTCAATAATCAGTTTTATATAAAATTTAAGGGTGAGATTGTCAATCTGGAAATAAAATACAACAAAGTCCAACAGAGTGCTCGATGAATGAGTATGCTAACAAACCAATTGCTTGGAGAGAAAAGAGGAGAAAAAAATGACTAAACGAGGTCCACCAAATCGTGGCGATATACCAGTGTTTACCATTTTAGTATGTTGTTATACTAGGTACTTATATTTTTAATACATTTTGATATAAATTCTGTTCTTTTACAGTGTTTTCTTACTTCTGGTTTCTGCAGTGTAAATAATTATTATTATTTTGTTATTTGCGCTATTGCGTTCCATGATATAAAGAAATATAATAATTTTATTTTTTAACCACTTAATACATTTTATGGAAGAAAAATGGTACATTTAATACAAAACAAAAATGGAACAATTTTAAGGCTACTTCTCTTGAACTTACGATCGAGATACTTTTGGAACATACAAAGTTTTGTCTTTCTAATTTTCGTTCTAAAAAGATATAATTGGTATCATTGAATAAATATTTCTTAAAAAGAACGAAAAGTTAGGCATCAAAACTTGTATTATTTCCTAAATTCGTTCATAAGAAGTAGTTTTATCTAGCACAAGATATACGAAGCAAAATACATACGTATACACGCGGTAGTCACAACTGCAATGTGTAAACAGAGTTTAGACGTAATACACAAGCACTGTGTATCTACGGCACACTGTGTATCCCTTACTTTGTGTATACGTAAATGCTATACTGTGGCTACATTGTGAGGCGGACGTTTAACCCTTGTGCATACATGTTGAACTACAATGTGTAAACGTAGCATATTTACATCGGGGGAATTGTGTCACTCTGTGTCTACATCTAATAATGTAAACACATCGTAAATGTGATTTGATGTGCTCTATGGCCTTAATGCTTGTGGAAATCTGAAGAATCTTTGTTACAGAAAATCATGCTATTAATAAATGGCTGACAGTAAAATGGGTATATCACAGATTTAATTCGAGCATCTATCAAGAAAATTGATCCAAGCAAAAGAAAAGCGGAACTTGAACTTTGTTAGTATGACTCCTATGTTCTCCAGATATCTGGAATCGAAATTATCAAAAAATGTCATCATTGACAAAAATTAAACGTGTCGACTATAGTCTATCCAACGAGAAGATCCTTGACAGTGATAGATGTGTCTGTCATTTTAATTTCAAAGTAGTTTATTTTATTTTACAAAGAAATAAGTTGGTACAACTGGAACGCATAGCAGGAAATTAATATATGTATTTAAAATTTGACTCATAGATAAATGCACCAAGTTTAGATTGGAAAGCCCGTAAAAATTTTAGGTCGCGAAATTATTTTGGGTCGCGACCGTTATACGCGATCTGGCGCTGCTATAGCGGTCGCTAAGAACAACGGCAAACAAAAACATTCATATGAAATAATTTTCTCTTTCAAAGTCAGAATCTTCAAAAATCATAATAATCTTTCAAAATCTAAACCGCTCTCATTAAAGAAATTCCGAAAAGTGTTTATAGCGTCCATTTTCAAAGAAATTATTGCTATCTTGTGAGTTTAATTCAAGTTTTATTTACTCCAGCCGGTGATAATTGTGAAAAAGTGGCATTAAAAACTTAAAAAGCTGTGCTGTGAACTGTGAACTGCAAAAACCATCGTGGATCGTGGCATAACGTCGGTTTCCAATGTTTCATAGGTATTTCATGCATGCGTCCTTATATAAAATAAAGTTTCTTGTATGCAACACACTGTATTTTATTTATAAAATTAAACGAAAATAATAATAAATTTAAATAAACAATATTTGGGCGATATAATTCCGGAAAAAGCCGAACCGCTCCGAAATTTTCAAAAGTTTTGGGTCGCGACCGTTGCAAGAATAGCGCCAAATAGTGTTTACATTGTCCTTATGGGCACTTTCCAATCTAAACTTGTTTCATTTATCTATGATTTGACTGACAAGTAACTTCAAAATATTGTGAAAAAACTGTATAAAACTGAAAAAATGTAATCGAGTTATTTTATTTAATAAAAAACGGTATGTGTTAATACAAAACAAACAAAAACAAGACACCACATACCAAAAAATATAAAAAAGAAGTATTTCTTACTTTCAAGCTTTACGAAACTTCTCGCATTTATGATTATATTTATCAATATAACTTATGTACAAATACAAATTTGTAATATTCCGCAGGAATAAATAAAACAACATAAATAAAGCAAACTATTTTATTAATAATAACACTTACCAAATTTTATACCTCACAGGTTGATTAATTAACTTTAATCTTAATTTTTTTAAACCAGTACCTTTTGACATTATTTTTCTGCAGTACTAAAATCCATTATTTACCTATCGTGTGATGTCGATATTTTACAGCTACTCCAGTTTTTAGTATGTGTTTAGTATGGTCCTTCTACCATATTCGAGATGCACTTATCTACGACGAGATGGTATACGAACTTTATTGATAGTAACTTTATTGGTGTATCTGTATAAGACTTTCTGCCTGGGCAGCGAGTATTAACCATAAACTGTGCTCTGGGTTCTACAGTTAATTTTCACTCGATTTTTCCTCCACTTGACTTCAAAAGACACAAAACACACGTAATAACACGAATCAAAATGCATCATCTTCCAAAACGCAGGGTATTTGACAAAAGTTGTCACAAAATTATAACCTATAATTTGGCAAGACTTTGACAAACGTCAAAAATCTAAAGGCGAGTTCATACGCATCGGCGTCCGTTTGTCGTTCATCGTTCCGTCAAACCAATAAAATTGAAATACGATCTGTCATTTTTGAAATAAACCAATAAAACTGGTTAAAAACAACAAGTGACGACGCATGCCGAATTTATATTTAAACCCATCCATAGTTAACTTAAAAATTATTATAAACTTTTTTTAGTAAAATAAATAGATTGGTATGGGACGTCATCTGCTTTTCTTCTGTCATCGTCTGTCGAAATCTTACCTGAGAAAAAAAAAACAAAGTATAGATAGTCATTAACCCTTAACTGGTCCGGTAATAGATATGTATCATAAACGGTCCGGCGTAGTCTGTGGGACTACGCCTTCTAAAAAGTGAAAAAAACACACAAAAACTAAAAAATAACAAATTTTTATTTTATTATATATTATATTATGTATTATTGAAGTAATATAGACAAAAATGGGTTCAATTAATATAAACTTTAAGAAAATATAGTACAAAATAAAATAACATACATATAAATTTGAAAAAAAAAACAATTTGATTTTTACTAAGCTCTAAAAAATTAAACCAAATTACTAACAGTGATTACAATACAGAAATATATTTTTAGTACTATATATATAAAAAAATAAACTATAAAACTGAAGTTCAAGAAAAGGTTTTTAGTTACAGCATGAGGCAAAGTTCATTGTTTTCCTGAACATGTTTTACAAAATGGATTCGTACATTCTAGGCATTAAAAATAATTAAACTAGGACATAACATATATTCTATACATGTAACTTAACCGGGAACGTTTTCTAAGCCAGAAAAGTTATCACCATCATGGTTGAGACGAGTCACTCCATAACCTACAACCTAACCAACCACGAGAAACCAACGGATGTAGTTGAGATAAAACAACATAAAAAAAATAATAATAAATAACGCTTTATTGTACAAAAAGCTAAAATAGCTTCATCGACAAAGCATTTACAAAACAAATAAAAGCACAAAAATATACAAATAATACAAAAATCATACAATTGAAAAAAAATACGTCATTAAAACTACTACATTAATACATGGACATGGGAGAACACAAAAAAAGCGTATCAATAAAATTTTACAATAGGAAAATTGTAAATGGATATAATCATTTAAGAGTCATAAAATATTAAATACTAGACTTTTAACGAGTATGTGAGATGATCAACATTTTAAAATTCAAAATTTTTCATGATTAAACATCAACAAAAAAGTCGTTTACCGCATATAGGGCTCTCTCCAGTAAGTATAATTTTAGAGCTTTGCGAAATGCGGGAAAGAATGAAAGCGACTTGATATTCAAAGGCAGATGATTGTACATTTTTTTGGCATTGTACAGGGTGGGTCAAATTCGACGCTTTTAAATGGAAACACCCTTTTCTATAGGAGATAGACGAAAACTAATATCGGTGTCTGGAGCTCAATTTTCATCAAAAACATGATGGTGAAAACCGCACATCAATATCTGTTACCGTTTCGGAGTTACGGGGTGTTTTTCAAAAATGTGCATTTTTAACAAATCGCTGTAACTTTTTTGCTATGGAAAATTTTGTATTTCTATGAAAACATTTCCAAAGCACCTTTTTACGTAGAATTTAATTTAAGTTTTAGTATAATTTTTTTAAAATTAATAATTTAAGAGTTATCAACAGAAAAATTGATTTTTTATATGGGACACCCTGTATATTTTTAATTTATTGAAAATAATTTAAAATTACCTTTCCAAAAATATAACACACTTGATATTTTGCTCGATTCCCCTTCGAGATATAGAGTATATAAAAATTCGCCCGCTTTAAATAAGTAGGCTTTGAACGGCACCGGCTGTAATGCAAAAAAGTTCTAGCTGTGAGCATCAATTAAAACGAAAATAATATTTTCTATGAGAGATGCAGAATTTTATAACAATTTAAAATATATTTAACCAACATCAACACATTTAAACTATATCTCATAACAATAAAATAAATAGCAAAACAGGACATGAGATTTTGCTACAGGTGTTCGACATATCGACCGTCTTCTGTTATGGACAGACAGGGGCAGTTTTTGAACATTTCTTGCGGAATTCATTAACTCAGTGGGGGTGAAAGATACCCTCTCATAACTGCTAAGTATTTCTAATTCTTGTCTAGATTATACAGAAGAATAAGGAACCTTTATTCTTCCGCAAATATATCCATAGGATTAGATCAATGGGCACTAAGTCAGGCGGCCTCGACGGCCAACGGCTGAGTTCTTGGTCAGCTATTCAATTATTCTTGAAATTGGCTGCAGAAATTTGCTGATAACTTCAGCGTTCAGAGGCGGTGCGTCGTCTTGCTGGAAAAATATGTTTTCGAGTTCCATTAAGGGCATATCATCAATGAGGGGTCCAAAGCCTACTAGTTAAAAGTGGCGAACTTTTAAAAAATCTGTATTTCGAAAGGGATTATAACAAAATATCAAGTGTGCTATATTTTTGGAAAGGTAATTTTAAATTCTTTTCAGCTAATTAAAAATATACAGGGTGTCCCATATAAAAAATCAAATTTTCTGTTCATAATTCTTAAATTATTAATTTTAAAAAAATTATACTTAAACCATTAAATTCTACATAAAAAGGTGCTTTGGAAATGTTTGCATAAAAATACAAAATTTTCCATAGCAAAAAAGCTACAGCAATTTGTTAAAAATGCATATTTTTGAAAAACACCCCGTAACTCCGAAACGGTAACAGATATCGATATGCGGTTTTTACCATCATGTTTTTGACAAAAATTGAGCTCCAGACACCGATATTAGTTTTTGTCTATCTCCTATAGAAAAGGTGGTTTCTATTTAAAAGCGTCGAATTTGACCCACCCTGTACAGTATTGAGCCTTTAACTAGTTCTGAGCACGGGGTTGGCAGATAAAGATCCTGCTCCGCATTCCAAAGTGGATAGTTGTGAGATGGCCTTTCGGGAATAGCAGATATGTGCTTGCGGATTAAGCAAAAGGATTCAAAAATGAATAAAGGAAGAGTCGCTATTTCGAAATTTTTAAAGAAATTCTGGCAGTGAGTTCTACTGTTCAGTCCCAATAAATATCGAACTGCTCTGTTTTGAAGTTTGAAAATACGATCAAATTTTGTCGCGCAGCAAGTACCCCAGAATGGAAGGGCATAACGAAGATGCGACTCAAAAAGGGCATAATAGACTATTCTAGAGGTTTGGTTTGGAAATTAAGTTCCTTAGAAACTGATCTTAGCGCAAAACAGGCAACGCTTAGTTTCTTTGATAAAGCTTCGATGTGCAAGTCCCATTTTAACGACTTGTCTACAACAATTCCTAAGAATTTCACAGAGGCCATTATATCAGGGTACCTTAATGTTTACTTATTTTTGAGATCATTAATTCCTGAAACAAATTCCAGCTCATTATCAAAATAAAATATGGAAACGGAGGTCTAATAAATATACCGAGGACGTAGTAAACCAGTGAGAGAAGTTGTTACCTAAACAAATAAATTTGTTTCGTTGGTATGATGAGAAGAACGCGGTCCTCAACTGAGGTAAGAATTAATTCCTACAAGTTGAACAATGTTTAATCAAGATTTGGCCGGGTATTATTTACTTTTGAATGCTAAATAAACCCGGACCATCGTCCCGTCTGTTGGCCGTGACTTGTGTATATTTTTTGTCGGAAATATTTCTGATGGTGCTGCCTTTGGGCAGGGAGAATATTAGTCCAGAGGCGTGCGTGCCTTTTTCTTGTTAATTTACTCCTTGTGTATTTTTAAAGCCTCGTTTACAGTACAGTTCATCTGCTGGATCTGTGTCTATGAAAGGAATGCGGACAAAAAACATTTAAATAAACAGCAATATATTTTATACGTCGACTTGACGAGTACGTCACCGCAAATCGCTCCGCCCACTCATTTTATTGGCTACTTGCAAATTTGTCGAATTTTATTGATGGGACGCGTCGTCTAAATTTTTTACGAAAAACATCGAGAGAATATCGTTTCCCCTCTCACGGATACCCCGTAGCTACAGAACGGACAGACGTACTGTACAGGGTGTGTTTCCTACGATGTTCTTTAGGGGTATCTCGGAAACTACTGAAGATAGAGAGTCGGTTTGGTTTGGTTTGGGAAAGAATTGCAGTTTTGTGGGGTCATAAATATGCGGCTTTCAGATTTTTGGAAAAGTTCATGGCTTACTAGATATTTCGAAAAAAGCAAATTTTGGCTATTTTAAAAATTGTCCCTAATTCCATTATAACCTATCTTAGACAAAAAGTTTTCAGATAAAAGTTGTAGAAAATCACATTCCTAATGAGTTTGAGTTCTCCGATTTTTTCTAAAGCCTGTCATTTTTGACATATGACACTAACATATGTTTTTTTAAATGGAAACCATAGTTGGCCCTGACTTCATAAAAAGGGCCACTTTTTAAGCTTCTCAGCGATATAAGCTATATGTTTTTTTCACAAAATTACTGATTTATAGCCAATTCTTATCTTTCTTGTCTAATTTCACTTAGTTAGCCATGGAAACAAGTTCAATCGTTGTTTTTGAAGCTACTAAGTGTCACTAGAAAATTGCCATGGCGACACCAGCGATCTTAATTACAATTTTATTGAAAAATCGCTTTTTATTCAAAATCTGAGGCAGATAGGTATAGGAAACCCTAATATAATTTGAAAGAGCATTTAAATCTGCTTCGACTTATTTTAAAAAAAAACATAGTGTTGTATTTGAAATAAGGAAGGTTTTATGTAAAATAAAAATATAAAATACACCAGCAATTTTTGATATGCAATGCTTTTTTTTAGTAAAGTTTATTTCTCTGGCTTCAAAGTCAGCACAAGAATTAACTTTGAAAAGTGATGTACAGGACGTTGACAAACTTTTTTATTATAGCATAACTAACATAATAACTTTTTTATTATAGCATTTAAACATATTAAACCCTTAGCAAATACCTTATTTTATACCCAAGAATCCAAAAATGAAATAAAATACCGGATATTCCATAAGAAAAAATATAACTTTGGTATGGATCTTAGTTCTGGCATGCCCTGTATATTTCAAAATAATTTTAATTTGTGCACATTGCCTTTCCACATACACCCATATTTTTTTTGTTTCTATAACTTACCGCCGTTTTCGTATAATCATCCAAGGTAAATGAGGTGCGCCACCCTGTATAATTTAATTCCCTTTACAGATGATAATGAAATCATATTTACTGGAGAGAGCCCTATATGCGGAAAACGATTTTTTTGTTGATGTTTAATCATGAACAATTTTGAATTTTAAAATTTTGATCATCTCACATACTGGTCTTAAAATTATATTCATTTACAATTTTCGTATTTGTAATTTCGTATTGTAACCTTTTTTTGTGTTCTGTAATTGTCTATGTATGTTCTATTTGTAATTTTAATGACTTAATTTTTTTTAATTGTATCATTTGTATTGTATATTTTTTATTATTTGTATATTTTTTGTGCTTTTGTTTGTTTTGTAAATGCTTTGTCGAAGCATATTTTGGCTTTTTCCACAATATAGCCTTATTTATTAGGCAAAAATTAGTGTAATAAATATAATAACATTAGGCAAAACTTTTGAAGTATAATTAGTGGCAAAAGTGGTAAAAGTTTTCTGATCTTGTTCAACTAATTGAAAATTACTTGCAAATGTTTACGTTGAAATTAGGGGAACAAACTTCGACTGAAATTGAAACCACCAATTTCGAACTTCTGAATTAAGCTTAATAAAGATTTAATCGCACGCCTATGGTTTATTACGCCACCCTGCAAAACTCCAAAACAAATACGGTACAGAATACGAGAAATTCAACCAGGACCCGGTCCTGTACAAACAGTACAGTCGTCGTGTTGTACAGGGTGAGTCAACGATAGAGTAAAGTCCATTATCTCATTTATTTCAAGGTTTACAAAAAAATGTTTAATATAAAAGTTATAGGGATGGTTAAGATACACATTTTAAAACTATTATAAAGTATACAAGGTGCTTCAAAAAAGTGTGGCGGCTATAACATATGCTTTTTTAAATGCAACACCCTATTTTTTCTTTTATTTTTAGATTCTGCGTAAAATTCCATAACTTTTTTATATATAATGTTATATACCTAAAATTAATAGTTTTTCTAATATTTCAATTTATTTAAACAAATGTTAAATTGCAGTGTGGTAAAAAATTGTCAGTGGTGCCATTGTTTCTGAAGTTGCAGTACCAAAATTTGGTAGGAGAGTTTTATAGAGATGAAAAAAAAAGATATATGTAAAGATATTTTAGTTAAATGATACAGGGTGTTCAAAATATATTTATGAATTTCAACTATTTAAAATTAAAAAATCTCAAATTTTTTAAATGGGACAACCTATATATTATCATTTTTTCTGGTAGATTTGACAACACTCTTCAACTTTTATTAAGTATGTCATATCCCTATTTTTGATAGTTTGCGATTTATTCCCATTTTTTCTATTTTTACCCATATTTTTAATACAATTACCCTATAAAATCATAGTTGCCATGACAAAACAAAACTATTTATTACTTACCTTTAACAAGTAGCTTCATAATTAGGTACAATTGCAGCTATTAGTTAAAATTAATTAACTTTACTCAAATAAACTAAATCGCAGTAGTGAATTTCTTGGTGTATTTCTATATTATGAAAGATGACACTTGGGATTTTTTGTCGGGCGAATAGCCACAGATTAGGGTAATACTAGATTACCTAATTGCTGAAAACTACTGATATGAATTTTCTTCGACATACAGTAAAGTTTTTTCTCGTAGTAATTCTGGTTTATAATTCATTTGGTAAAGCCAATATACTACTGCCGCGAAACCGTCTCATTACACACTGAAGATGTTTTCTATATAATATACATACATCTATCCTTATAGTAGTTAGCAAAGTACTATATAATATATCGTACTGAACCAAAAAATGTGGTTTTCTAAGCTTGTGCGTGTATATCAATCACATTGACTAATTCATTTCAAGAAAATCTGTAACTATTATCTCTACCATTTATACTTATTAGAACAAATTAAACTAAAATTCAAATTTTGTTCTTAACTTGCTTAACAGACATGAAATTGTGATAATTATTACTTTTTGTCATGGCAACTATGATGTTATAGCGCAATTGTATTAAAAATATGGGTAAAAATAGAAAAAAATGGAATAAATCGCAAACTAATAAAAATAGGTATATGACATTCTAAATAAAAGTTGAAGAGTTTGGTAAAATCTATCAGAAAAAATGATAATATATAGGGTGTACCATTTAAAAAAATTGAAATTCCTTAATTTTAAGTAGTTGAAATTCCTAAATATATTTTGAACACCCTGTAACATCTAACTAAAATATCTTTACATAGGTCTTTTTCTATATCTTTATAAAATACTCCTACCAAATTTTAGTTGTCCAACTTCAGAATCAATGCCAGCATTGACAATTTTTTAACCCACTGCAATCTAACATTTGTGTAAACAAATTTAAATATAACAAAAACTATTAATTTTAGGTATATAACATTATACATAAAAAAGTTATGGAATTTTACTCAGAATCTAAAAATAAAATAAAAAAATAGGGTGTTACGTTTAAAAAAACATATGTTATATTCGCTACACTTTTTTGAAGCACCCTGTATACTGTATAATAATTTTAAAATGTGTATCTTTACCATCTCTATAACTTTTATATTTAAATTTTTTTTGTAAACCTCGAAACAAATGAGATAATGGACTTTACTCTATCGTTGACTCACCCTGTACAGAGGGCGACGCAATAATTGGCCACACTTTGGACATCCACTCGACGGACGTAAAAAAGGAACGCAAGTACTTCTACGTCCGACGGAGATGAAGAGCGGGCCCGGACTCAAAGAGTAGTACCTCGCACAATAATTTTTCGGTACCGGTATTGTTCTTTATGGTAATAGTTTTTGGGGAACGGTCCTCGGCGTCGCTGGGTGTTTAATTCAAGGTTTTTTCTCATCTCGAATAACAATCGAGAGTGGGAAAAAGGGTGTAAGAAAAACGACATGTACAGGGTGGAGCGCTGATAAGGAATACGAATTTTTAATGAGGTTTTGAATTATTTATTAAGGATTTGAAGAATTTTTCTTACAGGTGATGTTTTGTCATCAAGAAATTAAGCTTAATTCTACTAAAATTCTGGTTTAATAAAATGATTTAGAGTTTTGAAGAGTATATTGAGGTTAATTTCAGCATAAAGTTCCATTCAGAACCTCGAAATTAGTGGAATAAATTAGTGGTTTCAATTAGCGTAGAAGTATGTTCCTATAATTGCAATTAATCATTCAGAACATCAAAATTAGTTGTCGTTGAACTTCATTCAGAACTTTAAGATAAGTGGAATAAATTAGCGGTGTAGTCTGTTCCTCTAATTTCAATGAAGTCAAAGAACGTCAAGATTAGTGGTAGTTAAGCTTCCTTCAGAACTTCAAAATTACTGGAATAAATTAGCGTAGAAGGATGTTTCTCTAATTTCAATTAATCATTCTGAACATCATAGTTAGTGGTAGTTAATCTTCATTCAGAATCTAAAAATTAGTGGATTAAATTAGTAGCTTCGATTAGTGTAGAAGTCTGTTCCTCTAATTTCAATTAATCATTCAGAACTTCAAAAGTAGTGATAGTTGAGCTTCATTCAGAACCCCAAAATTAGTGGAGTACATTAGTGGTTTCAATTAGTGTAGAAGTCTGTTCCTCAAATTTCAACGAAGTCAAAGAACGTCAACATTAGTGTTAGTTAAGCTTCCTTCAGAACTTCAAAATTAGTATATTAAATTAGTGGTTTCAATTAGTGTAGAAGTATGTTCCTGTAATTTCAATGAAGTCAAAGAACGTCAAAATTATTGGTAGTTAAGCTTCCTTCAGAACTTCAAATATAGTTTCAGAACTTCAAATATAGCGGATTAAATTAGTGGTTTCAGTTAGTGTAAAAGTCTGTTCCTCTAATTTCAATGAAGTCAAAGAACGTCAAAATTAGTGGTAGTTCAGCTTCCTTCAGAACTTCAAAATTAGTGGAATAAATTAGCGTAGAAGAATGTTTCTCTAATTTCACTTAATCATTCTGAACATCAAAGTTAATGGTAGTTAAACTTCATTCAGAACGTAAAAATTAGTGGATTAAATTAGTGGTTTCAATTAGTGTCGAAGTATGTTCCCCTAATTTCAATTAATCATTCAGAACTTCAAAATTAGTGATAGTTGAGCTTCATTCAGAACCCCAAAATTAGTGGAGTACATTAGTGGTTTCAATTAGTGTAGAAGTCTCTTTCTCAAATTTCAACGAAGTCAAAGAACGTCAACATTAGTGGTAGTTAAGCGTCCTTCAGAACTTCAAAATTAGTGGATTAAATTAGTGGTTTCAATTAGTGTAGAAGTATGTTCCTGTAATTTCAATGAAGTCAAAGAACGTCAAAATTATTGGTAGTTAAGCTTCCTTCAGAACTTCAAAATTAGTGGATTAAATTAGTGGTTTCAGTTAGTGTAAAAGTCTGTACCTCTAATTTCAATGAAGTCAAAGAACGTCAAAATTAGTGGTAGTTAAGCTTCCTTCAGAACTTCAAAATTAGTGGAATAAATTAGCGTATAAAAATGTTTCTCTAATTTCAATTACTCATTCTGAACATCAAAGTTAGTGGTAGTTAAACTTCATTCAGAACCTAAAAATAAGTGGATTAAATTAGTGGTTTCAATTAGTGTAGAAGTATATTCCTCTAATTTCAATTAATCATTATGAACTTCAAAATAAGTGGTAGTCGAGCATCATTCAGAACCTCAAAATTAGTGGAATAAATTAGAGGTTACAATTAGTGTAGAAGTCTGTTCTTCTAATTTCAATGAAGTCAAAGAACGTCAAAATTAGCGGTAATTAAGCTTCCTTCAGAACTTCAAAATTAGTGGAATAAATTAGCGTAGAAGAATGTTTCTCTAATTTCAATTAATCATTCTGTACATGAAAGTTAGTGGTAGTTAAACTTCATTCAGAACCTAAAAATAAGTGGATTAAATTATGGTTTCAATTAGTGTAGAAGTCTGTTCCTCTAATTTCAATTAATCATTAAGAACTTCAAAATAAGTGGTAGTCGAGCATCCTTCAGAACCTCAAAATTAGTGGAATAAATTAGAGGTTACAATTAGTGTAGAAGTCTATTCTTCTAATTTTAATGAAGTCAAAGAACGTCAAAATTAGTGGTAGTTAAGCTTCCTTCAGAACTTAGTGGAATAAATTAGCGTAGAAGAATGTTTCTCTAATTTCAATTAATCATTCTGAACATCATAGTTAGTGGTAGTTAAGCTTCATTCAGAATCTAAAAATTAGTGGATTAAATTAGTGGTTTCAATTAGTATAAAAGTATGTTTCTCTAATTTTAATTAATCATTCCGAACTTCAAAATTAGTGATAGTTGAGCTTCATTCAGAACCTCAAAATTAGTGGAATAAATTAGTGGTTTCAATTAACGTAGTAGTTTGTTCCTGTAATTTTGATGTCAGCATTCAGAACGCCGAAATTAGTGGTAGTAATATTCATTTAGTAGAAAAAGTTACCAAACTTTTAACTTTTACCACTAATTATTCTTCAAAATTTGCGAGAAATGTCATTTTGGCCTTGATGACCATCCACGAAGAGAAATTGCGGTTTATTATTTTATAAATTAATTATTAGGTGTTCTATATGGCTACAACTGACTACCGCAAGCTGTTGCTAGGATGTTTTATTAACTTTAATTGTATTTTTTAGACCTGTGAATGATCGTAAATTCTTAAGTAAAATTTCTAATTGACACTACTAATTTATTCCACTAATTGTGAACTTTTGAACGAAGCTTATGGTTTTATAACTATATTTTAGTGCAACGCCTCAAACAGATATTTTTAATTCATATTAATTATTAGCAAGCATAGGTTAAAAATATAGAAAAGTATTTTTCACATAATTAGAGAATCTCTTATGGTTTAATAAACCTTTTTACTAAAAAAATCCCAAAGGTGAAAATTCTATCCCTTCCAAAGTTACATTTAATCCTCTTACTGTTGGAATGTTACTCTCCCATTGGATTAGTTTGGTGAGAAATGAGAAATATTAATCAATACAACAGGAAAAAATTGGTTTTCAGGTTGGATTGGGAAGGAAGACGAAAATTTCTTTAGTTATTGTAACAACGTACTGTAAAGGAATATAAATTTCTGTCATTTATTTGGTGGTGTTAAATAATCAGTTTTGAAATATGAAATATGTTTGAATGTGTTGCTTCGCTTCGGAATATATTTCTTAATTTCTTATTCAACAAGAAATCGCGTTTTATTTTAAGTGAAACCATTGAAAAATATGTAAATAAAATTTATTTAATTGGTCTGAAATGTAATAGAATGTAAAAAAATAGGTGTAGATTGTATAGAAAAGGGGGAAATCAACCCCTTATAAAAAATGTCTATTCCTATGTGGCGGATTCATCTCTCCAAAAAAATCCTTTATGGGTATTTCGCCACTGCACTGCACGAAAATATTGCTTGTCAGAAGTTATGTTTACAGTTATACAAATTTGCCTAACAAAGAAAAAAATGCTTGACGTTTCGGAAAGTTTATCTCTTACCGTCAAAAAAATACAATGAATAAAGAAGAAACTATTTAAATTCAACTATTCGAGAACATTTTACTTTTTTAAAACCGATACGTCTACAAGAAACCGTTGACGTTCTGTTAAAATGACATTATATCAAGGTGTTTACCTTGCAATGCATTAAAACCAACCCAAAAATGCACACTAAGAAGGCTGAATTGCCGGAATTGGAGATCCGACTTTATAGATGGTTTCTTGCTCAACGTGAGAGGAATATGCCAGTTTCAGGTGACTTGATACGGCAAAAAGCGTTAAGTTTGAGTGTGAGTTTAAGTGTTGCTGGTTTTAAAGCAAGTGATGGTTGGCTACAGCATTTCAAACAACGTCACGGAGTAAGGTTATTGAAGATAAGTGGAGAAAAACTTTCAAGCCAGCCCGAACTCATCGACCCGTTTAAAGCAAGATTAAGGAGAGTGATTCAAGAGCACAATTTGAATGAGCACCAGCTGTACAACGCTGACGAGACTGGATTATACTGGCAGTTGCTACCGGATAAAACTTATGTTGCTTTAGCTGAAAAAAACAGCTCCTGAAATGAAGCTTGCTAAACAACGAATCGCGTTTTTGGGTTGTACAAACGCTTCATGCTTACACAAAATCAAACCATTAGTCATAGGAAAAGCCAAAAATCTCAGATCCTTCAAGAACTTCAACAATCCCCTCGTTTATAGAAACAGTAAAAATGCATGGATGACAGGTGAATTGTTCAAAAACTGTTTTTTCCAGCAGTTTGTTCCTGAGGTAAGCTTGAACTACCATTCACATAGGTGCATAATCTGACTAGCTGTTGATTTCAGGTTAAGAGTTTTTTGAAAATTCAAAATCTTCCAGAAAAAGCTGTTACTTCTGGACAATGCACCGTCTCATCCACCGGCTGAGGAATTGAGAACTAATGATGGAAATATTTTTGTGATGTTTATGCCGCCAAATGTACCGCCTCTGATCCAACCCATGGACCAAAATGTACTCAGACTCATCAAACTTCATTATAGAAACAGTTTACTTAGTTCTATTGTGGCTGGGAATGATTCAGTCGGAATCGCCCTTAAGAAAATTACATTAAGGGACGCAATTATACATTTAGCAGCTGCATGGGATAAGTTAAGTCCTCAAGTTATCTCTAAATGCTGGCATAATATTATTGCAGATGTCAATGTAGAAGCTGATCAAGGACAACTGTATGAAGACGACTGACCCCTCTCTGTTTTACAACAAAGGCTAAACCAAAATAAGGTTGTTGACATTGCTCTTGAGGACGCAATCGCCCTCCTTCAAGCAATAGAGCCTGTAAGTTTTAAATTTAAATGCCTAGATTAACTTATGTACAGGGTTTCTTCGAATGCATGAATGTAAATGTTCTGTTTGTTTTTAAAATTACAGATCGAATACACACCTCAAGACGTAGAGGAATGGAACAAAGATACAGTTTCAACTGAAGATAAAGTAGATGAGTGTAACGATGGCAATGAATCCGAAGGAAGTGATTGTGACATCCTCCCAGAGTCAGGGACTAGAGTACCACATTGTGAAGCAGTTAAGGCTTTAGAGGTTACAATAGAATGGGCTCAACAGAACGCGTCTAATATAAGATAAGTGAAATCATAACTCTAAAAAAAATGCATGAAAAAGCTGTTTTAGCTATAACCTGTCTATTAAGCAAAAACAATCCAAAATCACTTCATATTTTTGTGCAAAGGATTTGAATTAAATGTACTATTCTCAAAATAATAAAAACTGTATGCAGTTTGACTATGTTTTTTAATATTTTTGCGACCTTCATTAGTATGAACAGTTTCCGCAATATGAACACATCAGGATTTTTCGTGTTCATATTAGCGAGCTTGTACTGTATTTGATTTTGTAGATTTTCTTGCAGTGCAGTGGCGAAATACCCATAAATAGATATTTTTTAATTATTATTAATTATTATTTAATTATTATTTTTTAATTATTTATTATCAATAACCAGTTATATCCAACAATTATCAATTAATAATCGATTTAAGTTTGATCGAAGATGTTAACTTTTAGTTCGTTATAGTTTTATAAATCTTTGTTTAGAGCATATTTTTCAAAGTTAATAGTGATTGTTTTAAATAACTATTTGTATTTTCTTAAATATTCCTCAATAAAACGAATAAAAATCATATTTAGATTCCATTGAAAACTGCATTTTTAAATTATTTTGTAACTCATTTTATTCATTTGTATTAGCAAACTTAAAAAATAATTTTTTAAAGTAAACAAAATAAATTGAAAATTGTGACGATTTTTCTGTCGTTACCCAAATAGAATGAAAAAAAAATCCGTTGCTCAGGGTTAGAGGAAAGCTGGGTTCGTAGGTAAGGCTTCTGACTCACAGTGCCTTTTTAATGTTGTTAAAAATAAAAAAATGATAATATATAGGCTGCAGAGATTTTAATATTGATGTTAAGAATTCAAATAGGTATGGTCAAAGACAGTGAAAAGGGCGCCACTTACTTTGTTTATGAGAGTGGTAAAGTAAGAAACCAAAAAGAAAAATACGATATCACAACACAGCTAAAATAAAGTAATCAACAGCATTAAGGGTCTATTATGTTTATAAGGAATAAAAGTCAGAAATAACTATCCTACATTAAACATTTATTGAAAACGAACACAAGTATCATCAATTAGTCACAGTGATCCCAATAAAACCGCAAGTTATTTTAAATAGATTCGAATTTAGTAACTGTATTCTTTGGACTAAGTAAGCTGCTTAATATAAAAACAGGTGAAATTTATGTATCTCTCAATACGATGATGTTTCGAAACATGTCGTGTACAAAAACATTTAAAATGAATACGTGTTAATAATTTTCATATAAAATATCATAGCTAAGTAAGAGTGTACTGTACGAATCAAATTATAACTTATAACGTTAAATAAAAAATAATTTTGACTACAATATGTGGGATAAATAGTGATAATTTACCATGTTATTAAATATGTTGTCTCAAAAATTATAAAATAAAAGCGTACCTTGTGTATCAAACTTAAGACTTATCTGTATATAGTTTCTTATGATGTAAACAGGTAGGTAGGTATTCTCCAGACTAACAGAAGTGGATGCAGATGACTATGGCAGGAGAAGTCTTTGATATCAGCCAAAAGAACGATTGTAATGTCAGGAACACTGTCTTAAGGTCTGCATAGGTCCATACAAAATGAAAGTGGGTGAAACATACAATAATTACTGCATTATTACTGCATACCATGTGGTAATTACTGAGTACCATGTGGTAGTTACTGAGTACCATGTGGTAGTTACTCTATAAATAAAAAATAGTTCTCAGGACAGATACTCAATAAAAAAAAACAACTTACGGTCTGAAAATCAGCTTTACATAAATAAATTGTACTGAAGCTGTGGTTGGTTCCTTGTGAAACATCGTTGAAATATTAGTATTTTAATAAAGCACGCTTTTAGATGTTTCAAAAAACTTTTAATAAGAGTAACTTTAACTCTACATATATTAGTAAGTGTAGTTAGACGATTAGTTCTTAAAAAACTCTTGAAAAAGGCCTAACAAGCCGAAACATATATGTAGAGTTAAAGTTACTCTTATTAAAAGTTTTTTGAAACATCTAAAAGCGTGCTTTATTAAAATACTAATATTACATAAATATATTCAAACCATATGCCGATCCAAACCAGTAATTAAATACTCAAATAAACGAAATAAAAAAACGGAAATAACTGAAATAGAATTTAGTTAGATAGGGCTATATAAAATGGCGGATAAACTTACGGTGATCATTCCAAGAAGAAACCAAACAAATACGATCTATACTCTGGATTGCATACTTTACAAGGTTTTCAAATTTCCAAATCGGATACCCATGCAATGGAAATCGAAAAGTGGATTCAGAGTGCTTTTCACTGGAAAATTTGTCGGACGCCGAAACACGCGTCTTCTTCAGATCCAAATTCTCAGAAAAAAATAAGACCTTCTCAGTTTCAGAATCGAAGCCAAAAAACCCTTTTCACCACAGACAAAATGAGAGAGAGAAAAGTGATATCATATGATCGAAATAATTAGAACAGAAAATCGCAATCCACAGCGAAGTGAGATTCGGACAAGTGAAATGCAATTAAGGAAGTTTGGCATATAGCGAATAGATGGCGCTAATAAACAAGACAAGTGAACTGTAATAAATGAAGTTTGACATCTAGCGAATAGATGCGCTAATAAAAATTAAATATCGAGACAAGAGAGCTGTAACAAATGGAGTTTGGTATCTTTGGCATCTAGCAAATAGATGGCGCCAATACTAAGAAATTTAAATAAAAATAGATTTTTAAATTCAATTTTATTAAAGGAAATAAAAAATGCTACAAAATATTTAGTTTTTTTGTATCGTATCTTAATAATTATTATGGAAGCTATCTGAAAACTTAAATCGATTATTAATTGATAGTTGGTTATTGATAATAAACCAGTTGTTGATAATAAACCAGTGGCGGTTATTGATAATAAACCAGTGGCGTCGTAAGTACCTAAAAAAATAATAATAAAAATGTCTTATTTTAATAAAACACTCTGTATCAATGTTTATCAAAATTAGAACTTAAGTATCTTGGGTAAGGAAGATTCAATATAATTTATCAGATTTGAAATAAATACTGTCCTAAGGGTAGTTTACTCTTGACTCGAAAAATATCAAACCCCATTAAAATGTACGTCTATGAGGTATCGCATTTCTTACCCTGGGCAAAATATAGGTCTTATAGCCATACAGCCTCCTGCCAAAAATGAAAAAGATCGCTCAACAAACAACCAAGATATTGGCTTGTATCCATCTTAAGTGGGACACCCTGTATATTCCTCTACTATTTCCTGTGTTATTGTGTTATTTATTCGAATGTCTTCGATTTTACTTATTCGTTTTTTAATCTACCACGTACTTGATAGAGAAAAACCGATCTAAAAGAATACATTTGATGGTACTTGCCGTTCATCTATGTTAAAAAATGCACGCAAACGTCAACAATGCAAGAGATACGTCCGTTTGAATCGGGAGTCTCTGCTATCTATCGACGGTCAATTTGAATTTTATCGAAGAAACAGAGGCAGGCAGTCCTTCATGTCGTTAGCATCTATTATTCGCTTGTTTTCTAAGATGTCAGACAAGGAACGAACAGTGTATAGCATTTTTTCTTGTATATCTTCAGGTTAGAAGTAGGGATGTGCAATAGTTTCAGTAATATCGATACAGTATAGTTCAATACTAAAAGTCCTCGTCTTAGTGATAAGCTTAGCTAAAAATCAAGAAAGGGAGTTCTTGTGGGTTTGCAGAATAAATATCTATTCAAGATTCAACGATTATTGAATACCTGAATCGAAAATAAAAATGAGCTTGGTTTGCATTACATTAAATATAAGAGGCGGGGCTGAAAAATAATCGGCCTAGGTAAGAAAACACAACTTTTTTCAGCAAAACTCAATTTATTTCTCAACGTAGTCCCCGTTAAGCTCTATACACTTTGTCCAACGATTCTCCAATTTTTCGATGCCCTTCGAATAATACGATTTTTCGAAGTCCTTAAAGTAGGCCTCTGTCGCAGCGATGACCTCCCCATTCGACTCAAATCTCTTACCACCGAGCCATTTTTTCAAGTCTGGAAACAGATAATAGTCGCTTGGCGCCAAATCTGGGGAGTATGGCGGATGAGGAACCAATTCGTAACGCAATTCATACAGTTTTGCCATTGCGACTGCATATTTATGTGCCGATGCGTTGTCCTGGTGGAGGAGCACATTTTTCTTCGCTAAATGCGGTCGTTTTTGCTTCAAATCGGCGTCGAATCGGTCGAGTAGCTTTGAGCAATATTCGCCGGTGATCGTTTTGCCCTTTTCAAGGTAACCCAAGCAGCATTTGGACGTCGGGACAACGTTGTGTCACGCGACCAAACGTCGGGGCGCAACGTCGGCACAGCCTTGTGCCAACCCTAGTCTGCACTAGTTTGGAGAATAATTTTTGGGTCGAAACGACGTTGGATACCGACGTTGGCTAGAAGCCTAATTTAGTACAAACTGCAACGTTGTTGAAAATCCTAATTCACAGAAATACAAAACTAATATGGCGTCTAAGTCGCGTTTTATCCTAAATTGGGATAATTATAGTAAAAATATTATTTTTATGATTTAGTTAGAGACATATGTCAGATGGCAGTGAAGGAAAACAAAACAAAAGTATTTAAGTGTGGAGGATGTTTGAAGATCATAATTATTGAACACACTTAACCGACTCTATAACTCGTTACCCAAGGCAAAAAAAAAAGTTAAACGCAACAACTTTATTGATAAATGTATTGTTTCTACTTTGAAAAATACTAATGGGCCTTAAAATTAAAGAAGTTTTAAAAATTTTCTTGAATTTTTTTTTTTTAGTAAAATGAGAATAATTTATTCGCAGTCGAAAAAATTGTTTCCGCGTGATTTTTAGGGTCAAATATTTCAAGTTAATGTATTCAAAAAGCAAGAATTGCTATTTTAGGAACGAAACATTTTCTTATTTAACAACATGGCGGCTTTCACTTTGTTGTTTTGGGAGATTAAGATGGAGTAGTTCGAGTAGTCGCATACTGGACTAATAAAGTCGCAGTTCAGCCTTAACAGGTAGTATACTAGTCGCAAGATTGCCTAATTTAGTCATCCTAGAGTCTAGCTTGTGCCGCCCTCTATAATCTAAATAAACGAGGGAGTGGATAAACTATCGGTAATATATGCCGATGTATATTTAAATTTAGTTTTATATGTACCTTTCTTATGTCCCATTTTAAATAAGTTTTTTTTATAAAAACAAAAACAGCACTGAACTGTCTGACTGAACAGAACAATGAAGTGAAAATTTAAGATTTAAGGTTATGGTTCAATACAGTTGCAAAAAGGTAGTGACTCGACGTCCTACCAACGTAAGAATAAGGAAATCTAAACAACGTTGGAATTAGTAAAACAGACGACGTTTGCATAACGTTGGAATAGGTCTTGAAACTGACGTCGGAAAACTCTATATTGTCCAACGTTGTAACTACGTTGTCCGAATCACCTAAAGATTACTTAAGCAAAAAAGGTTACAAGACAACGTTTATTCGACGTCGCAGACGCTTCTACTTTGCTGTAGTACTAGTCCAACGTCGGCACAACGTTATAAAAACGTTTAAATTTATTTTAATACTTAAGGTAGGGAGCTAACTATTTTTTGTAACTAATCCAACGTTGTATTTAGTAAACATGTGGTCGCAAGTCGTGAAAATGCTACTTGGGAATCGATATGAATAATACCGTGCGCATCCCAAAAAACAGTTTCTTGTTGGCATTGGCATTCGCCCTCAGAAACCCACTGCTTTGACTGTTCCTTCGTCTCTGGCGTATTGATGGATCAAAGTTTCATCCACGGTTACAAAACAGCGCAAAGTCCTTCTTACTGTGGTTAAACATTGCCGAACACTCCTTTGAAGTTGTCACACGGTTTCGCTTGTTGTCGGCATTGAGCACATTCCCAAATATTCGTGAAATATATTCTCCACACGTTCACGTGACATGCCCACATCCTCAGCAATCTCGCACACTCTTACCCGTCGATCGTCAATTACCATACCATGGATTTTATCGACCACTTCTGGTGTGGTGACCTCTCTTGGACGGCCTGGACGCTCATCATCAAAAATTATTGTACGACCACGTTTAAATTCGGCAGTCCAATATTTTATTGTTGATAATGAAAGTGCAGAGGCCCCATACATCATCCAGTTCGATTTTGATCTCATCGTTCGTTTTCTTTTTTAAAAACAAGAATCTAATCACTGCGCGATATTCGATTTTATTCATTTTTGTAAAAATGCAAAATCTGTTCGCTTTCAAACACTGTCAAGTACAAATTAAGTGACGCAGCTCTCTGAAAATTTGACAGAAGTCATTTGAAAGATAGTTTTTACGAAAAACAATTGCATTTTGTTCCTAGAGCCGCCAACTCTTGCCGAGGCCGATTATTTCTCAGCCCAGCCTCGTATCTGTACCCTAGAAGCAAACTATGTTAAGTATCCATTTCAAAAGTAACACAATAAGCGTTTGGCATTTAACGTTTTATGTAAAACTGGCTAGAGTGTCCCAAATAAGTAAAAAATATTACCAAAGTTGTATTTTTTTAAATGGAACACCCTGTATATTATTACATTTTTAGTTTCTACGATTAAAATAAAGGTAAATTTGATTAAGGTTTATTATACTTAAACCTTACCGTTTTTGAAATATTTTCAATTTTGTGAAATTGCAGAAATGAACTCCAAGGGTATCAAAGTTTTTAATACTAAATATTTACTGAAGTTTATTTACTGATCAGTTATTGTGTTGCAATAATAAAAATAATACTACCTTATACAGAGTGTCTAAAAATTTATTTTAAATAATTATTAGCTTCAAACGGCAATAACTTCTTTAATTTAAATTGAATGCCCTGTATATTTTAGGAGAATCAGATGCACAATTTAATTGTCTATCAAATTGTATTATACCATTTTTTACCTATCCCTTCAAGTTTTCGTATAAAATGCATTTTCTTATAATTTAGACCTCATTTATCAATATATCAATGGAATATTGACATTTTAGATTGTTTTTAAAGCAACAAATGTACAAAATGTACAGACTAGTAATATTATCGTTTTTAGCAAAACGATAATATTACTAGCCCATTTGTATGCAAAAAGAAAACTATTTAAATCTTTATAAAAGAGTATACCATTAATTAAATATAACACCATTATTTGCGCCCATATACTAATTAATTACATACTTAATTGTGTTCGTTATTAAATTATTATAAATAAATGTGGATTTGAGTCAGAAATCAATATAATAATAAGTTATCAAATTAAAGTCTCTGTAGTTATAAATAAGCATTTATTAAAAATGAAATATCATTTTTAAGGTGTTACTTTTTATCACACTGTCTAATGCCCATACAAAATTCAGTTTTTTAGTATTTGGAGCAATTATTATTAATCAAAGCAAGCAGTCATTTAATGTAGTTTGAATACTGGAATCATATTAATTGGTCCTCTTTAACAAATATTTAAACAATTTTTTTTAATTTTTTAATGAAATAAACGAATTATATCGACAATATTAGTATCTGTACTCTTTAAAAATTTGGTACATCTTTAAAAATAATCTAAAATGTCAATAGTCCATGGATAAATAAGTTCTAAATTACAAGAAAATGCATTTTCTACGGAAACTTAAAGAGATAGGTAAAAAATGGTATAATATAATTTGATAGACAATTAAATTGTGCATCTGATTCTCGTAAAATATACAGGATGTTCCATTTAAATTAAACAAGTTATTGCTGTTTGAAGCTAATAATTATTTAAAATAAATTTTTAGACACTCTGTATAAGGTAGTATTATTTTTTATTATTGCAACACAATAACTGATCAGTAAATAAACTTCAGTAAATATTTAGTATTAAAAACTTTGATACCCTTTGGAGAAATGAAGCCTTAAAATTTTTACTGCAATTTCACAAAATTGAAAATATTTCAAAAACGGTAAGGTTTAAGTATAATAAACCTTAATCAAATTTACCTTTATTTTAATCGTAGAAACTAAAATGTAATAATATAGGGGTGTTCCATTTAAAAAAATACAACTTTGATATTTTTTACTTATTTGGGACACTCTGTATCTTGTAAAATTATTTTTAAATTGTACCTCTAATCGTCCTTCATCGAACCCAAAACTTACAATTTGTAAAAATCTCATCGTTTAGCTACAATACTCCGTGTCGTATGTGGTGAACAACCCTGTATAATTTATATGGTTTTGTAACAAATTGCTCGCTATTTATGGCAAATGCTGAGGCTCTGCAAACCCTAATCAAGCCTTAATCAAAGTTTGGCTTAGGTAGAACCTTAGGCAGATTTCTGAAATATAACATATATTTCCTTCGGCCACACATCTTTTACCCGACCACTGAGAGCGACCCGAAAGTACAGCGTAATAGACTTTTACGAGTACATAGTTTAATTTAAATATAACGACTGCTAAAAACTCGTGAACAGTATAAAGAAAAATTAAAAAAATAAAAAGATGGAAACGTTATAAAGAAAATCCACACAATGAAGTGATAGCGGCCGGGCTGAAAACTACTGTTAAACTCTCCAAACAATCCCGGGATGTTCTCCATTAGGAGATGACACAGCGAAACCGAACGGCATTATAAACGATGACTGCTAAACGCGCTGTTTTCATGGTTGCGGTTTTCGTAAAAATCGAGCGCAAACGCAATAATCGGCTTGCTCCTGCTCTCATCATTAAGCGATTTCAGCTTGTCAATTTTTATTTTTTTTTTCTTTACAATAAGTCTCTTTTTGTCACGGGAGGAAAATGACTAACTGCGATAGTACAAAGCTGGTCTTTATATTCAGTCTAAAGGTGTGATTACACGAATCAAGTTAACTGATCAAAGATTCTGCTATGTAGCCCGAAAAACGAACGAAAGACATTTATCTTGAATATATTGGAAAGTACCTTAAAATCCTCCAGCCTTTAGCTTACTCGTATGCCATCAATATTGTGACTCAAACTTTCCTTTTATTGAAAATTTAAGTCAAAATATTGCGAACGGCTACTCTTATATCGGAGGCGGTGGGAATAAGCTTTTGCTTCTGCACTTGACTAAAAAAATGATACCCACCTACACCTTACACTGCATATCAAAGGGCGCCACTTATTTCAAAAAGAATGTAATACTTACAAAGGATAGTACAAACTGAAATAAGAAAATTTGTACAAGTGTATTAATTGAATAGAAACTAAAATTAGTATAGCTATAAAGGCTTCAAGAAAGGGGGACACAATGGATCTGTAAGGTAGAAGTGATAAACCCCCCTCCCACTCATTCTAAATTCACTCTAATTCTAGTATAGCTATTAAATATTTTGAGAAACTGGATCAACCCCAATGAAACAATTCAAATACCCCAAAAAAATAAGATTTATTACTTGTTAGAAATATTCGGTACCTATTCGGCACAGCAGTTATGTACATTAGTATACAGGAATTATATTTAAGAAACTCTATCTAAAAACTTGTTTAAAATCAAATTATATCTTTTCAAATATTATTCAAACAATTATAATATAAAAGGAATACTTTTTAGAGATGGTCTTGGTTATATTTGAATAATAAATATTTAAATTTGACTCGACTTATTACGAAGATTCATGAACCTTTTTGTTTATATATACTTAAGGGCAAAAAGATTAAAATCTGTACCCACGATTGCCCTTACAGGTCAAAGATCGTAATGATATTAAAGGTTAACATAAATAGATGTTAAATCTGAATAATCAATCAATATAACATGATTATTTTAATAATCAAATACAAGTAAAATTTAAGCAATGCTGAAGGCAAATACTTAAGTGTTAAAAAAAATATATAAAATGTAACAGAATGTTAAATTTTATAACATAACATATATACCTATTTGTTCAGTAATTTTTACTGAATAGTACAATTATTTTATAATACCAAATTAAGGGTTAAAGTAATGCTGAAGGCAAGTACTTAACCAGTTAAATGTAAAATGTTAAGAATAGTTAATTTCTTAACACACTAATGATTATTTAAAATCAAATTAATAAAATTTAGTTTACTATAAAAAAAATATACTGGCCTTGCATACCAAATTATACTAAAAAAGATCTTCTTAATAATACCAAAACATCACAGCATCCAACTTCTCCTCAGAGGGGTGCAGGGCTGAAATCTAACCGAACAGGCTGCTACTGATTACCTCGGTGATTGAAAAACTCGAAGAAAAACTTGTGGAAAAACTTGGCACAATCTTCTAGAAAAATATGCAGAAAAACGTCTAGAAAAATGTCTAGAAATACTTGAAGAAACATACGTGGAAAAATGCTGAGAAAAATACGTAGAAAAATCTGTAGAAAAACCTAAAAAGAAATGCACGGTATTAGTTAACCTTACATTTTAAAAAACTCGAAAAATTTACGAAGGTATTAATTTACCTCATTGTGAAGGCACATAATCAATAATTATTTAACATTTCTTCTCAAATAAGGGCTGGACACTTCTCATCAAAAAAACTGGAATCTAAAAGAAAGGCATGTGAAGGTTTTTTCTAACGAATGGAATGTCAAAGAAAATCTTACCAAAACTATAGGTCCATTAATATCTCAGCAATCAAAAACTATATGGGATCTCCATCCATCTATGGGACAACAAAATCACAATATTTTTCCCATATTGTGAAAAATACCAGCCAAATAAATTTAATTCTCAAAATGGTACAGTGACCTCGGTAACGGCCAAATCCGAGGTGGCGATTTTGACGTTTCCCGTCTTGTCGATACACCAGGGTACGATCCTGTATTGGAGTCTAAAACTTTTAAGCCCTCCATAGATCCATGGTAGCCAAAGAATACAAGGTATGATCGATAGCGGCTCCACTTCGTTCAGTTCGCGCATGTACCCACCCGTGACGTCACTAGGAAAATAATGAATAAATAAAAATAAAGAAAGTTGACAGGATATCTGGCATTTTTTGGGGTTATGGTTAAGAATTGGTTATTTTTAAGACTTTTAGTTCGTTTAATTTAATAATTACTAAAACCAGCAGTTTCCGTCAAAAATATATTTAAAAATAATAATTATCTATTAACATGGATTTGGACCATGGTACAAAGAATACAAGGTATGATTTTGCGCAGGTTGGTCGCTACGTCACAGGTGATAACAGGCGCTATTGGTCAGCACGCTCCGCGCGCCAGTTCAAATCGTCAAGATATTGTTATAAACCTGTTTTTGTTTATATACCGTCATTGAATTATCGCTAAGCAAGTTACTGTGGAGCAATGCGTAAGTGAGTCGGGCTAGAAAGCGAGAGACCGAGTTCGAATCTCGGCCGGGACATAACTTTTTATTTATTTTAAATACTGTTGTATTCTATAATTTATTTTTGTAGTATAAAAAAAAGAACTATTTTATCTCTGTTATTTTTTTATCTCCGTTATTAATATAAATTGATTGTTGGTACAAATTCTCATCTTAATATAAAATAATATTCTATCTTTGAAATGTATCAACCTAATTGTACCTAAAAAAAGTAATACATTTTAGTGATATACCATATTGTAAACTATTTAAAATTTCAGTCACTTAAAGTTAATTTGCATTGAATAATTTGTCTACCATTAAAGGAAATTCTGAGCTATAATATAATCCTCGATGGGCATATTCACAAGGTATACCAAATACTTCATCTAAATTTTGGGTGTCGTTCAACCAATTTATTCTCAAAATAAGGAATTGTTACATCATTTAAAAAATGTTGGGAATTATATTGTTTCCCATCGAAAAGTAGAAAATGCCAATGCAGATGAATGTATTGTAATTGTGATAGAAGTAAATCTAAGGGTGAAGTTTATTATAATTTTAGTGACCTGTGCTTCTTTTTATATGTAGATGTTTCAGGTTTTGAGAATAAATCAGTTGAACGAAACCCAAAATTTAGAGGAAGTATTTGCATATCCAGAATAACGCCCATCAAGGATTATATAGCTCAAATTCTTAGTTTACTATAAAAATATACTGGCCTTGTATACCAAATTATACTAAAAAGGATCTTCTTAATAATAAAAAACATCACATCCAACTTCTCCTCAGAGGGGTGCAGGGCTGAAATCTAATTTGATCGTAGGCAATTATTCAATGCAAATTAACTTTTAAGTGACTGAAATATTAAATAGTTTACAATATGGTATATCACTCTAGAAAAATATATTACTTTTAGGTACAATTAAGGCCAGATACATTTTAAAAGTAGAATATTATTTTATATTAAATGAAAAACATTGTACCAACAATCAATTTATATTAAATCTCGCAGATTAAAAATAACAGAATAAATAGTTCTTTCTTTTATACCTACAAAAATAAACTATAGAATACAACAGTATTAAAAAAGTTATGCTATGTCTCGCCGAGATTCGAACCCGGTCTCTCGCTTCCTAGCTAACTCCCCACGCACTGCTCCACAGTAACTTGCTAAGCGATAATCCAATGACTGGTATATAAAACAAAAACAGGTTTATAGCAATACCTGACGATTTGAACTGGCGCGCGGAGCGTACTGACCAATACTATAGATCCACTTAAAATCTCAATAATCAAAAGTTATATGGGATCTCCATCCATCTATGGGACAATAAAATCGTCAATATTTTTCCCATATTGTGAAAAATACCAGCCAAATAAATTTAATTCTCAAATGGCACAGTGACCTCGGTAACGGCCAAATCTGAGGTGGCGATTTTGACGTTTCCCGTCTTGTCGATACACCAGGGTACGATCCAATATTTTCGATAGAGAGCGTTCCGAAATTTAAGTGTTGTAGAAATGTAAAAAGATTATCGATACAATAATAAAATACCGTCTATAATAAAACAAAGTAGCATTTGGAAAATGAAAATGCTACAATATGTATCAATATGTTACATAGCGATCAAAACCCACCATCATTTTTTAATAGATAAAATTCTGTCTGTAATGGATACATACAGGATGAGTTTTCTACGATGTTCTCTATGGGTATCTCGGAAACTACTGGAGATAGAGAGTCGGTTAAATGCTTTGGTTAAATGGGGAAAGAATTGCAGTTTTGTGGGGTCATAAATATGCGCCTTTCAGATTTTTGAAAAAGTTCATGGCTTACTAGATATTTCGAAAAAAACAAATTTCGGTTATTTTAAAAATTGTCCCTAATTCCATTATAAGCTATTTTAGACAAAAAGTTTTCAGATAAAAGTTGTAGATAATCACATCCTTAATGAGACTGTGTTCTCCGTTTTTTTCTAAAGCCTGTCACTTTTGACATATGACACAAACATAGGTTTTTCTAAATGGAAACCATAGTTGGCCATGACTTCATAAAAGCGCCATTTTTTAAGCTTTTTAGTGATATAAGCTATAATATCTTTTCTTCGAAAAATTACTGAGTTATAGCCAATTCTTATCATTTTTAAACAATTTCACTTAGGTAGCCATGGAAACAAGTTCAATCGCCATTGCTCTCAGAAATGTGAAGCTGTCACATCCAAACTTTCAAATTAAAATAAACGAAAAATTGTAAATATTAATTTTTTAAAATGAAGAAAAGCGTGTAGATACTTACCACCCCCCCCCCTCTATAATGAAAAAATGTTAAAAATTATTTAATAATAATAAATAAATAAAATAATAAATAAATAAACAAATAAATAAATAAATAAAATAAATAAATAAATAAATAAATAAATAAATAAATAAATAAATGAAATGAAATAAATAAATAAATAAAGATAGATAAATAAATAAATAAATGGAAATGGAAATAAATAAATAAATAAATAAATAAATAAATAAATAAATAAATAAATAAATAAATAAATAAATAAATAAATAAATAAATAAATAAATAAATAAATAAATAAATAAATAAATAAATAAATAAATAAATAAATAAATGGAAATAAATAAATAAATAAATAAATAAATAAATAAATAAATAAATAAATAAATAAATAAATAAATAAATAAATAAATAAATAAATAAATAAATAAATAAATAAAATAAATAAATAAATAAATAAATAAATAAATAAATAAATAAATAAATAAATAAATAAATAAATAAATAAATAAATAAATAAATAAATAAATAAATAGAATAAAGAAATAAATAAATAAATAATATATGGTATAAATAAATAAATAAATAAATGGGAAGGATGTATCTGATGGAGTGTCAGCAAACGATCAATGTTTGGCTTTATTTTTGTGGAGCAATAACTGCAAATCCCCTGCTCTGTGATGTTTAATTTGCTCCTTTTTTGTTGAGGTTTGTAACGGCACTAAAACTCCTTTCGACAAGGTATGACGAGGAAAAGCTATTAAAATTCCCCTTTGATTTCACAGTCCAGGATATTTTTCGGGTATTTCCTGCTTGCAGCCAAAATGTTGGGTAGCCTTTTCTAAATTTCCCACCTTCAGCTCCTCATTAGTGCTTAGCTCGAGCAGTTCTCTTGTAATACAACATTGGCCACTTCCTGTTTCATCAAATGGATTTATGATCCATGGTGGTATATCCATCGTCAGTATATCTTCAAACCTGGTTTTGAAGTCATCATGGTGAGCACTTAAATGTTGACTGTAGGTATGGATATCCATCAATACATTCTACCTGCGACAGTTTGGAAATTGAGAGAATTCCTGCGCCGACTAATGTTTTGCTTCATAAATTTCAATTTCCCAAGAAAAAGCCGAAATTAATAAATAAATAAATCAATAAATCAATAAAATCAATAAATCAATAAATCAATAAATCAATAAATCAATAAATAAATAAATAAATCAAATAAATCAATAAATCAATAAATAAATAAATAAATAAATAAATAAATAAATAAATAAATGCTCTTTATTGTCAAAAATTTTTCAATTTGTGGACAAAGGTAAACTAACAAACAAAGTAAAAAAAACAAGGTATTGTATTGTAAGGTACACAAACAAACAAACAAAAGATAATACAAAACATTATACAAATAATATTGTCAGTCTTATTGTTAAAATAAACATATATAAATGTTTACAATGTCAAAGAACAAAAAAAAATTAAAATAATATTCAAAAATATTTAGCCAGTTTATACTTAAAATATCAATGACCTCTAAATAAATTAATTTCGATGTCATTAGTAAATATAGCAATAGCAAACATTAGACCAGTGTTTTCAAGATCAAATTCGATTTCAATTCAAATATAATGTTTGTAAATGGGATCGATTTTCCGTAAAAAAATTACTCAGGACATTAAATATTGATTCGCCTTAGCAGTTAGTCTCCAAAGTTCTCAAATAGCAATTTTCAGAATTTCTTACTCAACAATAAATCGGACATATGCCAATAGTAATTCATTTACGGCGTAGAAAGCCTTGTCTAGTAAATAAGAGTTCAATGCTTTGCGAAATGAAAAAAATGATGTTATGGATTTGATTTCAAAATGGCAGGTGATTGTGTATTTTTTCGAGTTGTATAATATTGAACTTTTAACTAACTCTGAGCGTGGGGTAGGTAGATAAAGATCTTGCTCCGCGTTCCTGAGTGGATAAGTGTGAGATGGCCTTTCTTGAGAAGCTGATACACAATTGTTTACGTATTAGGCAAACGGATTCAAATATAAATAAGGAAGGAAGAGTCAATATTTTTAATTCTCTCAAAAAGCTCCCCGGCAATGAGTTCTGCTGTTTAGTCCCAAGTGAATATCGAACAGCTCTCTCTGAAGCTTGAAAATGTGCGGTCAAATTGAGCCGCACAACACGTACCCCAGAATGGAAGGGCATACCTGAGGTGCGACTCAAAAAGTGCGTAATAAACAATAGTTATGTATATGATAATTATACAAACGCAGGGATAGAGAGAGGTGGACTAATTGCATGGGCCTCCTCGATCACCTGACCTATCCATTTTAGATTTTTTTATGCGGTATAGTTAACAATAAGGTTTACAAAAGAACTTATGAATTAAGAGAGGCACTCGAAGTGGCGGTACGAGAGAAGTTTGATTAAGTCGACCGGTCCTTCTGTGAGAATAGGTAATAATTCAGATTTAAAAACATGCAACTCAAAACAATGGCGGATTTTTTTTACCACTTTTAAAACCAACTTAAAGTGTATGTAGTGATATTACTTTTTTAAGTTTTAGTTTGTGTAATATAAATTGTAAAGAACCGTTTAGTAATATATTCTGACTTTTTATAAGTTATAAATCATAACAGAATAAGAATACCATGCAATCTAAGTGAAATTAGCCAAGAAATATAAGATATTGTATATAACTAAATTTAACTTTTCCAACATGTCTTGAAAGCCGTTCTCTAAAAACGTAACATTCACCGGTCAACGTATTTTCTCCGGCAATTAGCAAACACAGAGATATAAATTTTCACAACTTTTTTTCCAAATTCCGCCTTTTTTCGAAATTCCGAAACAAATGAATGCGTTTGCCTTGGCCCCGAAAAATGTATGGCCAAGAAAAGTTCTTCATTTGAAAATTCATATTTACAATTTGTATTTATTTTAATTTGCAAAGTTTGGATGTGACAGCTTCACATTTATATGAGAGCACAGACGATTAAACTTGTTTCCATGGCTAACTAAGTGAAATTGTTTTAAAACTGAGAAGGGGATTGGCTATAACTCAGTAATTTTTCGAAGAAAACATATTATAGCTTTATATCGCTCTTAAGCTTAAAAAAAGGCGCTTTTAAGTGAAGCCATGGCCAACTTATGGTTTTCCATTTAAAAAAAGCTATGTTTGTGTCATATGTCCAAAAATGACAGGCTTTTAGAAAAAATCGTAGGATACAGTCTCATTAAGAATGTGATTATCTACAACTTTTATCTGAAAACTTTTGTCTAAAAATAGCTTATAATGGAATTAGGGACAACTTTTAAAATGGCCGAAATTTGTTTTTTCCAAAATATCTTGTAAGCCATGAACTTTTTCAAAAATCTGAAAGGCGCATATTTATGACCCCACAAAACTGCAATTCTTTCCCCATTTAACCGACTCTCTATCTCCAGTAGTTTCCGAGATACCCATAGAGAACATCGTAGGAAACTCACCCTGTATAAAGTACTACAAAATCGGTTAAGTTTTATAAAAAAACATGTTTTTGTGTTTGTAGTTGTTCTGAAAATTAACCGCTTTATTTTATGTAGTTTTAGTCTCATCTGTACCTACAATCTATACTAATACATAAAATCACGATGTTACTTAAAGCGCTTGACGTAAAAAGCTGATTTTTGGAAAACGGATTGACTTTAGGGTGTAGAGCATAGAATAACTAACTGAAAGAAATGAAAACTCCTATGTTAAAGCTTGGAAACACGCGCTCGCCGCGATCCAAGCGGGCTACTGGCAGAACTAAAGGTTCGCGCCATATTTTTAAATGGACCTTTACTGCCAGTTCATAAGTTTTTTACTTATATTTGGTAATTTCAATCTTGATTATTCATTTATTTATAACAAAACATTTACAAAATAAAAATAATGTATTTCGATACAAATAAATTAATAATCTAGATTGAAATTATCCCTGAAAATAGAATAAAACACGAAAAATTTGTAACATGATTATTTTATTATAACATTTGTTAATAAAAATACATATAACAAATTCAATACTATACAAGTATATATAAAAGTTATCAGAATTTATACGATCAGTTATAAATAATTATAAAAAAAGGTTATAAATTATAAATAAATAAATCATTATATAAAAGGCATATTAGTTAACGTGTATCTAATTTGGTATAACTTTAATCTCAACTTTAATGACCTATTCAATAGAAACATCTTACAATTCACATTATATAATACACAAAGCCAAGGGACAAAATTGTTATTAAATCTATTTTCGATGACTCGAAGCATATTTTTTTCCACATAAAACAGGACATATAGGGCTTATAAATAATACAAGGGTATAGAAAATATATAAATAAGTAAATACAAATATATTTTCACTTTAATGATTAATGATTATACTCGTTTAAATAAATAAATGATCTTTTTAAAATTACTTGTTTGTCTTTGCAAATTTGTATATTTAATATTTATCTAAAAGCGTACACTTACATAAATTACTGCACAACCTTTAAAATTAAGCTTTTAATATGTGTTATACAAATACTTGATTCGATATAAATTCATTTAAATAAAACTTTAAAATTAATGATCTTCCAAATTTCTGAGACAGCCATTTTGTTGAAAGAATTTGTTTTGATTATGAGAAATTTCATAAAAATTATCACAGGGATTAATTAATCTTATATATTAAACTACTTGGCTTTTAAATTTCACAATCCTATCGTCCAAAATACTCTAAATTCGCAAAAATCCGTAAAATATTCCCATGAAAACAAATCACAATTCACTCTCACTTCACAGAAACTGACAGACATTGCCAAATATGGAATGACGTTTATTTTTCAATTTATTTTACTGATCTAACTGATCCGGGTCACTTAGAAATTAAATTTTTATTAAATTATTTAATTATAATTGTTTCTGACGAAAGCAACTTCATACCAATGTTTATTCATAGGGTAACAAAGCACATCACTGTTAAATTATCAACATTATATATAAATATTTATATTTTTCAACTACTCCAACTACTCCAATTACTCCACAGAGAATCAAACGAATTGTTAATTAACTATACTTCTTTGTGGATGACTTGATAAAATCATGATGAAATTAAAGTCCCTAGATGAATATCTAGGGACTTTTAGATGAAAATTCTACGCAGCGCCATCTATCCTCTACTGGCAGAAACTCCAAGCCGTGTTTCCAAAATTCAATGGCAGTTTCATCCGCCTGGTGTAGAGGTTCGATTAGAAGGATTTTTTCGAAACCTCGAATTTTAAGGGGAGTGAAACCATCCCCCAAATATTAGAATATTGTTAATTTAAAACCGGTAAGTTTTTGAAAAAACTCTTAAACACGTATATTTTATTTTGTTGTTTTACATATTTTTAAGGATTTTAAAAATTTATACAGACTGTTTTATAAAATATGATCATTGTGTAATCACGAATCTGCTTAAACTGCTTCACGTTTAAAGCTGATTTTTGGCAAACGGATTGACTGTGCGGTGTAGAGGTTCGATAAGGAGGGGTTTCTAGAATCTCAAATTCCAAGAGGGTGAAAACGCCCCTCAAATATTACAATATTTGTTATTTAAAAAGCTGTGAGTCTTTCGGGAAAACGCTTGGACACGCATAATTTATTTTGTTTTTTTACATATTTTGAATTTTTTTAAAAAATATTACAGGGTGTTCCAAAAAGTTGGGTAATTTCTAATCACGATTCTGCTTAAACTGCTTGACGTAAAAAGCTTATTTTTGGCAAACGGATTTTTCGAAAGTCAAATTCCAACGAGATGAAACTACCCCTTAAATATTACCAAGTTATATAATAATATCGCCATATTGTTTTTTCTCATGCTGATATAAAGATGACATAAATTTTATCCAGTTTGTATGTTAATGGAAATTCTTGCTTTGCTTTATCATCACCATTACAAATTATTAATACATGCTAGTTACTTATAGACAAAAAAATCATACTTAATATTAAAAAAACAGCCAGAATTTTCTCCAAGAAGAGTGACAACACGCTTCGAAATTCTTGTTCTATTCGCTCGTGTCAGGCTGTCAGAAAATTTTACCTGGGGAGAAACCAACACCCAAATCTCGTCTCGTAATAAAAATCATGCATGAATAATATTATTTCCCACCTTCTTCTTTTTTTTCTTCTGTCTTCTTTATTCTCCCGAGGTTCAAATTTCACATTTCTCGTCCTTCTTTTAATTTACTACATAAAAAGGTATGAGATATGAAAGAGTCTTGATGGCCGTTTATACCGAACGGAAATAATTAAAACCATATAAAAAATACTTCTTCCAATTATTAGTTGTTCTTTAACATAAATTTTAAAATTATTTTATTAAAGGGTATCGTAAAACATAGCTTACAGCTTTACGTAGAACGTTTTTATAACGTTGTGCCGACGTTGGACTAGTACTACAGCAAAGTAGAAGCTTCTGCGACGTCGAATAAACGTTGTCTTGTAACCTTTGTTGCTTAAGTGATCTTTAATTGATTCGGACAACGTAGTTACAACGTTGGATAATATAGAGTTTTCCGACGTCAGTTTCAGGACCTATTCCAACGTTATGCAAACGTCGTCTGTTTTACTAATTCCAACGTTGTTTAGATTTCCTTATTCTTACGTTGGTAGGACGTCGAGTCACTACCTTTTTGCAACTGTATTGAACCATAACCTTAAATCTTAAATTCTCACTTCATTGTTCTGTCAGTCAGACAGTTCGGTGCTGTTTTTGTTTTTATAAAAAAACTTAATTAAAATGGGACATAAGAAAGGTACATATAAAACTAAATTTAAATATATATCGACATATTACCGATACTTTATTCACTCCCTCGTTTATTTAGAATATAGAGGGCGGCACAAGCTAGATTCTAGGATGACTAAATTAGGCAATCTTGCGACTAGTATACTACCTGTTAAGGATGAACTGCGACTTTATTAGTCCAGTATGCGACTACTCGAACTACTCCATCTTAATCTCCAAAACAACAAAGTGAAAGTCGCCATGTTGTTGAATAAGAAAATGTTTCGTTCCTAAAATAGCAATTCCTGCTTTTTGAATACATTAACTTGAAATATTTGGCCCTAAACACCACGCGGAAACAATTTTTTCGACTGCGAATAAATTATTCTCATTTTACTAAAAAAAATTCAAGAAATTTTTTAAAACTTCTTTAATTTTAAGGCCCATTAGTATTTTTCAAAGTAGAAACAATATATTTATCAATAAAGTTGTTTTCGTTTAACTTTTTTGCCTTGGGTAACGAGTTACAGAGTCGGTTAGTGTTTCAATAATTATGATCTTCAAACATCCTCCACACTTAAATACTTTTGTTTTGTTTTCCTTTTCTGCCATCCGGCATATGTCTCTAACTAAATCATAAAAATAATATTTTTACTATAATTATCCCAATTTAGGTTAAAACGCGACTTAGACGCCATATTAGTTTTGTATTTCTGTGAATTAGGATTTTAAACAACGTTGCAGTTTGTACTAAATTAGGCTACTAGCCAACGTCGGTGTCCAACGTCGTTTCGACCCAAAAATTATTCTCCAAACTAGTGCAGACTATATAGGGTTGGCACGAGGTTGTGCCGACGTTGCGCCCTGACGTTTGGTCGCGTCACACAACGTTGTCCCGACGTCCAAATGCTGCTTGGGGAGCCTCATTTTCAAAAGCCTCATTCATTTCTTAACCATTTTCATCTCCTGATTTTTTTTCGTCGGACGCATAGTTTTTGCTTAAAAAAATAAAAGTAATTCAGGATCAAATATTAACATGTCATTAAGGAACACCCTGTATGTATAACTAGCACAAAATAATATAATTAACATGGCTGATTATGAAACGTCGTAAATATAAATAGCATCAGTACAACAAAATAAAAATTATTGTGAATTAATACATAAAAAGAAGAATAGAAAAATAAAAAGGGTTGTTGGTATAGGTAACCATGAAATCCACTTATTTCTTTGAAACTGAAAATGTTATTACAAAATAGACAATCGTTCTTCGTTTTAATATCTATCTACCTCTTCCCACATAAAAAGTATAAAAGCTTAATAACTTCATTTAGAGTTAAGTAAATTTTTAATTATCATTATTAACTTACTCATCAATATACTAAATGGAAATATTAGTTACACCTAAACTACACTAAACGGCTTTTTATTTTTATTTTTGATGAAATTTTATATTTGGATAACATTCAATAGGTTATTTTTATGTGATTTAGCATTAAAAATACATACAACCCTATTTTTATCTTCTTGGATCAACCCCTATTTTTTAATTGAGGTTATTTTTTGTGATGCGGCATTAAAAATACAATTATAAAAGGATTCTTGCCACTTAACTGCTAATATAGAAGAATTCTGCGCTGTGAACGTGTCATAATGCGGGATCAACCTGCTCTCACTACCGGTTTCAGGGAGCCCCTCACCCATCCATCAGGTGAGCTTGGGAGATCCACAAAATGACAAACCAGCACTGAGATAATAATTCGACTTTAGATAATATATATAATGTATGTTAAGTATAACATATATTTGTTCAGTAATTTTTAATGAATATTATTTATAATACCAAATAATATCAAATATTTAAGTGATGGCTGAATACAATATGAATAAAATAACAATAAAATTGGTATATTTGCATAATACAAAATTAAGTTTTAAGAATAAAGGTGTTACTAAAAATACTAAGAAATTCATATTTATTTGTTTTAATTGGTCTAATGTTATTTACATTTTATGTAAGAATTATACCGTATCATCGAAAAAAATCGGCGTCTAGTTGGCTTGGAAATGAACATCGATGACATGCCCTAAATAACTGTACACATAAAATAATTAACTAGAATTTTACAATCTTGGAAAATTTGATATTCTTGAATCTTGTTTCTAAATATACTAAATTTTTTGATTTTCTTGGGATTTAGGTTCGGGAAAAACGCTGATTAAGTTTTCATTTGGTTTTTCATTATTTTTATTTGGTTTAAAAAAAAAACGGTTCGGCTAACATTATAGCCTTCATCAGTGTTGTGTCATATGAAAAAAATAGTGTCGAATATAATCCAAAAAATTACATATAAAATATTCATACCACGCACATAATGTTTACTGCGTACTGCGTACTCCATAGTCAATGTAGATAATTTTAGTGTTAAGAATAATAATTTTAAAAAATATGTGGTCATGTTTTGATTAGTTTATATTAGTTTATTAATTGCAGTAAATATTATGAGGTGTGAATTATATTGTATATGTAATTTTTTGGATTATATTCGACACTATTTTTCTCATATGACACAACACTGATGAAGGCTATAGTTAGCCGAAACGTTTTTTTAAACCAAATAAAAATAATGAAAACCCAAATGAAAACTTAAATCAGCGTTTTTCCCGAACCTAAAAATCCCAAGAAAATCAAAAATTTTAGAATAATTTTACATATAAAATGCCAGCGATCTTCATTTCATAGCCATCGCTGACGCCTTTTTTAGATAATATTGTATTATTTGTAAATATAATTTTTCGAAGATTGATACTTGCAAGATATACATATAAATTTTGTGAATGCAAATAATAATACATCACTATTATTAGATATTGAATGTTTTTTGTTAAATTAGATCGATTTTCAAACCCCAAAATTTAAAATATATTTACATTTTACCCATTATGTTATGTACCTATACACTATTTGTACATCGTAAAACATTTGCTGCATTTGTATGGTTCATAGTTTATTTGCCAAAGTATTTATTACTATAAATAGGTATATATGTTGTAGTTATTAACTGTATATTATGTATATTTCATGTAAACTATATCATTTTTAAAATACAAACCAAAAATCTGAGGAATAATTATGTTTTCCATCTATTCTACAACATATTTATTAATCCGTTATATCTAACTAGCGTGACGTCATATATCTCGCCCGTAGGCTGATCTTTTAATAGAAGGCACTGACAAACTCTTTGTTTTTGCTATTGAAATTTTATAATTATCAGATAAAATTTCGTAGTTAAAGTGGTTATTTTTGATGTGGATCGCAGTGTGCAATTCGTTCTTTTAATTGTGGAATTTCTGAGTTTAGTTCGTTCATTGACCGGATATGGAATATGGCTGAGGAGAAAACATCATTTTTTTATTTATGCCTTTTTGTGAGTTGGGCTAGTCAAGATATATAGTTCTCTATCTATATCCTGGAGGGAGATTTCCGGTTGAAATCTGATTTTGTGAAGGAAATCGAATCCTTGCATCACTTCTTGTGTACCCAACGTCCGAATGTCGTCGTGAACAACTGGCTGCCGTTTCGTGAAGCATTCCCTGTTGGTGAATAGCAGGTCTTCGTAAAGAAGGATTAAGGCTTCCGAAACACCTTTGGTCAGAAACGTGGTTGGATTTTGTTGATTTGTATGGACCGCCGACCAATTTCCGCAATGGGATTAAAATAGCCAAATTCTCCGACCGATATTCCGATTCCACGTGCCCAAGAAGTCCCCGAATAGTTCCAAGATATGCTATAATTCTTCTGCTATATATGCTTCCATTCTAAGTCAATGCTCAACTGATTTTTATTCGTATTGTTGACTGGTTTTCGACTTTTCCACGCCCACGTGGTGTAGAAAGATTAGTTGAGTATTATCTTTCTTAAGTCTTATTTGGTTGTTCGTAATTGTAGAGCAAGAAGACCGATCCAGACCGTAGTGCACAGAACAGTCCAGAATTCCATCCTGTTGCCCGTGCAGAGGTACCCGCTGGACATCTTAAACCCTCGTTGAGGTAAAGTTCAGATTTGATTAGTCCTTCTTTACTACTTTTATTAACTCCTACACGTTGTGCTAGTCCTTGTTCTATAACTGAGGCTCTTTTCTAAGACAACCAATGTTATTTAAGGTTTTTTATGTTCACCTTTTGAAGTCCTACACCTGGCCGGCATCCGTACGTCTGCTGACATCCGTGGGCTCCAGTGACAGTACACCGAGCTGCTGTGCACCGCCGTAGCCACCCTGTAGCTATACACCGTAGCTCAGCTGGAGGAAGTTTTCAAGTACAATCGAATAGAGTAAGACTGTACAATTTTAGTTTAGATTTAGTTTGATATTTGTAATCCACCCAGGATATTGTACTTTATTTAAGTAAGGGGGATTATGACGTCATACTTTTAGTTAGTTTTCTTGATTTAAATTTTATTCTACTTTTCAACGTTTATTCATTACCATTTCTTTAAATATTAACTTTTAATATTTTAATAAATTGCTTAAATATTTTTAGTAGTATTATTTACAGTCTAGTCTCATAGTTAAGTTAGAGTCAGTTAAGTTTGACGAGTTATAGCATATTTGAAGTTCATGGTAGTTGCACTCAACAGTTCGAGGTTAGTGTTGAAGTCTACCCAAGTAGCATTTTCACGACTTGCGACCACATGTTTACTAAACACAACGTTGGATTAGTTACAAAAATAGTTACCCCCTACCTTGCATAAACAAATTTAAACGTTTTGGCACGCCGTGCCGACGTTGGACTAGTACTACAGCAAAGTAGGAATATTCTGGTGAATCAGAAAAGAAAAAAAAAAAAACGTCGTAGGTGGTCAGGTCCTGGATATTGCAGAAAGGAAATAAACGTTGTCTTTGTAAACTATACTTAAGTGATCTTTAGGTGATTCTTACAACGTAGTTAACTGCACAAAATGGACAAAATAGAGTTCTCACGCTTCAGTTTCTATTCATTTATTCGATTCCAACGTGTCAAAGATGAAAACGTAGAACTGGTTTTCACTTTTAACTGAACGTACGAATGTACTGATCATTTAACATGAAAATGTGTTCTGACGTTCATTGTTTGTTCCAGTATCATTGAATCAACTCTCGGATTGAACCATAACCTTTGAGAACCTTTAAATTTTCACCTTCATTGTTCTGTTCAGTCAGACAGTTCAGTGCTGTTTTTGTTTTTATAAAAAAAAAAAACTTAATTAAAATGGGACATAAGAAAGGTACATACAAAAAACTAAATTTAAATATACATCGACATATATTACCGATAGTTTATCCACTCCCTCGTTTATTTAGATTATATGGGGGCGGCACAAGCTAGACTCTAGGATGATTAAATTAGCTAATCTTGCGACTAGTATACTACCTGTTAAGGGCCGAACTGCGACTTTATTAGTCCAGTATGCGACTACTCGAACTACTCCATCTTAATCTCCAAAACAACAAAGTGAAAGCCGCCATGTTGTTAAATAACTATGTTAAATAAGAAAATGTTTCGTTCCTAAAATAGCATTTCCTGCTTTTGAATACATTAACTTGAAATATTTGACCCTAAAAACACGCAGAAACAATATTTTCGACTGCGAATAAATTATTCTCATATTTACTAAAAAAATTCAAAAAAATTTTAAAACTTCTTTAATTTTAAGGCCCATTAGTATTTTTCAAAGTAGAAACAATACATTTATCAATAAAGTTGTTTGCGTTTAACTTTTTTGCCTTGGGTAACGAGTTACAGAGTCGGTTAAAAGTGTTTCAATAATTATGATCTTCAAACATCCTCCACACTTAAATACTTTTGTTTTGTTTTCCTTCACTGGCATCTGACATATGTCTCTATCTAAATCATAAAAATAATATTTTTACTATAATTATCCCAATTTAGGATAAAACGCGACTTAGACGCCATATTAGTTTTGTATTTCTGTGAATTAGGATTTTAAACAACGTTGCAGTTTGTACTAAATTAGGCTGCTAGCCAACGTCGGTATCCAACGTCGTTTCGACCCAAAAATGATTCTCCAAACTAGTGCAGACTAGGGTTGGCACGAGGTTGTGCCGACGTTGCGCCCCGACGTTTGGTCGCGTGACACAACGTTATCCCGACGTCCAAATGCTGCTTGGGTACTTAATAGTTACATCTTTATTGCCGAGTTCATAGAGTATAGTCTCGTGGCGCCCTTTTATTAATATCTTTGAACCCCGACCACCCGGCTGTTAAAATTAAAAAGCTAGTGGCCTCTATGTAACTCATTCTGCATTAAGTAAACTTGTGTTTTATTGAACTTCGAATTAGAAAGGGCGTGGCACATGTTGGTATCAAATGTCTATCTAGATAATTTATTCCTTTATTGTATCAACAAAAAATATGCAAAATTGTAAAATTTCCCAAAATTTCATAAATTTCCGAAAGTTTCGGAAATTTCCTGCAACAATCAAAAATTTCTGAAATATTAACATCACTGCTTGCCCATCACTGACCTTAGCCTAAAAATAATCTAAAATAACTTAGTTCTAAATGCTTCTAAAACAACAATAAATGAAGAGACTGGCTGAAGAATCAAACGATAGATAGATCGAATCGTAAACCGTACGCATTTCTTCTCAGAAACAACAATCGTTTTATCGGGCTGGCATTAGATTGTATAGATCCTTAGATACCATTCCAGCTCCGTTTGGAAAAAAGAGCGACGCGGCCCGGGCACACACCGACCGACCGCGCTGCCCGGCAGATTTACTGCCCGAACAGGCCCTATCTGACACAGCTATAAATATTGTTTATGTTCCGTTCGATTAGAAGTCGCAAGTGATTTTGCGGCGGTGCGGCAACAGCGCGCCGATGCTACAGGTACCACGTTATAGCGTTAGAAGAATGGCGCGGTTGCCGACGTCTTCTACAATTCGTTCATTCATACGGTCTTTTTGGTATTAGTAGACTGTATTTTCTTTGCCTAATTTGTTCCAGCTTCTCTATGCATTCTTTAACCACCCAAGTAGCATCTATCTGACTTCGAACTAAATCTGACCTGAAGCGACGTCGGACTTTGTGCAAATTTAGGTCGGGTGCTGGTGATACGACCGGTGACGCTTTCCTATTAAAAGCGACGTCGTTGGATCCGAGTCGGTAAATCCAACGATCTGTCGACGTACAAAATAACAACGTACCATTTTTATTAATTTACCAACGTCGCGTCGTTCCCACGTTGGCTTGCACGACGTACATATACTTGAACTAGCCCGACATCTACCCGTTGTCCGAATAAGATACGTCTCACTGATAATCCCTAAACTAACGTTCAATTATATTTTGTTGTATTTTATGTTCATATTTATAACCTAATTTACGTATCTCTATTTACGTCCGTAAATACCACCCTATAAGTAGCATTTGCGACCTAATGAACATCATGAACATAAACTAATAAAAAGTTTCTGTAAACAAACTTAATTTTTTTATTATGCCTAAAAAAACACTAAAAAGGCATTTAGACATTCATCTACATTTTACAGAAAGAGGGCGAGGCTTTTGCAAAATAATAATAGTAGTAGTGATGTCTTGCCTCCACCCATAAATGCTTTTTATCCGGAAGAGATGTTGCATTACACTGGTGCATCTTAATTTCATTTTTTAGCTTAGGAAATCAGCAGACCCCATCCTCCTCCCACATGTGAGGTTAGGCTTAGAAAAGTGGCTGCCCATTTTTTTTAAGGAGAAAACAAAAACTAAAATATAGTTGCACAAATCCACAAATCACTGATACGCAAAGTGAGGTTACGTGGCGTACGTTGGAATTATATACGTCATAATACGATTACCGGTCGTCCGGTTTGATGACTTCTGTCGTGTGAGACGACTAATGTTGGAGACCCGGTCGGAATTGGTATATTGGTACTTCATATTAAGTCGGACACAGAAATCCGCCATTCTTAACAAGTATCCGATTGTCAGCCATTTTAAAATCGTTTTTTGTTTTTAAAATTTATATTCACATTTCGATTTCTAGTAGAATAATATTGATAAGGTTGTGTTTGGGGGGAACCACAGTACAGTTTTATGATTAAACCAGCTAGAAAATTAAAAAAAATATTTTGCGAGTTACTTTTTATAGATATTTTTATTTCATAAATCTACCTAATTTTGAAGGCGCTCGTTGTTTTCCGGAGTATTTTAATCAAATATATAAAAAAGTGACTTCCGTTGACAAAACTGATGTCTGGATTAATGATTGAGAATTATTATAATATGAAATTAGATAGGCACTTATAGTTATATTCGAGGAGTGATTATGAATCCATTTGTAATTAGGTAGTTTGGTTAGGTTTTTATGTATTCTTGGTAGCGAATATGAAACCAAACGTAAGGTAAGTGCTTAGCGACGAATTTTAAGTAACTAAAATCCAACGAAATATGACGTTGGTAATTGGTAGAATTACATTCCACATTAGGTCAGATACCGACGTCGAGGCGACCCGAATCTGTATTCCCCATTTAGGTGCAAATAAGGGTCGTCAGGTGGTCGAACCGACGTTGGTACCCAACGTCGGGTTTATTGAACGCGACGTATACCCGACCTTAGATAACGTCCAAATGCTACTTGGGCAATTTTTGGTTTGAAGAAAACTAACCTCAGTAAAACCATCTCAGATACTGAGAGACAGTATCATGAGTTATAACTTAAGGAATGAGGGATACACTAGATCTATAATCGCATACAATGCACAGGGTGGCTCGAATTCGACGGTCATCATTGGGATTTCGGAAACCGTAAGAGATACAGGATCGATTAAATGAAGGCAAAGTTGCGCAATACGGCAATAACTAATAATACGGCAAAAAAATGCAATACGGCATTTTATTGAGCATCAAATTACGCAAATTTGCCTCCATTTAACCGGTCCTGTATCTCTTACGGTTTCCGAAATCCCAATGATGAGCGTCGAATTCGAGCCACCCTGTACAATCTACAGTATGGCTTGGTGGTAAAAATATTCTACACTTGGTTTCCCCTTTGGAAACTACCAACCTTTTTGGCTACGTACCTTTGGAAAAACATTTCCAAAGCACCTTTTTATGTAGAATTTAAGGATTTAAATATAATTATTTAAAATTAATATTTTAAGAATTATCAACAGAAAATTTTATTTTTTATAGGACACCCTGTATATGTTTATTTTATTGAAAATAACTTAAAATGACCTTTCCAAAAATATAGCATACTTCATATTTTGCTCGATTCCTCTTCGAGATATAGACTTTTTTAAAATTCGTCTGCTATGAATAAGTAGTAATTATATGTAATAACAATAAAAATTAATAACAAACCAAGACATGAGACTTTGCTACAGAGGTGTTCGATATCGTCTTCAGTTATGGACAGGCGGGACCGTTTTTGAACATTTCTCGCGGAATTCATTAACTCAATGGGGATGAAAAACACCCTCGCATAAGTACTTCTAATTCTTGTCTAGATTATACCAGCAATTTAAAAATAAGAACTTTTATTCTTGCTTAAAGATAAAAATCCACAGGCACTAAGTCCGGCGGCCTCGGCGGCCAGCGACTGGGATCTTGGATAGTTATACAGTTATTCTCGAAATTGTTTGCAAAAATTTACTGATAACTTCAGCGTTCTGAGGCGCTGCCTCGTCTTGTTGGAAAATATGTTTTTGAGTTCCATTAGGGACAAATCGTCAATAAGGGGTCCAAAGCCTACTAGTTAAAGTGGCGAGCAGCTTTTAAAAATTCTGTATTTCGAAGGAGACTATAATAAAATATCAACTGTCTTATATTTTTGGAAAGTTAAATTTCAGTTAGGTAATTAAAAATATACATATCCCAAATAAAAAATCATTTTTTCTGTTGAAAACTCTTAAATTATTAATTTAAAAAAAAATTATACTTAAACCATTACATTTTACGGAAAAAGGTGCTTTGGAAGTGGTTTCATAAAAATACAAAATTTTCAATAGAAGGAAGTTACAGCGATTTGTTAAAAATGCACATTTTTGAAAAACACCACGTAACTCCGAAACAAGTAACAAATATCGATGTGCCGTTTTCACCATCATATTTTTGATAAAAATTGAGCTCCAGACACCGATATTAGTTTTCGTCTATCTCCTATAGAAAAGGGTGTTTCCATTTAAAAGCGTCGAATTTGACCCACCCTGTACAGTACAGACAGATTCTACAGTACAAAATCATAATAACAAGGAAAATAATATTAATCTTTACCAATATCCCTAAACCTACCGAATTCCTCCACAATGTGGCACCGCCGCGCCGGAGCCACCATGCAAGAACCACCTCCCGTCGGCCGAAGAATTGGTACTCGGCCAGTCCACATCCGCGCGCGGTCACCGCAAGTACCCGAGGCAGGTACGGCTCCCATTCGCTTTTCAATCAGTCAGTGTGAAGTTTAAAAAGCCGAAAGGACCAAAACCGTCGCGAATTTTCAGTGAAACCTCCGGTACCACCCTTCGAACGAACGTTTCCGTGCGGTTTCCAGTGATGTCTTCGGGTACTTCTCGTCCGAAACGGATGCTGCGAGCGTAGTGTTTATAATGTGAGGTGGCTGATCTCGCGTTCGGCCATATTGCATACCAGAGTGACCGAGACGGCAGTACGGCGGAACAGCTGAAGAGCAAAAAGGATAGATTGAGACCCGGAGATATTCAGGCCCTGAAGAGGCTCTAGACGGCGGGGCAAGGGACTGAGGAATGTTAGATCGGAGAATAGAAGATCCCTGACTCTTTACACGCACATTTATCTAGTACTAACATGCAAATATAACAAATTTAAACCATGAAAAGCTCCATAATTCTCAGCACACTCTCGTGCTGTTTCCTGACGATCCTGGTTGGAGCTCAAAGTCCTGGACCAGGACCCGGAAAACCACCTCTAGATTCCTCCTACACAGAGCAAATGCAAAGCAGAGCAGTCGATACTAGAGTAACATTCGATATATACGAAGGTCAACCCAAAGGTACCCTAGCTGGAAGAATTCCGATTAAAACAGGCTTCACATACCGCTTTAATGAAGCTCCCAAAGAGTTTACTTTAGATCCAGTAACAGGACAAATCTCTACCAACATAATTCTGGACAGGGAAACCCTGAAAAACGATCACTATGATTTAGTAGTGTTATCCAGCCAACCTACATACCCTATCGAAGTCAGGATAGTAGTCCTGGATATAAACGATAATTCTCCTGAGTTTCCTGAACCCAGTATAGCTGTCAGTTTTTCGGAAAGTGCAGTGTCTGGAACAAGACTCCTTCTGGACGCAGCAACCGATAAAGATATTGGTATAAACGGTATCAGTGACAATTACGAGATAATCGGAGGTAACGAAAACGACAAGTTCAAACTGGTTCTAACCAAGAACCCAACAGGGGATTCTTCGTACCTTCACCTAGAAACCACCGGTAAACTTGACAGAGAAACTCAGGGTTCTTATATCCTAAATATCAGTGCTAGAGATGGAGGTACTCCACCAAGATACGGGTATCTACAAGTAAACGTCACTATACTTGACGTAAACGACAACCCTCCGATTTTTGATCACAGTGACTACATAGTGAGCTTGAACGAAAGTGTCCCTCCTGGTACTCCAGTGCTTCAAGTGATGGCAACTGATAACGATCTAGGAGACAACGCCAAAATAACATACTACCTCAGTGATAACGAAAGACAGTTTACGGTAGATCCAGAAACTGGATACATTTCAACCACCGAACCTCTAAACTGTCCGCAACAAAACTGTGTCCAGCCTACAAAAAGTTGTCCGAAAAGTTGTGTTTTCACGGTTTTTGCTCGAGATCACGGCTCACCCAGGCAAGACGGAAGGACTTACGTTACAGTGAATTTAGTCGACGCAAACGATCACAGTCCTGTGATAAAATTCTCGTACTTTCCTGTCACTGCTTTGTTCGCTACAGTCGATGAAAATGCAGCAAACGCTTCTGTAGTGGCTGCTATATCAGTGGTTGATCAGGACGAAGGACTAAACGGTGAAACAACTGTCAAAATAGTGTCCGGAAATGAACTAAATAATTTTAGATTGGATTACACACCGAGTTTCGATATAGTTCGCGTAAACGGTGTGTTGGATCGTGAGGAAATTTCGAAATATAACCTAACAGTCGTGGCAACGGATAAAGGTAACCCTCCACGGACAGCTACAGCTTTTCTGATTATTTACGTGAACGATGTGAACGATCACGAACCGGTGTTTGAGAAAAGTGAATATTCGGCTGTGCTAAGTGAACTCGCACCTCCAGGGACTTATGTTGCCGGTATAACAGCTACTGATGAAGATACAGGTGTGAACGCACAAATTTACTACGCTTTTGTGTCAGGAAATGATAACCAGTGGTTCCAGATCAACCAGGATTCAGGATTAATCACCACCAAAGCTGCTCTGGATCGGGAGATTCAAGGTACAGTAGAATTAAATATTTCGGCTAGAGATGGCGGTCCTAACCCGAAATGGGCTTATACTCAATTAAAAGTAACAATTCTCGATGAGAATGATGACGCTCCTGAATTTTCTCAAACAAAAATCAACGTTTCTTTGTCAGAGAGTACTCCTGCAGGGACTCTAGTTGCTATGCTCACTGCTAGCGATAGGGATCAAGGTACTAACGGCAGTGTAACTTATTCTTTACATTCGAACGTCAAACAACGATACGATGATACTTTTTTCCTGGATTCACTCACCGGGCAGCTTACAACTAAGAAAAAATTAGACAGAGAAGAAATTTCGGTGTATGAAATACAGGTTATAGCTAGGGATCAGGGAATTCCACCTCAAAGTAGTACTGCGACAGTGTTGTTAACTGTTCTTGACGAAAATGATAACTCTCCAGAGTTTTATCCATTGAAATATTTTATATCGGTTTCTGAAGATACTAAACCCGATACTTCAGTATTGAAAATTAGCGCCAGAGACAAAGATGAAGGTGAAAATGCCATTATAACTTATAAACTCGAAAATGAAGTTGATAATATGTTTTCTATCGACCAATTCACAGGAATAGTAACTTTGAGGGGTAACATTAAAGCCAGTTCGAAACCAATATTCAAATTTCAAGCTTCAGCAAAGGATAATGGTGATAAAAAAGCACCGGAAAACGCCGTAATCGAGATAATGAAAGACAGTTACATGGAAGAGTTACATTTTGATAACTACGGTTCCTACGAGTTTGAAATCCTGGAAGACAGCAATGATATTTCTGGGTTTAAAAAACGCGATGTTGGCAGTGTAAAAGTCAGTAATGCTGAAGCAACATACTCTATAGTTTACGGTGATCCTAACGGTAACTTCCACATCCACGAAACCACTGGGAAAATCACCACAGCAAAGAAAATCGACAGAGAACAAAGCATAACCTACACACTCACAGTAGTAGCAAGATCACGCCTAAGTTACGGCAAAACAACAGTTAACATTATAGTTCAGGACTTGAACGACAACAAACCTACTTTTTTGAAATTCAAAGACGAAATTAAACTAGCTGAAAACGCGGCAGTTGGACAGGAAGTTTACCTAGCCAGAGCCAGAGATCTGGACTCTGGAGTGAACAGCAGGATAACTTATGCGTTAAGTTACAATCCAGACGACCAATTCAGAATATCTGAGGCTATTGGAGTGATCTACCTTAACAAACCTATTCGATCTGAACCGAACACTGTCATTCATGTCGAAGTTACTGCTACCGATGGAGGAGTACCACCTTTATCGTCAAAACATACTGTAGATATTACTGTAGCTGACGTAAACGATCATACTCCAGTGTTTGATCATACTTCATATGAGACATCTTTGCTTGAAAGTACACCAGTGAACGAGAGATTTTTTGCTTTAGCTGCTAGTGACGCTGATTTAGACCTGAACGGAAGAATAACCTATGAGATTACGGAAGGAAATGGCGAAGAAAAATTCGGAGTTTTTCCAGATGGGTTTCTCTACCTAAAGAAACCTTTGGATAGGGAAGATAAGGATTATTACTCTTTAACCGTCATGGCAAAAGACATGGGTAACCCATCCAGATTCTCCGTTGTGCCCGTAGTGATCCATGTCATCGACGAAAACGACAACCCACCTCAATTCACCAACTCAACTTTCACATTTCAAGTTCTGGAGAACCAACCACCTGACTCATTTGTAGGAAAACTCACGGCTACAGACAAAGATATCGGAAGGAACGCAGAACTCATTTTTTCTCTTTCAAACCTACAAAACGATTTTGCTATTGACCCAAAGAATGGATTCATCAGAACACTGCATGTTTTTGACAGAGAAAACTTGGTACAACTAAACGGACACAGCTTCATAACTCTAGAAGCTACGGTTACAGACAACGGAACACCTAGACTCAAGGATAAGGTTAAAGTTAATGTTTATATAGCCGACGAAAACGATAATGCTCCCAAGTTCTTGAGGACACCTTATAAAGTACAGATCTCTGAAGGAAGTAGTGTGGGAGTTCAAGTTTTGAGACTGTATACTCAGGACATTGATGAAGCACTGAATGGAGATGTATATTATTCAATAATCGGCGGAAATGAAAATAAAAGATTTGATATTGAAGAAGCTACTGGTCAAATAATCTTGGCACGTCCTCTAGATAGAGAAACTGTCTCAAAATACACCTTAACCGTTTTGGCACACGACGCAGGACTTTCTAAACAACTCAACTCTACAACAACTGTCCAAATTGAAGTCTTGGATGAAAACGACAACTCCCCCGAGTTCACTCAAAGTGAATCGAAGATTTCTATCAACGAAGTAACCAGTGTCAACACAGAACTGATCCAATTCAAGGCTACAGATGCTGATTTAGGTGTGAACAGTGAGGTGGTGTATTCAATCACTGCAGGAAACAGGAAAGATACCTTCCACATCGATCCATTAAGCGGTGTGCTCTATTTGCATAAGAATTTGGACTATGAAGAACTCAGTTCGTATCAGTTGAATATAACTGCATCGGATAACGGTAGTCCAAGATTGTTTACAACGATTTTGTTTGCGATTTCTGTAGAAGATGCAAACGATAACCCTCCAGCTTTTCCAAGCACTGCTATAGTAAGACAGATAAGAGAAGGAATTCCAGTTCATACACCTATAGTGACTGTAACAGCTGATGATCCAGATTCTGGGATAAATGGGAAGGTGACTTATGCTATATCATATCAAGAACCAGAAGATTCAAAGAGGCATTTTGGTATTAACCCTATAACTGGAGTTATTCATATTTTAAGACCTATCGACCGGGAAACTATAGATACTTTTAGATTAACTGTGATAGCAACAGATATGGCACAACCAGAATCCAGTAGGTTAAGTGCTGACAAGCTGGTCACAGTGATTGTGGAGGATATTAACGACAATGCCCCTATTTTCGTCTCAATGAACGCTGCAGTTCTTCCTCAACAACCCGAGAAGTTCTACAGACAGGGGATCACAGTTATGAACGTTTTTGCTCGAGACCTGGACTCAGCAACTAATGGATTGGTCACTTACGAGCTTGTTAGCGATCCCAGTGAGCTTTTTATGCTTGATCAGAGTACTGGTGCATTAAGGTTACGAAGACCTCTCTCAAATCCCGAACCAACATATCGTTTGAGCGTGAAAGCTACGGACGAAGCTGTCCAAAATGAGCGTAGATCAACTGAGGCTTACTTAACTGTTATTGCTGAGAGTGGTAAGTCTGAGAAAGGTCCCAAGTTTGATAGTAGCGGGTTCTCGGGTAGTGTTTTCGAAAACGAATCGATCGGGACGTCGATTTTGACAGTTTCGGCTAAATATTCGAACGAGGAAGTGGAATACTACGTGACTAACGTGACTGGTGATGGTGTTCAAGTTGACAGATTGTTTGACATCGATACGAAGTTGGGAGTGCTGTCCACGGCTACGGAGTTGGACAGGGAGGCTGGTGTAGAGACTTACGTGGTGGAGGTGATTGCTATTATCGTGGGAGGTGGACCTAAAACATCAAAAGCAAAGGTAAGTTTTTTTATTTATTATAGTATTTATGTTGTTCTAAATGTCTACCTATATATGTCCATACAGATGTCTGTTAGAGTAATAGAATAATTATTTATGCGACTAGGCGAGTAGGAAAAGAGAATATTTGGTGTAACGAATGAACTTTTGCGCAATGGACATGAGTTATGCTTCATTCAGAAGCTCTCTTTACTATCATTCACAATGTCTAAAAAATACAATTAAAATGAATTTAATATTCTAGCAATATCTTGCTGTAGTGAGTTGTATCCATAGAGAAAACCTAATAATTATAGTCTGTCCAACGAGAAGATCCTTGACACTGATAGATGTGTCTGTCATTTTAATTTCAAACTAGTTTATTTTATTTTACAAAGAAATAAGTTGGTACAACTGGAACGCATAGCAGGAAATATTTAAAATTTGATTGACAAGATGACAAGTGATTACTTCAAAATATTGTGAAAAAAACTGTATAAAACTGAAAAAATGTAATCGAGTTATTTTATTTAATAAAAACGGTATGTGTTAATACAAAACAAACAAGAACAAGACACTACATACCAAAAAAATATAAAAAAGAACTATTATTTACTTTCAAGCTTTATGAAACTACCCGCATTTATGATTATGTTTATCAATATAACTTATGTACAAATACAAATTTGTAATATTCCACAGGTATAAATAAAACAACATAGATAAATAAAACAAACTATTTTATTAATAATAACACCTACAAATTTTATACCTTAAAGGTTGATTAATGAACTTTAATCTTAATTTTTTTTAACCAGTACCTTTTGACATTATTTTTCTGCAGTACTAAAATCCATTATTTACCTATCGTGTGATGTCGATATTTTACAGCTACTCCAGTTTTTAGTATGTGTTTAGTTTGATCCTTCTACCGTATACGAGATGCACTTATCTACGACGAAATGGTATACAAACTTTATAGATGGCAACTTAATTGGTGTATAAGACTTTCTGCCTGGGCAGCAAGTATTAACCATAAACTGTGCTCTGGGTCTACAGTTAATTTTCACTCGATTTTTCCTCCACTTGACTTCAAAAGACACAAAACACACGTAATAATACGAATCAAAATGCATCATCTTCCAAAACGCAGGGTATTTAACAAAATTTGACACAAAATTATAACCTATAATTTGACAAGACTTTGACAAGCGTCAAAAATGACAAAAATCTAAAGGCGAGTTCATACGCATCGGCGTCCGTTTGTCGTTCGTCGTTCCGTCAAACCAATAAAATTGAAATACGATCTGTCATTTTTTAAATAAACCAATAAAACTGGTTAAAAACAACAAGAAACGACGCATGACGGATTTATATTTAAACCCATCCATAGTTAACTTAAAAATGATTAGAAACTTTTTTTAGTAAAATAAATAGATTGGTATGGAATGTCATCTGCTTTTCTTCTGTCATCGTCTGTCGAAATCTTACCTGAGAAAAAAAACGGAGTATAGTTTATAAAACAATAAAGCAATTGTGAAACCAAACCAAAATTGGTATACACACTATTTTGAGGTCGTAGATTACGAATCTGAACTTTTTTCTTGGCGGTCTCTTACCGTTTTTCAGAAAAGCGGAACATTATTTCAACATTGAATTTTTCTTTATTTCGGCCCTATAAAGTAATAATTACACTATATTTTCATTATATTATAGTTTATCTAAAAGCCACACTCGATTGGGGATAGAAAAATGTCCAAAATTTTACTGAAAAACACTTTTCTTAACAAAATAACAAAGAAAATTGAGACCAGTTGGAAGTTTGACATTTGATATATCCTTCTTTCACTCACCTATGTAATGAGAGAGACAAATATATTCTAGACCTAGTCTAGAAATTTGAAAATTTACAACGCTGCCATATATTCTATTTTTTCGGGTGATTAGGGATTTTAAATAAATTACCTATTATGAGATCGACAATAATTAAATGTACCTACCTATATCCACAAAGTTACTCGGAAGAGTTTTGATTGCATTGGTTTCAACTTCCATGCGGAGGGTGTTAATCTTTTGTTGTTATATTATATCAAAAAAAGATTAACCCCCTCCGCAAAGAAGTTTTATAAAGACTATTTATAACCGCGAAGTTGCACGAAAGAGTTTTGATTGCATTGGTTTTAACTTCTTTGGGGAGGGAGTTAATATTTTTTTGATATAATATAACAACAAAAGATTAACACCCTCCGCATGGAAATTGTAACCAATGCAATCAAAACTCTTCCTTGCGACTTCGTGGTTATAAATAGTCAGATCTCGTTGGTAAAAGAGCAATTATGGGAAGGAGTCGTTCTTCTGGCGACCGCCTTTCTTAATCCCAGAATGAGCAAAAAAAACACGCTAAATTTAGGTTTAGCATTGGCAACGTTGCTTTAAATGCCAGAAACAGATTGTTTACAAATTTATTTTAGCAAATTTTCCTCTATTATGCATAGAATTCGTTAAAAAAGTAATAGAAAATAGCAATAACATCATTGTTTATTGAATACCTAGCAAAATATGTGCTAGAAAACTTTAAAATAATTTTCCGTTTTTCAAAAAAAACGGTAAGAGACCGTCAAGAAAAAAGTTCAGATTCGTAATCTACTACCTCAAAATAGGGTGTATACCAATTTTGGTATACACTAGCTTGTATCTACTACACTAGCTCTGTATCTACTAGCTTCATAAAAAAATATTTTTTAAGTTAATAAAATTCTCTTAAAAAGTACTAACCTTGGTCTTCAAAACCCATTATAATTTAATTTATTTCCAAGTCTCTGAACTAAGAACCAAAATATATTAGCAACACTAAACCATTATCAGCAAATAACTGATATATTTAACTTACAAAATCTAACGAAAACAACGTTCCTGTACGTTTTTTTATTACGATTAAAAAGTGGATCGTGATAAATTTGAATAAATGGACCCATCATCTGTTGAAAATAATATCATTGTTGAAATTTTATATAAATAATATCATTGTTGAATCTGAACCAATGTGCGCCGTCACGTCGTGCAAAAACTGCTCTTCAGAAGTCGGTCCATTACACCGACTATCTAATTTCAAATATACACAGATATGTGCATTTACTTTTATAGTTTATGCGCGCAATGTACGGTTCGAGAAATAGCGGCAGGCAGGCAGGCTTATTTATGATCTGCCAGTGCTCGTACAGTTATAGAGATAAGATGTGATGCAGCGCTATACGCAGATGATCTATCGCACATCTGCATAGGAAATTTCTCGGTTTAAGACCACTGGAAGACGATAATATTATTAATTGTATTAATGTTTGTGGTTTTTAACACATTTTATTTATGAATGTAAACGATGAATAGACATGCTTTATAAAGAAAATCTTGCCAATAAGAAGCCTAAAACAAAAGTAATGATATAAAATTGGTCAAGTGCGAGTCGGACTCGGAAAAAAAATGAAGAAACACATCACTAAAATTGTATTAATCAATAATAAATATGTATATATACTCTGTTTTTTTTCTCAGGTAAGATTTCGACAGACGATGACAGAAGAAAAGCAGATGACGTCCCATACCAATCTATTTATTTTACTAAAAAAAGTTTCTAATAATTTTAAAGGTATCTATGGATGGGTTTAAATATAAATCCGTCATGCGTCGTGTCTTGTTGTTTTTAACCAGTTTTATTGGTTTATTTAAAAAATGACAGATCGTATTTCAATTTTATTGGTTTGACGGAACGATGAACGACAAACGGACGCCGATGCGTATGAACTCGCCTTTAGATTTTTGTCATTTTTGACGCTTGTCAAAGTCTTGCCAAATTATTGGTTATAATTTTGTGTCAACTTTTGTTAAATACCCTGCATTTTGAAAGATGATGCATTTTGATTCGTATTATTACGTGTGTTTTGTGTCTTTTGAAGTCAAGTGGAGGAAAAATCGAGTGAAAATTAACTGTAGGCCCAGAGCACAGTTTATGGTTAATACACGCTGCCCAGGCAGAAAGTCTTATACACCAATGAAGTTGCCATCGATAAAGTTTGTATACCATTTCGTCGTAGATAAGTGCATTTCGTATATAAGGATCAAACTAAACACATACTAAAAACTGGAGTAGCTGTAAAATATCGACATCACACGATAGGTAAATAATGGATTTTAGTACTGGTGCAGAAAAATAATGTCAAAAGGTACTGGTTTAAAAAAATTAAGATTAAAGGTAATTAATCCACCTTTAAGGTATAAAATTTGGTAGGTGTTATTATTAATAAAATAGTTGTTGTATTTACCTATGTTGTTTTATTTATACCTGTGGAATATTACAAATTTGTATTTGTACATAAGTTATATTGATAAATATAATCATAAATGCGGGTAGTTTCATAAAGCTTGAAAGTAAATAATAGTTATTTTTTATATTTTTTTGGTATGTAGTGCCTTGTTCTTGTTTGTTTTGTATTAACACATACCGTTTTTATTAAATAAAATAACTCGATTACATTTTTTCAGTTTTATACAATTTTGAAGTAATCACTTGTCATCTTGTCAATCAAATTTTAAACATATCCTGCTATGCGTTCTAGTTGTACCAACTTATTTCTTTGCAAAATAAAATAAACTACTTTGAAATTAAAATGACAGACACATCTATCACTGTCAAGGATCTTCTCGTTGGACAGACTATATATAAATTCGGGTCAGAACGTCCTACGACGTTGTCCGATGCCTAACTTCCACCCTGTGCGATTTTCCCATTGATCTTCGGCCAGATTTTTCTCGCTCATCGACCTTCTTATTCCTTCCATCCATGTTTTCTTGGGACGTCCTCTCTTTCGTTTACCAGGTGGTATCCAATGAATGACTTGTTTTGGAATTCTTTCATTGTGCATTCTCTGAACGTGGCCGTACCATATTAATTATTTTTGTTCTATATCATTTACTATTGCTCTCTCTATTCCCATCTGTTGTCTAATGTCTTCATTTCTGATCTTATCCCTCCTTGAAATTCTCATTGCTCTTCTAATCGCGTCCATTTCTGTTGTCTCTAATTTCCTTTTATTCCTTTCAGTGAGTCGCCATGTTTCACATCCATAGAGTAATATGCTTTTAACTAGTGTCCCGTATATATTATTTCCTGTTTTTTGTAATTTCAGTGCTCCATAGAATGCCATTTATGCATCTGATAACTCTTCGTGCCTGTATTACTCTGTTGTTTATTTCTCTATCGTCCGTTCCGTCTCCTGTAAATATCGATCCCAGGTACCTGTAATCTTCACATGCCCTAATTTCCATATTATTGTCTAAAATAAGATTTTCTGTATTAGCTCCAATTGGAAGGTATTTTGTTTTTTCTGTATTTACTGTGAGACCCCATTTAGTATATTCTTCAAATATTTTTCGCACCATATATTCCATGTCATCTTTGTCGTTTGCAATTATGGCCTGGTCGTCTGCAAATTGCAATGTGTATAGGCATATGTCATTTAGTTCTACACCCATTCCGTTACATTTTCTTTTCCATAGATGTAAGGCCTTGGCAATATAAATTTTAAATAGTGTTGGGGATATACAGCAACCCTGTCGGAGCCCTTTAGTGATAGAAATTTCCTCTGAGAGACCGTTGACCGTTTTTATTTGTGATTTTCCTCCATGGTAAAGATTTTGTACAGCTTTTATCAGAGCTGCGGTAATTCTTGATTCGGGCAATACTTCCCATAATTTTATTATTGGCACTGTATCATATGCTTTTTGTAGATCGATGAATGTTATATGAACTTCCTGGTTTATTGCAGATTTCTTCTCGATGATCTGTTTCAATGCAAAGATATTATCTGTACATGATCTTCCGCTTCTGAAACCATTCTGCTCTTCTTCTTCGTAGCTGGAGTATTCCTCTTCAATTAAGTTCCTCAGTATCCTTCCATAGAGGCGACTCATAGTGCTGGTGACCGAAATTCCCCTGTAGTTATTGGGATCCTTCCTTGAGCCCTTTTTATATATAGAGGATATACATGCTTTTTTCCACTGTTTAGGTACTGGATGATCATTTAAGCACTGGTTAACTATGTTTGTTAACATTCTAAACAGTTTTTTGCTTCCAGATTTTATGAGTTCCGCATATACTCCCTCTGGGCCACATGCTCTTCCATTCTTTAAAGACATTATAGCGGTCTTTATTTTGTTGGTATCCACGTAGATTTCCTCTCCTTCAATGTTTATTTCTGGCTGTGGCGGTTCTTGATACTCAGGTCTGTTCTCTGACAACAATTTGGAATAATATTTCACCCATTCTTTGTTGGTTATTATTTCTATAGGGGCTGACTCCTGTTTTACAGTTGTTGTTGTTTTTATAAATCTCCATATTTCCGTATTCTTTCTTCCGCCTATATACGTATTAATTTCTTTGCATTTGTCATCCCACACTTTTCTTCTTTTCCCCCCTCTTTTCTTCTTTTACCATTCTCCTCACCTCATTTTTCTTGTCATTATAAGTGCGCTTGTCTAGTTCAGATTTCGAATTTAACCATTTCAAATACAGTATCTTTTTCTCCTCTACAAATTTTTCAAGTTCATCAGTCCACCACAACTTGCTGCTCTTTCGTCTCGCTTTTATTCCTAACGCTTCCTCTGCGGCTCCATCCATACTGTCAATTATATTATTGTATGTTAGGTGAAAAGGCCTTTCCGAATCTTCTATAAGTTTTTCATCAAGCCTGTTCTGATAAAGATATTTGACGCTGTCATGCATTAGACTTTCTAAATTATATCTTACTGTGGTAACTGACTTCGTTCTTCCTGTTTCCTCTTGATTGTTTTGTTTAATTTGATATGGTGGAAAGAGAATTTTTGATCTTAAAAGGTAATGATCTGAGTGGTGTCCGGTGCCCCTTAGGATTCTCACTAAATTAACTTATAATTTAATTTCTTACTTAATAAATATGTAAAAAGTAAAAATAAATATGTAAAAACTAGTGTGTACCAGCGACTTCGTTCGCGTCGAATTAATCATTTGTAATGGTGATGATAAAGCAAATCAAGAATTTCCATTAACATACAAACTGGATAAAATTTTCTCACATTTAGGTCAGCATGAGAAAAAACACAATATGGTTATATTATTATATAACTTGGTAATATTTGAGGGGTAGTTTCATCTCGTTGGAATTTGACTTTCGAAAAATCCGTTTGGCAAAAATAAGCTTTTTACGTAAAGCAGTTTAAGCAGAATCAATCGTGGTTAAGAAATTACCCAACTTTTTGGAACACCCTGTATGATTTTTAAAAAAATTTTAAAATATGTAAAAAAAAACAAATAAATTATGCTTGTCCAAGCGTTTTCCCGAAAGACTAACCGTTTTTTAAATAACAAATATTGTAATATTCGAGGGGCGTTTTCACCCTCTTGGAATTTGAGATTTGAGAAACCCCTCCTTATCGAACCTCTACACCCCATAGTCAATCCGTTTGCCAAAAATCAGCTTTAAACGTCAAGCAGTTTAAGCAGAATCGTGATTACTCAATGGTCATATTTTATGAAACACCCTGTATAAATTTATAAAAAATCTTAAAATATGTAAAACAACAAAATAAAATATACGTGTTTAAGAGGTTTTTCGAAAAACTCACCGGTTTTTAAATAAAAAATATTTTAATATTTGAGGGATAGTTTCACCCCCTTACAATTCGAGTTTCGAAAAATCCCTTCTTATCGAACCTCTACACCCTAAAGTCAATCTGTTTTCCAAAAATCAGCTTTTTACGTCAAGCGCTTTAAGCAGGATCGTGATTAATCAATGACCAGATTTTTCGAAACACCCTGTGTACATTTTTAAAAAATCTTAAAATATGTAAAAAAAACAAAATAAAATATACGTGTTTAAGCGTTTTTTCGGAAACTTGACCGTTTTTTAAATAAAAAATATTGTAATATTTGAGGGTTGGTTTCACCCTCTTGGAACTGGAATTTCGAAAAATCCCTTCTTATCGAACCTCAGAATCAACCTGTATGCCAAAATTGAGCTTCTTACGTTGAGTGGTTTGAGCAGGATCGTGATTAATCAGTATGTCAGTCACTTAAGGATTTTATATACTAGTATAGATTAAAAAAAAATGATTAAAAAAAAGTCGCCTTGACTAGGATTCGAACCTGCCTTACTACGGCTCCAACGTCATAGCAGCGTAAAGTCCTAACGCTTTAACCACGCGGCCACCGAGGACTTGAAAGATTCTATGTAAAATTCTTACTTAAAAGATAAAATGTTTAGTGAAAGTACTTTTTTATTTATAAACATTTATTTAATTTCTGTTTTTAGTATTTGTTCTTTAGCGGCAACACAGATGCATTATCTGTAAAAATTTCAACTGTCTAGCTATAACGGTTCATAAGATAGACCTTTGTGACAGACGGACGGACGGACAGCGAAGTCTTATTAATAGGGTTTTCGTTTTTACCCTTTGGGTACGTAACCCTAAAAATTACTTCTAATTATTAAGGTTTAAATTTCTTTAAAAGTATTTTTTAATCTTTAAATTTTAAATGTATAATTTGTTAAATTAAATTAACAAGAACTACATAAGTACCACGGTACCACGTCTATATAATTACAGGTTAATAGTAATTTAATTAAGTAATATGATATCTTTCTGTCAGCTTTTGAATTATTCAAAAGTTATGAATAATATAAGTATTTCTTACATCACCTCTTCATGCTGTTGTAGGCAGAAGCGTGTAAAAGTTGGGTATTTATTTTCCTATGTGAAATATCTTCTTATTAAAAATGCAACTATTTTAACTATTTCTGTACCATTATTAATTAAATTAATTTATGCTTTAAATTATAACTTTGGACAGCGTTTTTTTTTATTTTGACCCATTTTTAACTGCAGGAATAATATTTTTATTTTTGATTAATGAAGGCTTATAAAAACGAACAAATTAAGTATACCGGATACGTCCCAAAAGTGGCTATACTCTGTTTTTTTTCTCAGGTAAGATTTCGACAGACGATGACAGAAGAAAAGCAGATGACGTCCCATACCAATCTATTTATTTTACTAAAAAAAGTTTCTAATAATTTTTAAGTTATCTATGGATGGGTTTAAATATAGATCCGTCATGCGTCGTGTCTTGTTGTTTTTAACCAGTTTTATTGGTTTATTTAAAAAATGACAGATCGTATTTCAATTTTATTGGTTTGACGGAACGATGAACGACAAACGGACGCCGATGCGTATGAACTCGCCTTTAGATTTTTGTCATTTTTGACGCTTGTCAAAGTCTTGCCAAATTCTAGGTTATAATTTTGTGTCAACTTTTGTTAAATACCCTGCGTTTTGGAATATGATGCATTTTGATTCGTATTATTACGTGTGTTTTGTGTCTTTTGAAGTCAAGTGGAGGAAAAATCGAGTGAAAATTAACTGTAGACCCAGAGCACAGTTTATGGTTAATACTCGCTGCCAGGGCAGAAAGTCTTATACACCAATGAAGTTGCTATCGATAAAGTTTGTATACCATTTCGTCGTAGATAAGTGCATCTTGTATATGGTAGAAGGATCAAACTAAACACATACTAAAAACTGGAGTAGCTGTAAAATATCGATATCACACGATAGGTAAATAATGGATTTTAGTACTGCAGAAAAATAATGTCAAAAGGTACTGGTTTAAAAAAATTAAGATTAAAGTTAATTAATCAACCTTTAAGGTATAAAATTTGGTAGGTGTTATTATTAATAAAATAGTTTGTTTTATTTACCTATGTTGTTTTATTTATTCCTGTGGAATATTACAAATTTGTATTTGTACATAAGTTATATTGATAAATATAATCATAAATGCGGGTAGTTTCATAAAGCTTGAAAGTAAATAATAGTTCTTTTTTATATTTTTTTGGTATGTAGTGTCTTATTCTTGTTTGTTTTGTATTAACACCGTTTTTATTAAATAAAATAACTCGATTACATTTTTTCAGTTTTATACAGTTTTTTTCACAATATTTTGAAGTAATCACTTGTCATCTTGTCAATCAAATTATAAATATTTCCTGCTATGCGTTCCAGTTGTACCAACTTATTTCTTTGTAAAATAAAATAAACTACTTTGAAATTAAAATGACAGACACATCTATCACTGTCAAGGATCTTCTCGTTGGACAGACTATAACCCCTATAACTTTTTTATTTTATCAGATAAAAAAAACAAGATTTGGTATATTAGTATGTGACAAAAATTAGGACTGATTGACGTATTTAATTGTTTTTGGCCACTTCCTGTTTCACCGGAAATGACTACAACTTTTGATTTTTAAACGGTACCCTCGGTATATTTCAACTTTATTTGATAGAAAATGACACTCTGAATAAAATGTCATACATACAGGGTGGTCCGAACTGTATTCCGGAAACTTCGGCAGCATATTCTGCAGATAAAAATAAGTAAAAAAGTTCGTATAAATGTATGTCCTAAAATGCTTAGTTTTGGAGATACAGAAGGGGTGTAGAAGTTTCATTTTTATTTCGATTTTTTCCAAATAATTTATGAAGTAACATCAATATTTGGATAAAAATTGGCGTCTGAGAGTTTTTTGACGTGAGAAATTCGATTTGCATGTCAATATGACTCCTACTTGTAGAGGGCGCCATCTTGTATAAACGTGAATGTATTCGAGGGTGGGTGGTAGGGGTCAATGTCCCCCCGTGTTACAATCCGCGCTAATCACAAATTGTTCTTCGATTAGACGGGCTGTGTATCGCTGTGCTTTTACAAAATTTACTTAACAATAATTATCTTAGTTTTTCTTACTAATCGCGATCTTTTATTGATCTTATATTAGTTTGGAGTATAATATGGGAGTATTACTCTTTAGTATAACTGTTATTTTGTAGTTAGAACAATATCAATCTGCTAGTTCAATAATAGACGTACCTATTATTTCATTTATAACAGAATGTTTATGTAAACTTTCAGTATGTAATCGAACCTTCAAGTATCTATCAAGTATATCGATCTGGCTGGTTTTGTAGCTTAAGTATTCCTTTCGAAGACCTTGATAAGAAATTTTGCTAATTTTTGCGAGTTTGGCAGTTACAATTTTTTTTTAATCGAATAAAAATGTAGTGTTTTTCACTTTCAACACCCTGTATCTTAGAAACAACGCATTTCTGGACCTATGTTTATGGGAACTTTTCTCCATAAAATGACCTGAGGAATCACTCCCTCGAGTATTGACATGTTATTGTCAATACTCCAGGGAGTCTCGACTTAATATATATATATATATATATATATATATATATATATATATATATATATATATATATATATATATATATATATATATATATATATATATATATATATATATATATAAACGGGATTTGGTTTAAGTATTTAATACTCATTTACAACTACAGCCTATTGCTGCCTCCCGTTACCCTACGCCACACATCTCGATTTAGAGCGTCATCAGCTTCTAGGTTACAAGCTTCCATTGCTTCCGTAACCGTTCCGTTCCAGGATTTTCTAGGTCTACCTCTCTTTCTTCTGCCCTGGGGAGCCCATTGAAAAACTCTTTTTGGCCACCTGTTCTCCGGCATACGCAGAACGTGTCCAAACCATTTTAAGCTGGATTTTTCGATTCGATCCAGTACTGTCTCCTCCGATGCATTCATGATACGCCTGACCTCGATGTTTGTCTTTTTTTCCATTGGCTTGATATACCTGCGCTTCTTCTAAGGTAGTCCATTTCAACAACTTCGATTTTGCGTTTCGCGTCTGCACTCAGAGTCCATAGCTCTGAACCATAGCAAAGAACTGACTCCACCAATGTTCTTCCAAGTCTCTTTTTAGTTGTTGCAGATAAGTTTCGGTCCCACCAGAGGCTGTTAAGACATCCAATAACTTGTTTGCTCTTCTGAATTCGGGTTTGTATTTCTACTTTGCCCAAAACCTCGTTGTTGATAGTAGCACCCAGGTATTTAAATTTGTCTACTTGTTGAATCTGGACGTTATCATTAATGAAGACTTCAAAACAAGCGTTGGAATTGACAGCTAAGTATTCGGTCTTCTTTAGACTAACCTGAAGTCCCCATTTGTTGTATTCTTGATAAAGCCTCTTAGTCATGAACTCTAGATCGTATGAGTACTGCGCAATCACGACCTGATCGTCTGCAAAGCTCAGGGTAAATAGTGTGTTGTCCTCAATGGGTATTCCCATACCTTGACATTTCGTCTTCCATTCCCTAAGGACTACTTCGACGTAAGCGTTGAAGATCAGAGGAGATAAGCTGCATCCTTGTCGCAACCCTTTTGTGGTGTTAATTGGATTAGATAGCCTGTGTCATAACTTAACGTACGATTCATTTTCTTTATATAGCTCTTTTATTATCTTAAGCAAAGGTCTATCTACTTCTAAGATATTCAAGACTTCCCATATCTTGCTGCGGGGAATAGAGTCGTACGCTTTCTCCAAATCAATAAATGCTAGATGGACTTCTTGATCTACTGCTATCTTTTTTTCCATCACCTGCTGCAGGAGAAAAAGGTTATCTGTGCAAGATTTCCCCGGTGTGAATCCGCTTTGGTCTTCCGAGATTTTGTCACCAATACTGTCCCTGAGCCTACCCTGTAGCACCTTTCCAAAGTCTCGACTTAATCTTGTCAATAAAAAAACGCTAGGTATGTATTAAAATTTGAAGGAATTTCTTTATTTTCTCACGTTTTAAAACGCGGAAGAATGCAAAAGAAAATAAAAATATTATTGGCCAGGTTTTGAGGTAAAATACCCCATAGTGCGGCCAGGACAAGACACGAAAAACATTGACAATCAAATATAGCTTTCCAAGCCTTCTTGATTGAGATTTATAATACTATTTTTTAAGACGCAAATGTCAAAAGTTGACATATAATATGTTTTCTATTCAGAATGCCATTTTAAGTAAAGAGAAACAGTGAGGCGATGCCCAAATTTCTACAAAAATTATATTTATGGATTGCTGGAATTTGAATGGTCTGGTTTCCATCTTCCTGTCGAAGATATTTGAAAAATTTCTTGTAACCTGTGTAGATAAACATAAATATCGTACCATTCTTCGGCGGAACTGAATCGGTTCGATACGGTGGTACTCATCGAGAGTACTTTTAGAGGCCAAACGAACAGATCCATCAGTCGGTGACCCTCACCTCTTTATTATACAGACACAAAGTCACAGTCTAAGCGTTAAGGTCTTTTGGTCTTCTGTTACACACAGCAAAGAAAAGAGATAGAAGTTAGTACCGCACTGAATTCTTCCCGGGCTTTGATAAAAATATTTTTCATAAAAAAAATGGGAAGATGAAAATAAAAAATTATATAGGCTTTCCTTTGTGAATAAAGAACAGTGGTATTGTCAAATTGAATTTCAGAAAGTAAGAACAGAATTCAAGCTTTTTAAATGACATTTAGCCGCACCACCCCACCCTAGGATTTCGTATGTCAAATGAGATTGTACAAGGAATGAGTACAGGATTCTAAACTGTTTGACGTCCAAAAAACTTTTCAAATAATTAAATTTCGGTTAGGTTAGCCTCTCAATTTTTTAGATATATTATTAATATGAATATTCCATTTAAGATGTTTGTCAATTTTAAGCCTTAAGAGTCCAGTACGCTGTTCTAAAAGCGGGTGTGTGGCCGAAGAAAATATACAGGGTGTTTCAAAACAAATGCGAAAAACTTTAGGGGGTGATTCCTTGTTCAAAATAAAGGGTAGTTTGCTTTATAAACGTTGGGTCAAAAGTCAACCATTAGGGAGATATCGCGGTACAAAGATGGCGGAAAAATAATGTTTTTATTTTTTATCTTGAAAACGAATAGAGATAGACTAATGAAATTTTATGGAAGGATTACTGTTATGAAAACACACTTTCAGGTAATTTTTTTACTTTTTTAAAATGAGTGGAAGGGGTTGAAATAAACTACCCCTATCATTCTTGTTAACGAAATTTAAAGAAAAATCTTATCAAACACATGCAAATGCTTTAATTTGGGTAGTTTAGTTTGTTTAGAAACTTTTTTACCTCTTGTGTTTTTTTGATAAAACTCACCGATTGAAAATTAAAAAATAAAATGTAAAGCATTACATGTCAGGACAAAGAACATTTTTAGATTAAGAATCTAGTGATAATAACGATAATAATAATCATCTAGATAATAACGTATTGCAGTAGAGTAATGTCGAATGAAATAATATTAGGAACATCCTAAAAAGTAACAGCGGCCGACTAGATTTTTTCCTAAAAAAATTACAGCAGCCCACTAGATTCTTTATCAGAAAATGTTTTTTGCATGTATTTGATAAGATTTTTCTTTAAATTTCGTTAACAAGAATGATAGGGGTAGTTTATTTCAACCCCTCCCACTCATTTTAAAAAAGTGAAAAAATTACCAGAAAGTGTGTTTTCATAACAGTAATGCTTCCATAAAATTTTATTAGTCTATCTCTTTTCGTTTTCAAGATAAAAAATAAAAACATTATTTTTCCGCCATCTTTGTATCGCGATATCTCCCTAATGGTTGACATTTGACCCAACGTTTATGAAGAAAACTACCCTTTATTTTGAACAAGGAATCACCCCCTGAAGTTTTTCGCATTTGTTTTGAAACACCCTGTATATCATATTTTAGAAATCTGCCTAAGGCTTAACCCGATCCTGTCATGTTAAGTCATAATCAAAATTCCAAACACACGTGCTTTGATTAAGGCTTTATTAATGTTTTCAGAGCTTCAGCATTTGCCATAAAATAGCGAGCAATTTGTTACAAAACCTTATAAATTATATATCACTCTAATCACAAAACTTCAATCTATTTCCGTATTGTAACGGAATTTTAAATTATGTTTTTATTTTCGAGAAAATTTAATCCAAACATAAGGAATGTTTTGTCGATGATTGACCATCAAAATCTTAAAAATAAAGAAGTTGTCTAAAAATGGGCTACAATACGGATATAGTATAATTTTTTCACCCTTCTACCACCAATCCCCATTTAATAGCGATGGCAAACGCCAGGTCAGCTAGTATTTTATAAAATCACATTTTGATTTTACATGATTATTGGTTATTTCTATTTGTAATCTGTCCCAATCTGGTTCATTACTTTTATAAATAGAGGTACACTAAATTATAGACTATAATAATTATAATATATTCATCAAATACTAAGCTTTTTAAATAAATAAGCTGCATCTAGCTTTTTTCTTTTTACAATTTGTTTCTATATTTTGGATATCTTTATCAAAACAGTCTCACGAGAACCGCAACAATACTCGAACTTAAGACACCTTAACTAGCTAGTACCACCTTTTAATTGCCAGGTAGCTTATGCAGGTGGCGACACAATGGCTACCCGTGCATTTCCAATTCCGATTTGAAAAAGCGCGCCTTTACAAAAATAAATAAGAAGCCTTAGCGGTCTATAGCTTATACGTTTCAATTTGGTGGCCATAATGCGGTCAGTTAATTAAGGTTTGACCTTTATAGGGTCGAGATACCTTTGTAGGGTCGAGACTGATACACAGGAAAAAATATACACTTTCACGTAATATGAAGGGATTAAAAGTAGATGGAGAATATCTCAACCATCTAAGATTCGCTGATGACATAGATACATACTCCTAATTGCCAATAGTCCTGAAAAACTACAAGCAACTAAATACAGCCAGCAATAAAGTGGGTTTCAAAATGAACTTAAAAACTAAAGTAATATACAACGAACTAATGGACAGAAAAGACATTCTAATGCACTGAAAATAGTAGAAGGATACATATATTTAGGACAAACAATACACAGCTCGGGATCTGTATCTCTACTACCAGAAATCAACAGAAGAATTAACTGGACCAGAACCGTTCTGCTTGTAGTGGAAAACAAAGGACCTGGAAGACTCCATCCGTAAAGGCGGGTTCTCACTTGTCAGTTTCGCAGACGCAGTCTGACTGATTCAGTGATACTGAACAAATAATGAACGTCAGAACACATTTTCATGTTAAATGATCAGTACATTCGTACTTTCAGTTAAAGTGAAAAGCAGTTGTACTTTTTTCATTTTTGACTGATCATTAACGAATAATGAATAGAAACTGAAACGTGAGAACTACATTTTCGTGATTTGTTCAGTTTAGAAGTTAAAGTTAATTAATTATTTTAATATAGTTTTACTAGCACCCCGTTTATTTCTTCGCAATATCCAGGACCTGACCCACCACCTACGACGTTTTCTTCTTTTCTGATTCACCAGAGTAGAATGTTCTGTAATTAATAATAATAGCTCCCGGATATAGCGTTTGACGCCTTGGAAGTAGCAAGGTACAGCTTGCCATACTAGAGCCGTTCGGTATACAAGGAAGGTAATGTGGTTAGCACTACGCTTCAACCGCCTATTATTACCTCAGGATTGTGAATCCCAAGTACTCATTTAAGGCTGAGTCGACCTAGGTACCCAAACTATTTTTATTTTAATAAAAATAGTCGGCTGATCAAATGCCGGGTATGGAATTCGAACCCACTACCTTGAATCTGGTAGACGAGAGGCTGTACCTCTACGCCACCGGGCACCACAATATTCTGTAATTCATTTGCTAATATTGTAAACAAACTTCGCGAAGTTTCAATTTTGTTTTAACCATTTTCATGTCTACGAAATCACCACGTTAAAATGTTTGGACCAACTGAATACTGATTGTAGCAAAACATGAAACGTGTGAATACAATCGTTGTTTTTTTATTTTTCATTGATAATGAATCAGTCAGACTGAATGGGAATCCTCTAACGGTCTAAGACACTCAAAGAAATTTCTCAAAGATTTTCCTTATTTAAGTAAGAACAATCTTCAGATTTTCACGGTTTTTTTAACAAGATATAGTCGCCTCAATGAACACATCAGTAGATTGAAACTAGGAAACAACGACGAATGCAGATTCTGTGAGGAAAATGGGAAAACACCGGAACACTTCATCGCTGACTGCGCCGAGATGACAACCATTCGTCCCATAAACTTTGGTGATACAGATATCGAAGACACCTAAATCAAATTTCACCTAACATGGCAAATAAAAAGAACCCTATACGATGTAGACTCTATCTGTGACACCTGTTGTATATTCTTTTAAAGTCTATGATCTTACCACACCGTCCACCGGTCGTGATGCTCGTCTTCTTCGCTCTCGGTATTTCACAAATTTCTCCATTCGCGCCGACACGTCGATGCTTACATACAATTCCCCGCCATTTTATTTACAATAACCTCCAATAATCGTCCTTTAAGGTCCTATTACCTTATCTTAACGCGCCCGCTTAATGGTCGGCCGGCCGTGTGTTATGGGGACAGATAGCTAAAAAGGCTCGGCTAAAATACGACCAGACTTGTTTCTATATCAGCAGCAACTTCTACAGGGTGTTCAGGGTGTGTTTTTTCACTTGTCGCTATAATAAATATTACTGCATTTAAAAGAAATTAAATTTCTTAACTTAAAACATTCTTCTGTCTTTATTACTACACGAGAAATTGTAGTAGAGGTGGGTGAAGAAACGAATCGTTTATTTCAACGAGTATAAAAAATGTTCAACGTTTAGAATTACGGTTCGTTCAATTCAATCGTGGCCAGCAGGAATCCATAAAAAATAAAACAAATAATAATAAATAAAAATACAATTACATAAAATTGCGTTTATCTCATCAAGAAGGCCGAAATCGACAAAATATCAAGAGACAACTTTTAATTAGCATTGAACTGCTTACACTATTTCGCTAACAAGGGAAAAAAAACTGTGGCGTACATGCTGTTTTTCGAAAAAAATAATCCAGTGATAACCCATATGCACGTCACTGGTGAATATGTCGACACTTTTTTAGCTTTAAAATATGTCGTATTTATACCGTATGATCGAGAAAAAACGGCGTCAAAGGCGGCTTAGGAATGACTATCGATGCTATTTTTGACGAGATAGAACTCTAGACGTCAGTTACTGAGAATTGACATAAAATTTGTCAAAAATTAATACCTTATATAGAAAAACCAGAAAAGAATAGAAAGTTTCCAGATACACATATCTATTTCCAAAAAATTGTTTTATCAGATGTTTCGATCTGCACCAGTTCTACTCAATAAAAAATCGATATTAAATCATCCTTAATGCAGTAAACGCCTTTTTCAAAATAAAGAAGAGTAAGGCCAGTAAGACTCTAACCTAACTAAATCTCGTCGTCCGACAAGCCCCCGACCCCTCCGACCGAGACATTTCGACAAAATTTTTGATTATTGTGCTGTTAAAATGTACGGATTAGCCTTTTATTATTGTTTCATACACACTAGACCGTTCAGATTTACTAATATTGCATTGATTGTAGCTGTAAATAAAAATGTGTGTTTAATACCAGTAAATAATCCGTTAGTTGATGAAAGAAGTATCGTGTTTATCGACAAAATTAATTGTAGGCTTTTAAATTTTGCTTAATATGGTCATATTTTACAATATTCAACTCATAATTGTTGATACTTCTGGTGGACGATGTTCAATTTATACATATATAAATTATAAACAAACCAAATTGAAACAATAAGGTGAGAGACAATAAGGTGAGATAGTAATTTTTACGAAATCCCTGTATTATTACTTCTTTACTTATAGAGTATCTGTTCCTGTGTATGCCCAAGTTTCTGTTTTCCAAGAAGCATATTAATTAAATGAACAAAACTGTGTCCAAGAAATAATCTATTGCATAGAGGATTTAATGAAAACAAAATTGATGATGCTGTAATCACAAAGTTCCATGCAGGAATCAATGGTTATTGCTAAAATATGTTATTGGTGTATTGTCAATTTTATTTACTTATATATTACATTATTTAATCTCAATAATTTTAGGCTGGTAAGTCGTTTATTTACATACCTAACTTTTAACGTAACTACTGGTAGATTGTAGGAAATAATATACACTTTGGAACAATTGAAGTAAATAAATGAATTAATATAATACATACATCAAGAAGTAATATATAATTTTGGAAAAAGTGTGTGTTAATCACTTTCGAAAATCATAATTGTTTTTTTAGTAAGTCGCAGAACTTAGACAAATAATTTAGGTTTGTTATTAAATTAAATGTAATATGTACAGATTTAGACTCTTGAACCAGGCATAGTATATTGATTAGTAGGGTCCACAGTAAAAAATATTTTGTAATACCATTCGAAAGAAAATACAGACCTTATTATACTGTTTATAAAGTGAGTTTCATTGTAACATAACTTAAGAAAACAATTAATATGCATATGTCAATCATAAGAATAGAATCTATTAATTTAATGAACTATACCCATAGTACTCGGCAAACAGTAAACCAAACCAAAGAAACTAAGACTTACAGTGTTAGATCATGTAGTATATAAGTATTTTAATTTTATCATTTAATAAATAAATACAATATAAAATTTAAAATGCCAATTTTTTTTATTTTAAAACAAGTGATTTATATATGTATAAACAATTTACAATTCTTTATCATTTAATTTATTGCTCACATCTTCCGGGATTATAAGGCTAATATTTTGCTGCTTATAGTGCCTATATCTCAAAAAAAATTAATTAGATTAATTAATGATTAAGTATCCCTGTATTTTTAAATGTTGAATCTTATGGACTGAAAAAACTGCTGATGATATTTCTACTTTCACTGACTGAAGATGCAGAAACCTAGAAGAAATTCAAAAACAAATTGTACAAACATAACGTATGACTATACATTTCGGTAAGTCAATATCGACAAAGCTTTGATTACAGCATCACCTATTTGGTTTTCTTTAAATCCTCTATACAATAGACTATTTCTTTGACATAGTTTTGTTCATTTAATTTGTTTCTTAGAGGCTATACACAGGGGTAGATATTCTATAAGTAAAAAAATATTGTATAAGTAATAATACAGATTCTTAAAAATATCTCACCTTACCGTTTCTAGTACTTCAATTTAGTGTGTTTATAATTTATACATGTATAAAATTGAACATCATCCACCAGAAGCATCAACAATTATGAGTTGAATATTACAAAATATGACCATATTAAGCAAAATTTAAAGGCCTACAATTAACTTTGTTGATAAACACGATACTTCTTCCATGAACTAACGAGTTATTACTAGTAATTGAACACACATATTGGTTTACAGCTACAGTATTAGTAAATCTGAAGGGTCTAGTCTGTATTAGACCATTAAAAAAGGATAATCCATACATTTTAATAGTAGAATAATCCAATTTTTTTAATTCTAGACGTTATCGAAATGCCTGGGACTGGGACGGGCGATAGTTAGGTTAGAGCCTTTTTGATTTTTCTCTTCTTTACTTTTAAAGACGCATTCTGTATTAATTACGAGTTACTGGATTTACCTAATATAGATTTTTTATTAATTAGAACTGGTATAGTTCAAATTATTAGAAAAATATATTTTTTGGATATAGATTTCTGTATCCGGAAACTTACTATTATCTTCTAGATTTTCTACATTTAGTATTAATTTTAATTAAAATTTAATTTTTTTGAAGATCTTTAAAGTGAAAAGAAGAAGAATTTTAATTAACTAAAAAAATCAAAATAAAGTTAATTAACTTTGAGCAGAGTTCGACCTCGTCAAAAATAGCATCGATAGTCATTCCCCAGCCGCCTTTGACGCCGTTTTTTCTCGATCATACGGTAGTAACTTTTACCCTCAAAATTTCATTCGAAACGCTAAAAGTACTTGGAAGAAAATTATAATAAATTAAAAAAATATTAAGACTTTAACACCCTGTAGCTAGGAAACAAAGCGAAATCGGACCTATATTGATATGAAAAATTAATCTTATTTCTACACAAGAGATGGCACTGTTTTTTTTAAGCACCCTGTATAGAGATTTTCGGGACAATTTAACTTGTTATTTTTATAGCCACCCTGTCTATGGGCATCATATCTGAGTCCTGAACACGTTTCATGGCTTCATCATTCAATATTGCTCTTTAGGCTAGGAAATTCAAGAAATTGGACTTTTTGCTTCGAAAAGTCAGAGAATAAACAACAGTTCTTCATCTCTTAAAAACAAAGACATTATAAATATAGACTGAACATCTCATTCATAAATACTCGTTGCTAGTGTATTAAACATTCCAATGTGTCAAACAAGGACAGAAGAGACAGAGAAGTCTAAAATTTCCGACCCCGGCAACTAGGCGCATTTGGATTGTTCTAATGGCCAGTGGCGTATGGTTTTTTTGGAACGAATTTAATTAGTAAAGTAAAAGTAAAGTAATTAGTAAAATGTTTACTCCATATTAATATACTACATTAACACTTTTTCGTCAGGTAAGTTTTATTATAAGGTCTAATATAATAATATAATTAATATCCCACATATACTTATGATGAAACATTAGTAGGTAGTTTTCGAAAATCACTCCAACGTCGATTTTCAATTTAAACTTTCAGTTAATTCTATATAAACTTTCAGTTACTTTTGAATATTTACAGGGTGACTCAGGCTTCCGAAACAGTTCTATATTAGGTTTGTGGTTGGTGACTTTTCTTTCAATTTTATTTTCAGAATATGGAGGCAATGGTAAAGCACATTTTAGACATTTTTGTAAACATAGGTGGCCGGAACATATTTTCAAACTAAAGTTGTAGATTTGCCATTAAATTTCCATTCCAGAAATACCTAGGGTTGCCACCTGTCCTTTTTTGAAAAGGACAGTCCTTTTTTGGACTAACTTGTCCTTTTGACTTTTTTTGACTAAAAAGTCATTTTTATTTACGTATTTTCCTGAGAAAATTACCTACAGCAAACAGAAATATTATTTTCGTCCAAATTTAATTAGAGATGTTATAAAACTTATAAATAGATTTTTCTTGTTTAGAATAGGCAACATTATTTAGAACTTCCCGTTTAATCTCAAATGATAATTTAGGTTTTAGTTTTACCTTTTTGATCCTAAAAAAGAACTTTTTAAAATTAGTAATTAGTAACGATTTAGTTAGTTCGCAATCGATAGCTTCCTGTAAAGTACTATGTAATAGTTGTTTAATCTTGTATACTTAATTATTAATAACTTCCTATACCTAAAATCAATATTTAATGAGAAAATTGTGTTTTTTTGAAAATATAAGACAAGATTTGACTTTCGGTCTTCTTCTTGTATTATGATGGCTCTGATACGAGGCAATTACCTTTTAGTCTCTCAATAGAAGGCATTTATCATTAAAAGTATCAAATCTGTGTGTTACTGTATGGAATTTCTGTCACATAATAATGAATATTACGTTCATCAGACAATCAAATTTTAGTTAATTGTCCCAATCTTCATGAACTGTATTAAGCATATGTATTGCGGTTTGAATCACCCCGAGAATCACCCTGTATGTTGACAAAAATATTTTGAAAATGTGCGTGTGTTACAATGGCCCCCATCTTATGTAAAAAATTGAAATAAAAATTACAAACCTAAAACGTAATAGGTAAAAAGCTTTTTTGGAGGCCTGGGTCACTCTGTATATAGGTATGTATAAAACTAGTAGTTTATCGTTAGATTGCACTGTTTGTATAAACTTTTTTTTTTAAGTAGTTAAACAGTGATTAACTATACATATTTTATTATAGTTAATCACTGTTTAGCCTTTAAACAAAGTTTATACAAACGGTGCAAGTGGGCATAAGAATTATATTTACAGTTTGTCCCATTCTAAAAAAAGGTAAAACACACCGTACAAATAACTCTAGGAAGAGGTATTTGTACGGTGGTAAAAAAATTGTTTAAACGAGGCCGAAGGGGCAGATATAATAATGAAATCAAAAAAAGGGCGGGTACACCTTTGTTTATTTGTTGAGCAAAATTCTTTAGAATATCGTATATAATGACCAAAATATGACGCAATTTTAAGAAAAAATATCACTTTCTGGCTTATAATAAAGTTTCAAATGCAACGTTTATATTCAAATTTGTTATGATCTACAACAGTTAAGTAGTAATTGAGACGAATTATAATTCAATTAAAGGCTACTACGTTCTTGTTTTAATAGCTCAAAATTCAACAAATATAATTAGAAATTATTTTAATTGTGAGAGGCTCCCTTGTGGGACGCCTATGTACGGAGATTACGGCGCGGCGGAAACAATACCTACCTGTGAAAAGACAAATTCGGGTAATTTGAGCTTATTTTTCCACACATTTGACACTGTCGTACCATATTGAAAATTCGCAGATTCAAAAGTACGTTAAACAAAAGCAAAACTACTGAAAACACTGAAAAGTTCACTTCGGACTTGATTCCGACTTCAAACACACCGTAAGCTAAACGTAGTACGCTATAACGGACCATGGGCCGTCGCGAGGGGTGGTGGGACGGACGGCTCATTTCATTCTGGAAGACTAGCAGCAACGTTGCCAATTGTTCTAGACGTTTCAGCACATTAAACAGTAAACATGTCCTTTAATAGTAACGCATATCCTCTGGTTAATAACATATTATTACGCATGCTTCTTTAAAAATAAACTATTAATTTAATTAAGAAATTGAGATTTATTGATATCCGGTGAAGGTTTTAAAGTCACCTTTTCTGCAAATCAAACTAAGTAGATAGGCGCAAATTTGAGATGTGGCAATGTGGCCTTCTTTATCTCAGTTGGTTTTTACAGTACGTAGTCAACCTCCGATTGTTTGATCGGGTTAAAATGCAAAATGTGATATCTGTTCTTCCTAAATCTATGCTTAAAATTCATCCTATCAAGTTCCAGGCCAGCCAAACTGATCGGAATAAAAATTCTATTTTCTTCTCCGCTGTCGTTATCAACGTTACGCGCCCGCGTCCACCGCTCATCATCAGGGCCAGCACTACGGGATGAGCAAACGCGCGCACCGAGCAATTAAATCCGTTTCCTCCGTTCCTTTTAATTATCGTCGCACAATGCGCTTAGAAAAATATTTCACGGCCTAACGAGTTTTCCCTCTCGTTTTCTCGCTCTTTCGTTTACTTTGCCGGCCGTTTAAAACGTGCCCCGTCCTTGTTTACCTCTCGCTCTGTTTAGAATGAGAGGATGCAACGTTGCCAGAGAGATGCGCTCTTAAAAATCCGATTTCATGCGGTGTTTATGATATTTTCGGATCTATTGTAAGTAGTCCTATCTCTGTCCTTGTAAGGACTCTGTAAGGTCGCGGTTAATCCTCCTCTTATACATTCTACACGATGGGTTTACTGGTTTGATCTCATTTTTAGGTGTTCTTTTTGCCATGTATGTCTTGTACGGCCAATTTTTCTACTGCCTGTTGGGTTCCACTCAATAGCTCTTTCAGCAATGGTGTTAGGAAGCGGTATTATTATTGTTAACATTAAGTGTCGTAAGAATGTAACATTTTGCAAATTTTACAGTCTTTTCAAAAAGTCTTTGAGACTGAAACCTTCATATAACACTTAAAAAATACAAACATGGCCAAAATTTTTGCATATTATATCGTTTAAAAATATACGGAAAGGAATTAAACAATTTTTTTATACAGAGCTTTGATAATCTGTAATAAACATTTTTTTGTTAAAATGGATACGGTAAACAATGTTTATCGTTCAGACCCAATATTATTACAAATTCTTGCACATTTCGATTTGTGGTCTCTTGGATTTCAGAAAAAAATTCACCATTGTTTTATCCTTAAAATGCCTAGAAACATTATTTCACAGTTTAATAGCTACCGGCAAGTTGCAATAGCTGAAATTGTAGGAGTTAATCAAAGCGATGTTTCGCGTATATAAAAAAATCAGGGAGACAAACGAGGTTACAGACCGGCCTGGAATAGGCAGAAAGAGAGTTACTACTGCTGTGCAAGACCGTCAAATATCCCTAATTGCACGACGCAATCCCCTGCTTTCTAGTACTGCTATTAAAAATGAGTTAGCTCGCCTTGAAGGAGTAAATGTTTCAAGAAAGACCAGAAGGAGCAAGAAGACTCCATGATAGAGGATTACATTTAAGAAGGCCTCTACGTGTTCCAAAACTTAATTTACAGGACAAAATTACGCGACTACAATGGGCTGAGGAGATTAGAGCAAATGGACCTAATTGGAATTTCGTAATGTTTAGTCCGATGAAACAAGAATAGGGCTAGTGTTAGATTCGCGACGAACTTTGGTCTGGAGAGCATCTGGAAGACGAGCACGCCTGAATGCAGCTCAACCCCGTGTTCCGTTTCAACGGGGAAGCATTATGGTATGGGCAGGTATATTGCACGGAGCTCAAACTCCTCTTGTTTTTATTGATGGCACAATGACAGGTGCCTCATATCTTAGAGACGTTTTAGAGCTTATTGTGCGTCCATTTCGAGGGGCAGTGGGGGATGAATTTGTTTACATGGACGATAAGGTTCCTCCCCATCGCACTTTAGCGGTTCGCGAATTTTGTGAGGAAGAGGGTATAAGAAAATTGCAGTGGCCACCGATGTCTCGAGCATGCTTGGGACATGACATGCTAAAACGCCATTTTGCCAAAAGGAATGATCCCCCTCCGTAACTTAAACGAATTGAAAATTGCTGCGCACGAAACATGGGAAGCCATTCCTCAACATCTTTTGGACAACTTAATCGAGAGCATGCCACGTCATCTCACAGCTTCCATTGAGGCTCAAGGAGGAAATAAAATTGTTTTCAATATTTTCTGTTTAAAGTGAAATTTGTTTTTGTTGATTTTCACTCATTATGAAATAAAATTATAATAACAGCCTAGTTCCACTTAGATTTTCAATTTTATATTAGTTAGTCGTGTAGTAAGTAAGCCAATATGTCCAAAAATATAAAAAGAATCATATTAGGTCCAAAATAAAATAAAAATATCGTCATATGCAATAATTTTGGCCATATGTGTAGCTTATCATTGCCTAGAAGAAAGAATCGCACATTTGCCAAGCTGGCATACCAACGTAGAATTTTTTCTTCTGATTGACAGAAGCTTTAAAATCTATGACCTTCAGACCCACTTTTCGGTCTTTACTTATCAGGGCAACCATACATTTTGGTGACTATTTTACTATGAATTGTTTCACCTGTCTCTGTGCTGGTAAATTTTTTTCACCATTCTAAGAGAATTATTAAATTTTACTAACCGTGGCAACAGCGCAATCGAGTAGAGAGGCCCAAAATACCGAAGCTTCAGGGGCTTAGAATTTTGTGGTTCCTTCTATCTCTGTCTTGTATCTTGTCCTGTTTCTCTTGGTTCTGACGGACAAATATTTATTTTTCAATCGTGTGGGTACCGTGACAAATTGGACGTTTAAAGTGGATTTGAAGACGTACCTGGATGTTTTTTTTTGTGATTTTGGTGGTACCTAATTACTTGAATTTTAATTATTCATTCTACTGATAATATATTATTCCAGTAATTTCATTATTTTATTGATACTTAATTGAAATATTAAGAGAATATTTTCGTTAAAGCATTAAAATTGCTATACGTCTTATGTACTAATTTTAGGTAAATAATATATAAATAAATAGATAAACTTTACTGTACAGGGTGTTCTTAAGAGGTAAGGGGTCAGTTTTTAAGAGGGGGTAAGATTTTAAGAGGCTTTTAAGATCCCAAATTGCCACAATATTTTTCTCTAGATTTCATAATTTTATGATATCATGTCATTTAACTGCTATTCACCTCATTCTTAAGTTATTTTCGTGTGAATAGAGGTACTTATATACTTATTTAACATTGTATTTCTGCTTCTATTAAGATCCTGTACTTGTGGTAAAATCAGACTGTAAATAAACAAACGGTTTGTCTACATTTTGCTTGTATATGTATGTCGGATCAAGAGCATTAAATTTTCTCAAATTTGTTAATAATTTTTTTATCAAACCCTGTAAATTACGACTGAAAATAATATAAAAATGTAAAATTGATTATTGTAGGATTTACCTGTTAAAACAAACTGCGTGAAAAATCTTAACAAAAATGCCGTTTTTGTATGAAAAAATCTAAAGTTATTGGACTATTTGTTCCTGCGAAATTCACCCATGCATCGTTAAGGTCGCGTTTACAGGGAATGCGGCGCCCTAATGCGCTTTCTGTGTCCTGCTATCGCGCGGCGATACCGCCCTATCGCGCCCATCTCGTCGGACCTGCAGTGTCCTGCCTTAAGGACGGTCAACATATTTGTGCGAGAAATGAACCAACAAAGCACACAGAACGGATGTGAATGATTTTATTTATTCATGTATAAATAACAATAATTATATATGATACAGCTGAAATACTCTTATTTGCTCCGTTTCATTAGTGTTTGGAAAATGCTAGCCAATATACAGGGTGGTCAGACCTTATTCCGGAAACATCGGCAGCATATTCTGCAGATAAAAATAAGTTAAAAAGTTCATATATATGTATGTCCTAAAATGCTTACTTTCGGAGATACAGGGTGTAGAAGTTTCATTTTTATTTCGATTTTTTCCAAATAATTTCTGATGGATTACCCATTGCTGTACCTTCCCGCTGTTCAAAAAAAAAACAAATTTCTTAGTTCATAGAAATTCATTCTTAGTTTCCCACTTTCCAACGAAAGATATGAAATAGAAAGAGATTACATTAGGAATGTAGCTGAGTGTAATGGATATTCTCCTTCACTAGTTGATAAATTAATTAGAAAACGTAGGTATAGGTTAATGATTTCTGAAAATTCGATCGAATACGTCTAAATATTTTTCGATACCGTTTGATAGAGAGTTATCCCGTGGTCTAAAAGGAACTTTTAAGAATGTCAATTATGAACTTGTGTATAGTGCTAATAATAAATTACAACAATTATTAGGTAATCCAAAAGATAAAACACCTCCACTGGAAAGGTCGGGTATTTATGAAATTTCTTGTAAAGGTTGTAATCAGAAATATGTTGGGCAAACTAGAAGATCAATATTAACTAAATTTAAAGAACATTTAGCTCAGATAAGATATGGTAGACCGGATAAATCTTGCGTTGCCGAACATATTGTTGATAATGAACATTGTATAGATCTTAATAATTTAAAATTAATTAAACAAGTCTCAAATTACAGGCAATTAGATGCATATGAAAGCATCAGAATTAATAAATGTAAAGATAGTATGAACAGAGTCAACGGTCCAATTCCTTCAAGTTCTTTGTTCCTACTACTCTAGTGGCGGAAATCTAACAGTTACGCTCAATTGGCTCTGACTCGGTTGGCTAGATTTTGCCACGCCCACTCGGTGCCCACTGAGCGAGTATATAAACGCTCAACTTGTAGATTGTACTTTAGTTTATAATTATCTGCTGATGATGCTAACATGGTTAGCGAAACGCGCGTCCAGTGTAAAATAAAAGTGTTTTGGTGTATTGTGGTGATTTAGTGTTTTTATTTTGAAGAATTACGCAGATATGACATAATTATTTACCTTCAGATTATACTGATATCTACAAAACATTTGGAGAGGTTGTTGAGTTGGAAAAGGATTGGTGTGTGTACGATTTGAAGGGCCTACTCACGATATTTCAGAAATACCACGGGATAAGCGAACAAGACGTTGTTAACATAAAAAAAATTGAGTCGTGGTAAAAAACAGCAGCATGTAACAGTAATTTTTCAAGTATATTATAGAAATAAAGACCCTTCAACAAAAGAACAAACCCTTTTAAAAAGAATGAAATCTTTAGCGGGTGTTTCACTGAGTCTGTTATTGGATGAGCACAAAATTTCAGCTGATAAGGGAAAAGCGATAAATAATCTTTTAGTTGCGAGTTTTGGAGAAAACTGGCGCCTAGAAAAGAGTTTGTCGTGGTAGTTTGAACTGTTGATCAGTGACTTTCGAAACTCTGAAAATAATAATCCAGATGATGAAGCAAACTGCGACTGTGTCCAAGAAGAACCTGAGTTAAAAACTTAATTAACTATGTTGTAAATTCGTTCTTTGCATTATTTTTTACTTAAATTTTATCATTGTTCATTAATTTTAAAAATATATTTTTTTCAAAACGTATTTTTTTTCAGTACTGCGTTTTCTTTCAAAACGAAACAAATCCATTCAAAAAACGGTGATAGTAATTTCTAAAACCTACTCTGGATTTATAAAAATGACTAATTTAAGATAAGTACATAATTACCTAACCGAAAATTGTTTTTTCGCTGTCTACGAATTGTGAAATAGCCGTACTAGTTATGCTGTCATAGCCAAAAATGTTAAAAATGGACTTTTTACATTTTGAAAAATAGCTCCTCATATCTTGAGAACCATTACTCGTAGCGATTTTTACCAAGAGACCGTTTTTACGTAAAAAACGTCTTGGATGTATATTGTTTTACACAGTAGCTTTATACAGGTGCGGACAAAAAATTATTACCTGTCAGACCAGTTAAAGAATATATAGATGGCGCCCTCTACAAGTAGGAGTCATATTGACATCAAAATCAAATTTCTCATGTCAAAAACTCCCAGACACCAATTTTCATCCAAATATTGACGTTACTTCAGGCACTATTTGGAAAAAATCGAAATAAAATTGTAACTTCCACACCCTGTATCTCTGAAACTAAGCAAAAAAAAATCAGAATGTACCAAACAATGATAAGACCAATAGTGCTGTATGCATGTGAAACGTCAGAAGACTGGCCGGAAATAGATGGGGCTGCTCCCCTAACATTTTGCGCTGGATGTATACCATGATAGTAAGACCCATGATTACTTATGGAGCAGTTGCCTGGTACACAAAACTAGAGCAACGGACGGCAAGGCTAAACCTATGCAAATTCCAGAGACTAGCATGTGTTTGCATCACAGGAGCCATGAGAACCTGTCCAACAGCAGCAATGGAGGTCATTCTAGATCTAACACCACTGCACATTGTCATTGGTAGATATGCCAATGCGACAATGATTAGAATGGTCACAAACGGAATTAGTACTGGGAGAATTGTTAGATCAGGGGCTTGGAACACCCTCAAAAAGGAAATACCACTTCTGCAACTCCCAGTGGACGATATGCCAAGAACGTACAACTTTGACAAACATGTCAATGTAGTATTGAGAAATAAGAAGGATTGGAAGAGCGAAACGCTTGCCCAGCAGTTAAAAGACCATACCATAACTTGGTATACTGATGCTTCCAAAACCAATACGGGAACAGGGATCGGAGTGTTTGGGCCGAGAGCTAATTACTCCGAACCAATGGGCACTTACCCTAGTATCCTACAGGCAGAAATCTACGCTATCTGCGTACAACTTATCTTAGATAGGAACTATCGGAAACAAGAAATAGCCATCTTATCTGATAGTCAAGCAGCATTAAAGGCGATCAACTCAGTCTCAATCAATTCGAAATTGGTCAAAGAATACATAGAGAAGCTGAATAAATTAGGCAAAGAAAACAAAGTCCTCCTACACTGGGTGCCTGCTCACCAAGGGATAAAAGGCAATGAAAAAGCAAATAATCTAGGTAGAAAAGGAGCGAACACTCCACTAACTGGACCAGAACCGTTCTGCTTTCCAAGTGGTAACCAACTCAAGGAGGAACTCAAGAACTTGGAAGATTCCATCCGCAACCTGGAATGGAAATCTTGCAATGGTCTAGGACACTCGAAGAAGTTTCTGAGGGCTTATGATCAATAAAAATCACAGATCTTCCTAGGTCTGAGTAAGAACAATCTTCGGATTGTCACGGGGTTTTTAACAGGACACTGTCTCCTCAATGAACACCTCAGTAGATTGAAACTAAGAAGAAACGGCGAATGCAGATTCTGTGGGGAAGATGGTGAAACACCAGTACACCTCATCACTGAGTGCGCCGAGACGACAACCATTCGTGCCATGAATTTTGGTACGACTGATATTGGAGATGGAGAACTACCCTCTATAAAACCGTCCCAGATACTGGCTTTTGTCAAAGCCCTGGGACTGTATGATGAGTTATGATTCAAGAAAGGGGGACACAATGGATCTGTAAGGTCGAAGTGATTAACCCCCCTCCCACTCATTCTAAATTCTAAAATTCTAAATGTGAAACGTGGACGTTCAATGCAACGGAAAGTTCGAGGCTAGAGATTTGGGAAAGAAAAATACTGAGGAAGATTTTTGGAGGAAAGAAGATAGACAACATATGGACCAGAAGAACAAATGAAGAAGTAAAGCAAGAGCACAAAGACTGAGATGGCTACTAGAATGATCGAAGCAAGAATTCCTAGTATGATAATGAAACGTAAAATAGGTGGAAAGAGAAGGAGGTATACCGAGAATCAGATGGAAAAAGGATGTAGAAGAGGACTTGAGAAGGATAAGAGTGGATGGGTTGTGAATAAAGGCGAAAAACAGAAACAAATGGAGAAAGATAACCAATCAAGCCATGAGCCTTTTAGGATTTTAAAGCTATTTATATATAATTATTTGTCTGTGTCCAAAAAAACTATACGAATACATGACAGGTGTTGCACTAACTCTATTTTAAAATTCCTCTCCTCTAGCCGCTCT